>NC_031497.1:2007048-2054498 GCF_000237925.1 Schistosoma mansoni
TGACTTTCTCGTCACTGAGCTCAATTCTGATGGGTCTACTTAATGTGGTTTTCCTGAGTCCATTGAAGCGCAAGCAAATGAGTACTCGTATCAGAGCATGATCGGAGTCCAAAAAGGTATTCCAGAATGAGCGACAGTCTTCTATCGAGCCTCTCCGACACTGGTTAAGTCACTAACTTTTTATTTCATATTTTTGCAGGCCAAGGATAAAAGGACAGTTACGAATAGGTATACTAGCCATCATTCATTGTACAATAGTTCAGTGAGATCTACTTATATAAAAATGTGGCATGCGTCCAAAGTGGTTCAGCTGTTTAAAAATTCTCATCATATTAAAATACAGATAAAGGAACGAAGAGAATTATTTCCAATAAATTCCTTTCGAGTTCTACGGTCATAAATCCAAATCTATAGTCCAAAAGTTCAAGGCAAATATATCGTTTAAATCATAGCATAGGAATTCAGGATTATTTGCAAAATAAAATAAAGTTGTTAATTTAGAAATGACTAGTATGCAATTTTGATTTAAATGCCACAGTTTTAAAATATTTCTTATTCGTAAAAGTGTTTCAAGTTTCATTATTTAACTCCGACACGCATATTCAATACCTCAACTGTGAAAAAATAATGGGAAAAATACAAGCACACAAATGCACTATTCACGAAAACGTGGATTAATGTACAACAGCTTATAAAATCAAACGTTCCACCAGCATAAATATCGATCCTATATAATAAGTGTTTGGATAAATATTGAGGTTAAAATAACGCAATTAGTTTATAATATATGTGTTTCTTTTTATGTGCTGATAGGAGGCATTGAACGAATACTTCGAAGTGTCTCCATGCTATCCATCTCTTGATTGATTACATCTTGTCAACTTTACTCCCTCTTTTTTTTCTTTTATCACAAACGTTAAATAGGATTTTTCAAATAGTATTGACCTGCTCCATCTAAGTATCTATGGGTCTTTTTTTCTTGCTAATAACTGATTATCCCCTCATAAGATACTGGATAATGTTTTAATGTGATAAACATACAAACAACAAACTGAGATGGTGGAGAAGATTTAGAGCTTAAGTAGATGACTTTGATGGAGTTTTGTTCTCTGAAGTGGATGGTTTTGTCATGGAGCTTTCAAAGTTCTTCTGAACGACATCATCAGCATAAACTTCAGGTAGAAGTGATGTGTTCGAGTTTCTCCACAACAAGCTAAGCTAGATTAGTATGCTGTCTTGCTAAGGTTTTTCTTCTTTTCATCAATCTTTGCATACATTCAACATAACCATTCTTGTTGAGCAAACAACTTTAAATTTGGAGTGGAATCCAGGACGCGCTTTTCGTCCTATCTGAGACTCGTCAGCTGGATGTACCCACATCTCAGAAATGATGTTGACTCTGGGACTTGAACCCAGTGCCATCAATGCGAAGATTCAAACAAACAATACTAAGTGAATTCAAACTTCACCACATTGCACAAGCAAGAGGCTATCAGGATTCAGTAGATAAGTGGATAACGCGATAGCGCTTGAAGCGAAAGGCACTGGGTTTTGGTCGCAGAGTGAACATCAACTCTGAGATGAAGGTAAATCCAGTTGATGAGTCCGAAATAGGATGAAACATCCGTTGTGGATTCCATTGCTGGCCACTAACCATCTTTGATTATAATGCTTGTGAATTAATTAAGGCAATATCGAGGCAATGCACACAGTATACACATATACCAATAACAGACTGACAAGTTGCAGTCCTAAGCATCAATAGGAAGATTCAAACAAACAATACTAAGTGAATTCAAACTTTAAATTAGACATATCATATTCATGAAAGGTTTTAAACAATCATAAAATCGTGGAATGAGGAAACCCCATTTACTTTTTATTTGAACAGATTAATTTTCATAAGTTGACTGTAGTTTTGATGATTATTTTACTTTGAAATGTAACATGAAACTTACAATTATGTAATTCAGCATTGTTGTTTTGTTTTGTTTTCCTTATTCAAGTACATTTAAGGCTTCGTTAAAAGATTTCAACTCACTAATACAAACTATATATTTAGAATGATAGATCATTTCATTTAGTAAGGAACATGATAGATGAATAGGATACAATAGAAGTAATTAAATGAAGCGATTATGTAACGAGTATTCAATCAGTATACATTAAACGGCGAGATTATAATTTATGGATGACCTTTAAACGGATTTTGAGTGACCTTGAAAAAGATTAGCCAACCAGTAAGCAGTCAGTATAGAGTAAAACTTTATTATACAAAACCAAAGAATTAAAGTGGATACACTTCTTTTATATGGTCCAAAAACTTGTCAAGGTTAAAAAGAGGTTCAAAGGTAGAGGAACTCATCCATATGACTCCATAATAGTCGATCTTTGAAGCCATGATAAGATTACAAAAACTCTCAACCTGGACCATATGGCTTCAATATTGTTCGTTTGTACTCCGGTTGTGTAAGATTATCATTTTTATTATGGATATGTCCTTACAATACTCATATCACTGAACAGCCGAAGCTTCAGTAACATCTGCGAATATTACAGCCAATAATACTGGTGCTTTTATTATACAGTTCACAGCAATGATTATAATTTGCCTTAGTCTCAATCTGGATCGAGAGAAAGTTCCTATTCTAGTAGACTTCTTCCTCCAACATATATTACATCGAAAGATAACATCATCACGTAAGTCTGCACAATGTCTATAAGTCATTTGATTACCGCAATTACAAGTAAAGGAACTTCTTAGTAGTCCCATTTATTGTAGCAGATCAGTTGTCACGTCTTCCATAAAATCCTCTGTGAATCGATTGTACATGAGCATCAGGTACTGACATTGCCGCCTCGACCTTGAAATCCCACGAACGCTTCTTATTGGCTCGCCCACAAATTATAGTCTCTCCCATTAAACTTTAATCATTTTTAATGGCATAAATAAAAAAATAATCAGCACTATGATCACATTCTATTTTCTTTTTTCATTAAGCCTTATTGATCAATTTCTATTGAATCATTTATTATGTCATATTAATATATGACGCCGATATTCATTAGCAAATTACGTTTCTCATATTACATAAAATGCTTAGCTTAATTAATTTAATCAGTATTACTACTGAGTAAGTCAACTACATATATATGTGAGCAACAATATCAATGATCATGAAATTAGAATGGAATGTATAAATAAAAATTTATGATTAATTGTCTTTCTATGTATTGTTTGTAATGAGTAGTTGTTATCAGGTAAATTAGTTTGATAGTTAAGTTCATGAGTCAATTATAGCTAGGTCACCATGGAAAACCTAGAAGCACTGAATTGCCAAATCGTCTTAGTAGGGGACTTCTCAGCAGTACGTATACACTATCTCGCTCGCGAGATTCGAACCCAGGACATTCAGTATCTCTTGGGAACGTGTAACCTGAATACCGAATGGCCGGAATCCAAAGGTAATAACGTCTAACTTCAACTAATCCACAAGACTGCGGCACCGTCCACTATTGTCCTCAGTGCGTTACTATCACATAAAGGACCCGGCTGGTCACGTCTTCTCAACAGAACTCCAGGAAATACCTCTTGAAGCCAGTCACTAGTGAGCACACGATGATTATTATCAGAAGGGGGGTTTTATAGAGATTCTAGTAATTAAAAGTTGAGTTGGTGAACGGAGTCTCAATTTCATGGATTGGTTGAAGTTAGCTTTAATTGACTCATGAATTCAAGCATTAAATTACTACAATCTCCATGAAAACCCTCTTCTAAAATATTTTCGATTTGTAATATAATATGAGTATTGTTCATTATGTCATGGTTACATGCATGATATTAATTTTCAAAAAAGAAATATAATAAAATGTAATTTGATGTAATTATTCGCAATATGTACAAAAAGCGAAATATTGTAATTTCCTAAAAGTATTTATGTTTATTGCCTACCTCTCCGATTACGTTTTGTACTGTCAGTATGGTAATCAAAAATTCAAAAAATCAAAGCACCAAACTTTTTTTTTTTCATTTTTCAAGATAATTAAATGTTTATGTATAAGAGTTATGATAACAACTTAGTTTTTTTGAAATCGATATACGCACCGTTAGAGATTGAGGACTCATGTTCAATCCTGAGTGAGATCATAGGAACTTAATAATATTTAGTATCAATCTACAAATTAATTAAATAATCTCTCAGCTACTAAGTTAGACATTAACACCGTTGAATGCCCGACAGCTCAGTGGTGTAACGGTTAAACGCTCGAGTGCGAGACTGGTAGGTCCTGGGTTCGAAGCTCGTGAGGAGGGATCGTGAATGTGAAATGCTGAGGAGTCTCACAAAAGGACGAGTTGGCTGTCCAGTGCTTCCAGGTTTTCCATGGTGGTCTAGCTTCAATTGCTTCATGATTTCAACTATATAAAAAGCAATGTGTTTAATGCTTCCTTGCATTCAACAGTTTATCAATTCATGATGAAATACCGTTTTCATATCAAATTGACCTCCACTAATCATTTAAACATATAAATTTTGAGAAACTAATGCATCTTGACCATTCACACTTTATAAGATTATACATGTACAATTATTGCCGCATCTATTCAGCGTAGAAAAATGTGTTGTAAACATCAGTTAATCATTTTTCTGTTAATACATAAATCTATCAGTAATTAAAAGTATAATCATGAATTATGTGTTATATCCTCGAGTGAATTTCATAAACCTTATAAACTAACTGTAAAGGAGGTCATAAAATTTGAACAATAAATGATTACACAATAACTGATAGTCAAACAAACTGGTTGAGATAATACATTATTTCTACTATTTAAAAAGTCTACCTCTTGGGAATATTATGATAAAAGCAATAAACACATTAAGTACTTACAGAATAGAACATGAAATAAACAGTAATACAGTGAATCACTTTCGATTAGAGGAAGAAAACTAAAGTAACAAGAGAACGTTAACATATTCCGTCATGCCTTACAGATAGATGATAAGTCTGCCCTGATATTAAAGCTCCATATGATGAATCATGAAGTTTAACAAGTTCCAAAATATAACATTTAAACAATGAAACTTTACATTCTGCCTGATAACTCAAAAATTAATAATTGCTAGTTGATTCTTCATCATTAGCAACATTACGAACTGAAATAATGATTAATTCACTTAGTATTGTTTACTTGAATCTTCCCATTGAAGTTTAGGACTGCAATTGATCAGTCTCTTATAAGAATATGTTCATACTGTGTGTATTGCCTCGATATTGCCTTAATTTACAAGCATTATAAGCAAAGATGGATAGTGGCTAGCAGTGGAATCCAGGACGCGATGGCGTTTGAACCGAACGGTACTAGGTTGGAGTCCCAGAGTAAACATCAACTTTGAGATGCGTGTACATGCAGTTGACGAGCGCTAATTAAGACAAAATACGCGTCGTGGATTCCACTGATAACTTCTATCCATCTTTGCTTATAATGAAATAATCATGGTTTCATATTTCTATTTGTTCTATAAAATCTATTGTCCATTTGTTCTTTTAGTTCAAAATCTATAATGTTTTAAGCCGGTTAAAGTTGGTACCAAAATAACTTCCAATGAGTTCATTTTAGTGTTTATAAAACAAAGAAAACAGAATATCATAGTTTTGTTGGGTATGTGCTTGATCTCAAGGAAATCAGTTGGTAAACTTCTTATTCTTTTTGTAATTTAATTATGAAAATTTGGAATTCTTATTTTCACGTCAAAAGTACCCATTTTTATCTTCAGTTTGTGTTTCCCATATAGAAGGATCGTAAACATTATTGGTTCATTTTTTTCTTTTAGTATGCTATTTTGTGAAGTTTTTAATGGGTATTCTCTATTAAACATATATACGCATGATTTTTGTGCTTGTTATTTGTTCGTTATTCTGAGCTGTTTGTGAAACTATAGATTTTCCCATCTGGATCTGATCTTCTTTCTCTAATTACCAGGGTTGGTTACCTAACCACGCTTCACATACTTCATTTTGGATGACCGATTAGTATCACTAGACCTCTAAATTAAGGTGTAGTTCTATTTCAAGTAGATGGATTTGTATCTAGTTAGAAACTGAGTCGAAACTAGAAACAGTAAAATTATTATATATTCATTACTAACTAGCACTGAAATAATATTTTAGATGTTTATATGAGAAACTGATCGGAAAGAGGAGTTTGGCAATGTTAGTAATTAGTCAGTTATCATGGATAGTTGATGCGCATTATGAATAAACTCACTTCAAGAATGTAGTTCAATAGAACCGACTTATGTATGTTCCGTGACAACTACTAATAAAATATAGTAAACTCAATGAAATACTCAAAAAACTGTCCATTTATCAACTTTAAAATGTTATGGATAATTTCAGTTAGTTTTGTTATCATCCACTTGTGTATTGGTTAGCTGTCAGTTTCTGCCGTTTGTGGGCTTTATTGATCACTGATCTTAAAACCAAAGTTTTTAAATAACTTTTAACCTCCCTGTTTATGTATACTATACCTCAGAATAATGTCACATAACCATTACATATATGAAGTTCATTGAGAGAACCTTGTTTTTCCTTTGAACTTCAATAGAAGACAGAATTCTTACTGAATTATGTTATTTTCTGACAAGAATTTAGACGATGGTTTTCTTTTTTTTTAAACAACTGACACCGGCTCACAAATGATAACCACAAGGTGAGCACCATCATCGAAGAATAACAAATTTCAAGTATGTTTAAGGAATACAACTATTCTAAATGCATAGTGGGAGGTAATTAAACTAGATTCATAATTCAACTGGTTTGGTTTATAGCACTTAAAAAATTCTCAAATCTTTTTTAACGAACTATATTCATAAAATGCTGGTTAATCTTTCCCAATGCCATATCAAATGCTACCTTCATAGAACTTAAAGTTGTCGAATTGTTATAACCTAGTGGTTTAAAATTTATCGACCCACAGTACAACTTGATAATGTCAGCCTCGATATTCCGTGGGAGTTGTGAATATCCAATGTCGTGAGGTTCCATTAAAGGGATAAAATAGTTATTCAAGAGTTGTTTCATTAAGGTCTATCCTTGTGATGAAATTTATTTAAATCCAATTTTAGTTACTTAATGGATGATTTAGTGTTAAATATGATCATTTTGGAATCTTTCAGATAATTTTGTACTTTACAACAAAATATTGGATACTGAAGGTCATTTGTAAATTAACTATGACTGCACTTAATTGAGCTAAAAAAGAAAGCTTATCACATCTATATTCTTTTGTTGAAATCATGAGGCAATTGAAGCTAGACCACCATGGAATACCTGGAAGCACTGAATGGTGGTCTAGCTTTAATTAATTTATGATTTCAGCAATAAAATTGTGCTGGTCGATATTCGGTACTATCCCTAAGCTTCGTATATTGTTCGTCTTGATAACCGTTACTCGACAACGTCCTAACGATGTATAAATCAGAAGACGAATACGAAGGGTTGATCGCGTTTATTACTGAACCACACACAGTTAGCCAATATTACAGGCACGTTAAGTAAGCATGTAAGAGTAGTGCCGTAGAGCCGAATAAATGAGTAAGCGTGTACAGTACGGTGTAGCGTGATGCAGAGCAGAGAGCAAGCAGGGCAAGGTAGGTAACAGGATAAAAATGTACATATATATATAAGTGGAAAAGCATGAATCATCGGATCAAATAAGCGATTAATAATAATGCTAGCGGAATGAATACATGCGTAGGCGGTAAGCAATGTTCAAGCGTATATAATAAAAGTACAATGGTATAGATAGTTATTATTGTATGAATGACTGTCCATTAAATAAGTTAACAAAAGGGCTTAGCTAAATAGATGTAAACAAACTCAATTGTATCTGAGTTGCTATAAAATTACTAAAATCTCCACAACACCCTCTTCTGACATCTATATTCATACAAATCTCATTTCCCACTAATTCATTTTTATAATGGTTTTTTGAATCTTCTCATTGATGTTTAGGGCTGCAGTTGATCAGTTTCTTATTAACATGTGTGCATCCTGTATGGATTAATTCGATAATACCCTAAGTCACAAAGATTTTAAACAGAAATGAATGGATACATTCAGCTGACGAGTCCCAACTAAGACGAAACATGCATCCTGAATCCCATTGTTAGTAACCACCTATCTCTGTTTATGACACTTATTTTCCACTGTTATTGTGTAAATAGTTCATTTTTTCAGATAACAAGATATATTATCTAATCAATATCTTCATAGTTGCAAGAGTGAGCCAATTGAAGCTAAACCACCAAAGAAAACCTGGAAGCCCCGCTTGACGGCCGTTTCGTCCTATTTTGGGACTCCTCAGCAGTGCACATCAACGACCTCGCCCGGCGAGATTCGAACCCAGGACCTACCAGTCTCGCGCCAGAGCACTTAACCGGTAGACCACTGAACCAGCATCCGATGGTGTTTATGTCTAACTCCAACCAATCCACGAAGTTGAGCGACCGTCCATGCTTGCAACTATGAAAATATTAAATCTCCACAAAATTCCTTCTGATAATAATAATAATAATAATAATAATAATAATCAATATCTGTTCATTTCAGTTGTTTTATAACTAGAAAAATAGTCACAATTTAAAATAGATACACAACTATAAACATAATAATATTAACTCTACATTAAATTAAATTTGTTTATTCTATAATAGCCAATAATGATAGTAACAGATATGAATAAATTAAAAAAACAACAACAGAATATTTTCGATACGACGACAACAACAACAACAGGGACAACAACAACGACAAGGACAACAACAACAACAACAACAGCAACAACAGCAGGAACAACAACAGTGAAGACTCATTATAACTTGTGGTTAAAATGTTACCTTTTCTTTCTTCTTCCATATACAATTAATTTCAAAATTATATTATGAATTAAGATAGAAAAAAAACACATAATGAAACCAGACGTAAAAGGGGGGTAAAAAACAGAAGAAAAAATACATAGTGGGAAACATAAATAAACAAATGATCGCTACACTTGATGTATTCTACATGGAATACAATAATATTTTGGATTCATTTTTTCAACAATATATAAATATTATAAGTAAAGATGGATAGTGGCTAGCAGTGGAATCCAGGACGCGCGTTTCGTCCTATAAATATGTTCACTTTCATTTATCCAATATTCAATGATAATCATGAAAAGGATAATGATATATGTTATGAATGCGTGTTTATTTAACATGGGTAACTAGGTGTATGCGTGTCATTTTTCTTCTGTTAATTCACAGTTAGAATATATAAAATACACTAAATTATATTAAATCACGCTTTAAGTTATAATAATAATAATGGTAAAATAAATGTAGCGAAAGTGCTTATTAGGACTAGAGAGAAATAAACGAAACATGGGAACAAACAACTGTATTTAAATGAATAGATATCAACTAGAGATAATATTAATACTATACATGACTGTGTACTTAACAACTGAAACTAATATAATAGCTGAGATCATGAGTCAATCGAAGTTAGAATACCATGGAAAACCTAGAAGCACTGGACAGCCGTTTCGTCCTACTGTGGGACTCCTCAACAGTTCGATACAGTGAACAGTGGAGTTCAACCAGGTGAGATAGTAACTCACTCAAGATAGTGGTGGATGTGTCACTCAATTTCATGGATTGGTTGAAGTTAGTCAATGACACCGTCGAATGCCGGACAGCTCAGTGGTCTAGAGGTTGAGCGTTCGCGCGCGAGACTAATACGTTATGGGTTCGAATCTCGCGAGGCTGGATCATGGATGCACACTGCTGAGGAGTCCCATACTAGGACAAAACGGCCGTCTAGTGGTTACAGGTTTTCCATGGTGATCTAGCTTCAATTGACTCATGATCTCACATATTAAATTACTATAATAACCACAAAATCCCCTTCTGAAACTGTTATATTTAGATCTTATGAAAACCTAATTACTCAGTTGAAAATTTTATTAATACATGGATGACATTCAATCAAAATTCAATTAGGTTTTACAAATCAAACTTTAGAATTCCAACTTGATGATACAATGATGACAAAACTATTATGTAATAAGAAAGTTTTAAGTGTTGAATCATTGATTCAAGGTTATGTATAGTTGTACATTACTGTGACAAGTTAGAACTATATTGAATTTAATTTCATTATTTGTAATTATTTGTTAGATGATGTCTGTTATGCTTATAGATTTTATTTATTTATTTATTTAAACACATAAATGTTGGTACAAGGCACCACCAGATACATATGCGCTGCACAAATCACATTTGATTTGTGTGAGGGCTGTGATAATGCCCAGGTGCTCATACTGGAGTAGGTGGTTTTCTTAGGGGGCCACACTCGGAGCCTTCGACCTAAAGGTCTGATCCACAAGGCAGTGTAGTATCGTGAGGAGATGCAGTCCCATGGTAGCCAGTGATCAATGATTGATTCATACGCCATTTGTTCCTTCAGGATAATGGAACCCATGTGCACCATTGGTTTGGAATGAGAGTTTTCCAACTCCTCTAGGTGGACTCACCGTGTCCACCCACCTGGTTAAAGCGCCAGACATTCGCTTTTCATCCTCTTGATTTCGCAAACAACACTCGTGGCGCTAGAAGGCAGTGAGTAGGACTTCCCTGTCAGAGGCTATATACATGTGGCTGTGTGAGAGCATTTGGAGGGGGAGAGCGGACTCTCTCCACTCTCGGCCGTACCAGGGCATTCGGGAGCTAAATGGGATGTCGCTGCCAGGATGCTTATAAAACCCATAGTTGAATTATGTTTGGTACTAAGATCTCAAATCTAACAACACGTATTGAGAACACAGAAACTGAAGATATGGATTTATTTGATTCCAGTAATAAATCACACTGACTTATAGAATATATTCACAGTCGGATTAGTAGAAATTGAAATAAGTAGTGGTTAACATCAATTATTCAAAGACTTACTTTGTGAGTACATTATTAATCATATTGTTCAAATATATACCCATAACTAACAGGTATAAATAATTAATTAAGTTATATCATTACTCTATGTCAATATGTGATTACATGTTTCGTATGACTGAAAAATAGATCAGTTTCAAATAAGGTTCACAACTCAATCAATCTCAGTTTTGATAAGGTTAATGAAGATGATAATGTAAATAAACTTCTATCAAATTACTTACCTTATCATCATTGGTTGGTTCTGTGTCAAGAATGAAATGACCTAGAAAAAAAATTAAATAAATCAACAAAAATAAATTATTATCAAGAAGAGAATTCGTGGAGATTGTGATAATTTGATTGTGGAATTCATGAATCCATTAAAGTTAGACCACCTTGGAAAACCTGGAAATATTGGACAACTGTTTCGTCCTAGCACTGAACTCCTCAGTAGTGCACATCTATGACCTCGCCCGCGGTAATTGATCGCAGAACCTTCGGTCTTGCACGCGAACACTTAACCTCTAGACTATCGAGCCATCACAATAACTCAAACATTAAAAGTAAAGGGATTACCATGACTGAATAAAGTTGTTCTTATCATTGTTAGGAATCATTAATGTTTCTCTTTCAGATTGAAAAATTTCAAAGACAATGTAATACTTGAATTACCAATGAAACTGTACTCTGTGTCAAGTTTATTTAAATAAACACTTTAACTTAAATATTGTTTTATGAAGGTTAATCCAGAGTATTGTATATTACTGTCCTACATTTAAACACATCACGTACTTTCATAGTTGAAAGCATGAGTCAATTGAAGCTAGACTACCAGGGAAAACCTGGAAGCACTGGACGGCCGTTTCGTCCTATTGTGGGACATCACATACTGTCTATCTAAATGAACATATATCAATGGAAATATGGCGATTTCTATATTCAAAAGCCTTTTTAATTAGATTACCTTCATTTTCATACAGGCATCACAAACCAGTTATGATAAGATAAAATTAGTATTTGGTACCGAAATACTTAACTGACTCAATACTTGCTACCAGAAATCATGAATTGGACTATGCAAGTAACAACATGATGTTATTAGATAAGACTTCATTTAATACCCCTCCCCCTAAAAAATAATATGATGTCTGAATACAATCGTTTTTGAATGGTTTTTTTATTGGTTAACAATCAGGTTTCTGAATTAAGTAGTACTTGATATTAACTGATAAACAATAACTGTCTATAACTGACAGTCATACTAATTTGGTTACTCTTTAAAATATGATTACTTATTATGGAGGTTTGGAAAAAGGAATCCTTAATGCATGTCAGTCTCACTCAAATCAGTTAAGTCCTTTTTAACCATATCATTATTGACTATCAGAAATACATACAAGCTGATCTTTAAAGTGAGAAATAAACGGAAACTAATGTCATAAGTGAATATTGACCGCTTGTTTCGTCAAGAAATCAATGAAAGATAAAGTTTATCTATAGAAAATTGATTTTGAGATGTACTGCCTAAATTATATTATCATGAAACAGAATTACCTATTAGGCCTCAAACAAAGCTCTACACACTGTGATGATACACGGGCTAAAAACAAATAATGTATATACTATGGACACACTGTATACGACTTCTATAGTGGAGATTGACAAACCTAATCTATTAACCCATTCATTTATTATAGCCAACTATCAAGTCATAAATTAGTGTTCAAATGAAACTTTCTAGTTAAATTCATACTTGCAACTTCGTTAAGCTATCGAAATCAATATCGATTTGTTCTTGAAAGGCACCACAGTCTATAAAATATGTAGTTCCGCACTGTGAACCGAAAAATGTTTAGCGACAATATACCTGGTGAATTCCATTTGATTGTGTATTATTAAAGTACGGTTGGATAAACATCTTAACCTTTGGTTATTTGATGTTAATTACTCCATATCAATTGAATTGAAACGGTTCTTTTAAAGTAAATAATACTCTAGGGATCACTGAGCTTGAATACCAAGTATGAACATTAAAATTGACACTTGACCTTAACATTTATACTCAGTTAAACAAACATAAATTTAAACAGAAAATCTATTACCTAATCAGCAAAATATTTGAATATACATTATTTGATATGACAAACCCTCTAAGATACAGTGACAGCGAACTGTGTTGATGGCTTTTTTTATCTCAGTTTGTCAGAAACACTTGGAAACATTCTACTCAATAATAAATGTCTGGCCATAATGAACTAACCATACAAAACTTCATTCTATGTTCCTATTTATATTCAGTCAGTAAGAAACCTTGATATAGTTTTAAAATGATTTAATGAATATTGGTAAAATTTAAATTCAGTCGGTATTGTTAACTTGAATCTTCGCATTGATGTTTACTGCTGCAAATGATCAGTCTCTTATTGATATGTGTACATACTGTGCATAATGCCTCGATATTGCCTTATATCACAAGCATTGTAAGCAAAGATGGATAGTGGCTAGCAGTGGAATCCAGTCCTAAACATTAATGAGAAGATTCAAACAAACCATACAAAACGAATTTGAATTTTACCCCGTCGCACAAGCAATTGCTTATCAGGACTCACTAGATAAGTGAATAACGCAATGACGTTTGAAGCGAATGGTGCTTGGTTCGAGTCCCACAATGAATATCAACTCTGGGATGCAGGTACATTCAGTTGATGAGTTCCATATAGGACGAAACATGCGTCGTGAATCCCATTTCTAACCACTGTCCATCTTTAATTATAAAAATTGCTGTAAATATATCATTTCACTTATATTATAAACCTTTTCATTAGACAATAAATCTTAGGGAGATAACAAGTTACAGTACGAATCAAAGGATTCATTAAATACTTTTCTTATCTCAATATGAATTATTTTTAAACAAACATCTGGACACTAAATAAATCATAATCCTAGCATTCAGTTACCATAATATTTAAGTAAATCCTTTTTTTACCTAATTCTATAACAGCACATGAGATTAACGATTCCTTCACAGAAATATTTAAACAAAACAAATAGTAACCAATAGAAAATGAAATTGAATTTTTAAAAAAATAAAACAGCATGGCAACAAATTTTCATTCAAATAAAATTTTTTTTTGAAAAAAAAAACGATTCATTTTATTCGATTTACAAAACTGACGCCAAAAGTTAATTTTTTGTTGTTGTTAAGTGAATCAAAATTTCAACAAAAAAAATATAAAAAAAATAGGAACAGTGTGAATTTTAGGAATTTTACTAGTGATGCCTTATACCTTACATAGAATATATTTTTTTGGTGTGAAAAAAAACAGAAAAAAACGACAGAAAAACAATTTATTCTATGATTATGTAACCATGACAAAAGAATAATGAAACTAATTTTAACCATTTGTTACGCAATATGAGAAATATAAACCCAAGAGTAAACCCTTTTTTTCCCCCATATACTTATATATTCTATGTTAAACAACCGATTTCTAATGTATGATAGGGGAATTTAGGAAAAAAAAGAATGTAACTGGTATAATTAATAATAGTATAAAGTAAAATGTATGTTAATGTGAATAATCAGCTGATTAGTAGTAGTAGTATTAGTAGTCTGAAAAATTTAATTAGCATAAAAGTAATTATTTTGATATGTTCTCAATAATGTAAAAATGGATGATGACTTTGCCCTTCCATCTCATACACACTAACGAATGCAGGCAAAGATAGCTAGTGTAGCAGCAGCCTATGCATCAATAGGCCTCAACATACACAAGGGGAAAAGTAAGATCCTTAAATACAATATGAAGAACACTAACTCAATCACAGTTGATGGAGAAACTCTGGAAGAGATGGGAACTTGCACGTACCTTGACAGCCTGATCGATAAATAAGGAGGATATGATGCAGATGTAAAAATGACGATTAGCAAAGCGTGAATCGCATTCTTACTATTAAAGAACATATACAACTAAAAAAAACTACCAACCATTATCAAAGTTAGAATCTTCGATACGAACGTCGAGACAGTCCCACTGTACGGAGCTGAAACTTTGAGAATCACCACAATCATCATCAAAATGTACAAGTATTTATAAGCAGTTGTCTACGTAAGACACTTAATGTCTGTTGACCGTATACCACTACTGTGAGAGAGAACAAAACAGGTTCTAGCTGAAGAGGAAATTAAGGAAAGACGATAAAAGTGGATAGGGCACACATTGAAGAAATCATCATACTGAATTACGAAGCAAGTGCTAATTTTGAATCTTGAAAGTAAATGGAAAAGAGGAAGACCAAAGAACACACTGTGTCGAAAATTGGAAGCAGACATCAAAAGAATGAATAGCAAGTGGAAACAACTGGAAAGGAATGACCAAGACAGATTTCGATGGTAAATACTGGTAGGCGGCCTAAGTTCCTCCACGAAGGATAAAAGACGTAAGTAAGTTATCAAGACTGACCTTGACATTGATATCAACAAATTCGAGGATAGCTTGAAAGTGTGCTGACTTAATTGCACGGGGAGATTTTATATATAGTGAAATAATAATACCAGGCTGATATCCTACAAAGTGCTGGTTGGCGGCCTGTGCCCCATTGGAAGTAACAGGCATAAGTAAGTATGTATATATTTTATTTCAAATGAAGTTAAAGTCGAACTTTAGATTGAGGGCATTATTAATCTTAGAGTACAGTTAATATAAACAGACAACATTCTTATAGATCAATTTAATTCCATAATTATGAAAACTTACCGTAGTGAAATATAAGCTAGGTTAGTTGATTAAAGTAACAGAAATGTATAAAATTAAAGTCAACTTAAGTGTAAAAAGAATAATCGAGAAATGAACTTGAAAACTTCTTATTTGAAAAATGAGCATGTTAACAATAATTTCTACATATTTGATATTCTAGATCCTACAGAAAGTGAGTTCTAAGCGTTTGGGAATTTCACCAAAATTAATGCATTATTTTTAAGAAAATATTTTTAGTTTAACTTTGCCTATAGCTCTTGTACAGTTACTGCCATTTACCAACCCGGATGCAGGAGGAAGGTCAAGCATGGGATTAGCAACCCCATCTCGTAGAAAACAACCTTGAGAAAAAATGTTAATGTAAGTATTCTTAACGTCATCATACTGAAATAAACTGGTAATTACTTAAATCTTGAATCCATGATACAATTTTCATACTTCAAGCATAGTTCAAATCTAATTTCATTGCATGGAAACAGACTAAATATAAATTGAGAAAGTAAATAATTTAAAAATGGTTTTTGTTACAAAATGATATCATCCGGAGTTCTACATAAAGTGAAGGAACACTGATCAGTGATCTGGTTTAAAACTCAAAAAAGATACATCTAAAAAACATTTCACGAAATTCATTCTTAGATCATCAAGTCTCAACCCGAACAAAATACCATCATAACACTTCAGCCAAACTTAAATGTTACACAGTTTAACTTAAGAGGACGTTTAATAACACACGCAACTCTCAAACGATATCATCATTGAGATATGATTTCACACTTGACCTGAATAACTAAAATTATCACAGTGGTTCATCAGATGAATTTAATTTGCGAAATCTATACAAATGATAACAATAGCTGAAATCAATTAAAAATACATTACAAACTTATTGCTTATCATTGACTTAGTATTGTTTGTTTAAATCTTCTCATTGATGTTTAGGACTGCAACTGGTCAAACTCTAATTGGCATATGTGCATAATGTGTGTATTGCCTCGATATAGCCTTAATTCACTCAGTAGCTGAGTGGATAACACGATGCGTTTGAAGTGAATGGTGCTTGGTTCGAGTCCCAGAATGAACATCAACTCTGGAATGCAGGTACATCCAGCTGAGGAGTCCCAAACAGGACGAAACGTGCCTCCTGGATTCCACTGCTAACCACTATCCATATTTGCTTATTGCTTATCAGTTAGTCTATACATTTAGTCTATACATTATGTTCACATTAAGCAATATTAAACCTAAAATAAATAGTATTAATTTACATTTAATAAGAAGTTTTTTCAATATAGAAACAAGTATATATTGACTTGTATATGAGTTGCAGCGCTATATTACTTTGTTAATTAATTATTAAATGAGATCCTTTTCATCTGTATGCAATATATGTATGTATGTATGTTAATATGTGGATGTATACGATCCATTGACTCGCGGGTACATAATGAAAACGTTATTTATGCGTTTATGACGTTTATCATTTGCATCCGCCTACTCAACAAGCATCAAAACAGAATTAGTTAATTACTACACAGATACAAATGTATGCTGAGTCTCCTAGACAATTTAGTTCAATTTTTCATTCTAATGAATAAGACTAAATCATTACAATAATCAGTAGTGTATTTAGTTTGTTCGTAAATAATGAATAATCAAAATGATATATGAATAATTATAAATTAAATATGTTATAAAACGATTTATATACAATACAATATTTCTAAGATTTGTTAGAATGGACCGTGATAACATTCATTGACATGAACTTGAATCTTCCCGTTGATGTCTTAGGACTGCAATTGATCAGTCTCTTATTAGAATATGTGAATACTGTGCGAATCGCCTCGATATTGCTTTAATCTACAACCATTATAAGCAAAGATGGATAGTGGTTAGCAGTGGAATCCATGACGCGCGTTCGGGATTCGTCAAGTTAATAATACCATGGGACATGTAATTCTTCCCTTCCTAGATATTTCTGTGAAACCTCTATTGAATTCTGACTGGTTAGAATATTTCCCAGTATTTTCAGGGCCCGTTTGAGCTATTCTTGTGGATCTTCTTGGGTCTCTCCAACATCATCTCTTTTTCAAATATGGTGAGGCCTACTTTTTATTACGTCTTCTGGAAGTGTTCACTCTCACACTACAGACAATTATTTACCTTAACTGTTGAAAAACGTCATACATCATACTATAGCATAAATCTGCAGATAAAATCATCGCAATTAGAAGGATGTTGAAAACACAATTGAAGAGTCACATACTTGGACGAAACGGTCGTCCAGTTTTTCCTGGTTTCCCATGGTTGTCTAACTTTAATCGACTCATGAATTCATTTACTAAAACTGAGAAAGGTATTATTCTTAGATGTTATAGTAATTTACTTCATTTGCATATAAGTAAATTTGCAAATAATCTAACTTTGGTCTATTTTTCTTTGTATGCAGTTATAAACTACTGTTTAACTACTGATTAATTAGATGATATTGTATAGTTGAACTAATGTTCTTAAGAATGCTTCGTTTCTATTTGACCTAGTAGTATTAATTTCTATAAATACTCCTGTACAATGTAACTAAATAAGTTGCTATGGCAACAGAAGATGAATAGAATCTGGAAAATAAATTCATTACAGAGGAATTGCTTAAGTATTATTCCAATTAAATAAAAAACAAGTTTGTTTACAATAAATATTCCCAAAAGTTTGTTTACTTCTTCAGTGAATCAACAAAACAATTAATACTTTATGTTTAAATGATGTCATGTTCTAACCAAATATTCAACATGAAGTTCTTCTTCATTTGAATACACGAGTCAATCTAAGCAAGACCATCATTGAAAACCTAAAAGTACTGAATGGCTGTTTCATCTTCATATGGAACTCCTTAGCAATAAGCATCTACAATCATGCATGCGAGATTCGAACCCAAGACCTTTGGTCTTGTGTGCTAACGCTTGTTATCCCTTGAAAAAATATATATGATTTTAGATCTATAAGAAAATTCTGTTAATAAAAAGAAATATAGATTTTCATTGGAAAAATTTATTTTAACTTTTTATATTATCTGGTAGAAAAGATTTTTCGGATCATAAAAATAATTTACGAAAGGTACAACAATTAGGATCATCAAACGGATCACTGAACAGATTGCTATATATATATATATAGATAGATATATATGTACATCCATGGAACAACAGGTTGACACTTCAATAGGTACAACTGTTGCTTAGCCCTTTTTCTATCTATCTTTATTTGAATATGTTGCTAAGTTAATCTGTTCGGTAATTTTTCAGTTGACTAATGTTTAGATTTTAAATGTTAATATTGACTTTAAAAAAAACATCGAATTGGGCCATTTTTTTGAAAAAAAAAAAGAATTGATATTCTCTCAAGAAAAATTAGATGAGCCTTTTCCCATTTCAATAATCCTTCGTTATTTCTATAACAAATATATTGTTATTTTTAATAGTTGAGACATGAGTCATTTGAAGCTAGACCACCACGGAACACCTGCAAGCACTAGACGGCCATTTCATTTTGTTGTGCAACTCCTCAGAAGTGCGCATCCATGGTCCCGCCTCTCAAGATTCGAAGCCAGGATATAACAGTTTCGCGCGCGATCGCTTAACCTCTAGCCCATTGAGTTGGCCGGTATCCAACGGTGTTAATGTCTAACTTTAACTAATCCACGCAATTGAGCAGCACATCTACCAATGTCTTCAGTGAGTTACTATCTCACAACAGACCTGGTTGAACTCCACTGGTCATGGCTTCTCACTAGAACTCTAGGAAATACCTCATGGAGCCAGTCACTAGTGAGCATATGATCATTATCAGAAGGGTTTTTTTTATGGATATTATAGTAATTTCAATAGTTGAGATCATGAGTCATTTGAGGCTAGACCACCGTGGAAACCCTGTTATTTATTTAGCAGTTTCCAGCTCATAGTTCTTCACTTCTTAGATTTATGAATGTGCATTGTAGTACAGTCGCAAAATATTTAGTTTTCTCTGATTTTCTAATAGTTTTCCAATTTATAGTAGCCTCAAATGAATCATCTTCTTATTAATATAAATTGTGATGTTGAAATTATCAGTATTTAAATGGAAAAATATCATTTTCCTGTCCATATATATTACAATTAGTAGAATACTTCAGTTTGTACAATGTCTTTGTGTTTAAGTACTTCATTACCAATAAATAGATTATTTTATAATTGAATTCATGAGTCAATTGAAGCTAGACCACCATGGAAAACCTGGAAGCACTGGACGTCAGTTTCGCCTTATTCTGGGACTACTCTATTATTATGACCTTTGTGTCTGTCGCTATTCTTTATATCTGTCAATTGGACTATTATCTGACCCATAAATTATTAACTTCCTTACCCCCTTGATTAGTACATAAACTCATTTTTTATTTAGTCTCGAATCAGTTTATGATTCAACCTTCCCTATCCTTTTATAGAAATACATTTTCCATATAACTATACATATGAATGTACAGGTTAATTAAATGATTTCATCGAAACAAAAATTTTCTTCGCTGAATCCTGTTTTACTTATTAGATTATGTAACTTTATTAAAACAAAAACTTATTCTGATTTAAGTAATTAAGAGCATGGTATATAGTTTTCCACTTCAATAAACTTCCATCTCGTTATCTCACTTTTTTGTAACTGCGCAAATAGATTAATCAAAGAGTCTGTTATTAGAGCATATTATAACTGGGAACACTATATTTTCTATACAATTGAATAACATTGATTGTTTGCCAACAGACTGATTGTTGAGTGGATATGTCTAGATGTATTGATGTATTTCAGTAGACTTATTTTGTTGATTATATCGTTTGTTAATTCATTCCATGTCTCTTTCTAACAACATTGAATTAATTAATAATATTAGAGTTTTGAAATCATACACTGGAACTACTATTATTTGTAACAGTAGTATAAGTCTACTTAAAGTATATTTTATGCTGAATGTGATAATAATAATGTGATCAAATGAAAGCTTGACACTAGTTTGGTCACCCGAAGTTTATGCTGATGATGTTGTTCAGAAGAACGATGGAAGCTCCACGATCAAACCATCCAGTTCAGAGTACAAAACTTCCTCAAAAACTAGTTTGGTTAATAAATATGTCTAGTTAAGTCAAATAACATCATATTTAAAAATAGAAATTTCTCTAAAATGAATGAAATTCCCAAACTTTTCCAAAGTGTCGATCGTATGTTACTATCGTTTTGAAATGATGTACACGTACCATGATATTTCAGTGACTGACTGTTAAAAGGCTGAACTACTGAAATTCAACACAATAGTATAAAAATAATGCTCATGTTACTAGATTTGGTTATTCAGTCTTCTATATAGTGTCATACGGCAGGTTTGAATGAATGTCGATTTCTTTAAAAACAAGTATTGATTGCCTTATCCTACCTAGTTTACAATTAGTACCAATTCATGATCAAATATACATTTAAATACAATTAATTCCCTCATAAAAAACCAAGTAATCACGTTTTTCTTTCATTGTTTATCACTAAATCTTTGCATTGATATCTACATTCACTAATGTTTATTGTTAGTGAATATAGATATGGTTGTGGACGGTTTTTACCTAGCCAAGAACAGAAATGAAACGCAATCGGGATGAAAATGGTTGAACAATGAAATCAGAGAAGACGGAATGATATTTGCAGAAGGAACAGTCAATAATAAGACAATTGATTGTTATTTTGCAAATTAATTGTTTATTGTAAGGTTATCAGATTTTAGTGAGATAGTTTGTAATTTGCGCTTAAATACATTCGATTGTCCCAACTAGTGTTCTCATTCACTACAATAGTTGCACATTCTATTTATCAATAACACTTTCCTTAGATTACATACTACCTTTAATGAAACTAGAAGAAATTTACAGGTATCAATAACAAGGTTGGATTCGATAGTCTCAAATAGATTGAGCATTAGATAAAGAGTCAATAATAAATTTTTTTTATCTTATATCTCAATGAGCAAAAACAATTTGTATTTCGGACGTTTCGTGACTGAATTTAGGCCACTTCTTCAGAGTAAATAAAAAAAGCTTACACTAAGTCACGAAACGTCAGAATAGTAAATTTTTTTTGCTCATTAGGATATAACAAGAACACTATTGTTCACTTTAGTAAAATTCTCATTTCCTGTTTATGGCTGTTATATCTAGGCTTTATATTTAATATTAATTAAGAAATACTTGGTCCCTTATCAATTTTAACTATCCAAGTAACTGTGTTTAATCACACTCACATTATCACTATTATCATTACTATTATAACTACTATTATGGAAAATCTTCAGCACGTGAAATAATCTGTAATCTTCTTAATCACACAATGTTCGTTCTGCTTACTTATGAGAACTAGGTAAATGTAGTAAGTCACTTTTTTTTCATTTCATACACAAATGGAAACATTTGATTATCTTATTCCTTTAGGGATTAATTCAATGAAATATTGTATAATTATTAATTATCTGAAAAGCTTTTTCATCAATATTTTAATTCCCTGGAGATACATCCCCTGTTTGATCATCGTCATATACTACTTTTGTAGATGTAAGCAACCCACACCATACAATGAGTGATAGACTATACTACTTTGAACTTCATTGCATTAGTCGTGCACCAAACATTTTCATCCCTTTAATGTAAAAAAAATGTTTCTGTAAGACTTTTAGAGTATTATTTATTTGTCATTTCAGACATGTATTCAATATGTACAGCCATAATATTATGAGGGAACCAAACATGGAGCTTGAATGCATTTTGGTTATCAATTCTGTTATGAGTTTATCCAGTTAAAATTTAATGGTTTATGCTTTTTTGGTCATTTATAAACGTTTTCTATGAAATTATAAAAGAGATTCTGATTGTTATTCAGCTGATATCTTCTCCTGATAAGCAATAACTCTGAATATTTATTCTTCGAGTATAGGATCAAAAAGAAAACAAGTACGATGAAATTGAAATGATTATTTCAATTCTAATGATCTATATTCTTTTCTAGTCTCAACCAAATAACACAATAATCAGCTGATTCCATAGAATCATTTCAAATAACCAAGCTAGTTTGAATATCATTGATTGGAAATTTCAATGTGATGTATTTAACTATAAGTGATTACTAAAATATCATGATAACTAGACAGTATAGTATTAAAAATGGATCACCTAGTTGTTTTTATCTGATTTTTGAAAGATTTTAGTGTAGGTAGTTAATCCTCCTGTTGGAAGAATTATTTCTTGCTAACATTAGTAATATCAGCAGTGGAAACGACCATATCAACGAGCAAACTTTATATCCATCAATCAATCAGTAAATTTAAAAATAGCCATTCATTTATCAGTATGGTTGTGATTTTTCTTGATATGAAATACTGATGGTTTGTTGAATATTATAATAATCAACCTAATGTATTTGAAAAGTTAATGAATATACTATTGACCACAAACTATAGCCATATGTATTTACAAGTATGCTGGATTATATATTGCTAGATAAAGGAATCCAAACTGATATCTTTCATCATTTACAAAAGTTTACTATTATCAATAATCGATAACGTCACGTTTAAATTTTTAATAGTTCCTTTTGATCAGTATAAGGTTGTGGAGATTGTTGAGTTTAAATTGATATCATGAAAGAATTAATGTTAGTCCACCATTAAAAACCTGGAAGCACTGGACAGACGTTTCAGTCCAGTGTGGGACTACTCAATAGTATGCATTCACGGTCCCGCACGCAGGACTCGAACCCAGGACTTTCGATTACGTTTGACTGCTATACTACTGAGATGAGCAGCATTCAACGGTGTTAATGTTTGACTTCAACCAATCCTATACTGATAATTATCATATGCTCACTAGTGACCGACATCAAGATGAATTTCCTGAAGTTCTAGTAAGAATCCGTGGCCAGTAAAGTTTAACCGTGTCTGTTGTGAGGCAGTTACTCATTGAAGACAATGGTGGATTTTTGTGCAATATTGTTGATTGTTTGAAAATAGGCAATAACACAGTTGAATGTTGCCCAGCTCAGTAGTCTAGAGGTTGACTGTTTGTGAGCAAGACCAAAGGTCCTGGGTTCAAATCCTGAGTGCCGGATAGTGGTTGTGCACTATTGAGGACTCTCATACTAAGACTAAACAGCCGTCCAGTGTTTCCAGGTCTTCAATTATTGTCTAACATTCACCTATTAATGATATCAATTTATATTCCTTTCGAATTAATCTATCAGATAAATTTTTCCATCCATTTTTGAGTTTATGATTACTTTGAGGATTTAGATAATGAAATCACTTAGTAACTAAATATAGTTCAAGCAATTTCGGAATGTTCACAAACATTTGATGTGGATAATCCTTTAATCTCAATTCACCATGAATTGTTTAATGATGTACTATTTTTTTCTAACTAATAAAATGATAATTCAGTATCTTGAATGATTTATCAATAAAGTAGGATTTGAAAAATTTAATTTTAACAAACAACTTAATTAACATTTCTAGATTATAGATATCAGTACAAATCCCAATTGTTCATTTCTGTTGTATTTAGGACCAGTTAAATTGATACACCTTCATCTTAATGTCCAAAAGGAGATTCGAATCAATTATCTATAACTTCAGACATTAACTTGATATCCATAGTGTAGTGAACGAGGACACAACTGAGGACAATCGAATGTATTTGTACACAAAATTACAGAACATCTTAATAAAATCTGAGAACTATACAGTAAATACTTCATTTGAAAATGTCAATCAATCGTATCAGACTTGATTGATTTTTTGTTTCCGCACTAATCTTTCTCTGTTCTTGTTTTCTTTTCTTTGATCTTCTTAACCTTCTGCTACCAGGCATTTCACGTGCTATTGATGATACATACTACTTATATCTGTCGATATCAATAGCACACATCAAAATAGGACTATGAAATTTAGTTAACTGTTATATCCCGAAGAGGATTATTAATAGTAACTTTTGAGGACTATTTATGGACCAATATGATGTGTATATTTCACATTGTATAATTGTTAAGTAAATTAACTATTCATATTCATGTCCCTTTTACTATTAGCTTTATTTTGATCCATAGACCATTACTGTACTATTTACCATTCTTGAGTTATCCCTAGTCCATTAATTACTGTTCCCCTTATTCACAGCCACATTTGACCAGATCTTGTATAAATGTTATTTTCTATTTTATGGTACGATGTGGTCTGTTTGATTGTTATATAAACCCAGTATGTTTGAGAATCATGATTCATATTGCAGAGGCTGTTATTGATGTTTTGGACGTAACTGACTGGGCTAGGCAGATAGCCTGACCGACAATTGCTCCAGACTGCTCATACGGTTTTCGTGTACCATTGATACGATCAATAAATCACTGCTTTCTATATCGAGGCAATACGCACAGTATGCACATATCCCAATAAGAGACTGGCCAGTTGCAGTCCTAAACATCAATGGGAAAATTCAAACAAACATTACTAAGTGAATTTACTGTATTCATTTTGTAAATGATTAAGGATCATATTATTGTTACATTAATTTTTTTCTTCTAAACTGATGACAATGTAACCATCTACATGGATTAGTTAATCTTGAAAACAACTTTTTAAGAAACAATACTTGGGAACTTCTACTGTAAACATCAAAACAAACTCAAATCGATACAATTTCACTCTGATAAACAATTTTTTTTCAGTCATTCAGGTAATGAGTTTAGTCAAAAAACAAAAGAAAGTAAACCCTTTTTAAGCATTAATCTTAAAGAGTAATGTATGAGATAATGAGTAACTTATGGTATCTTTGTGAACATCATTATTTTTTAATTCGGAAATTTTGATAATACTTAGTACCTTCACTTTAGGAGCTGAAGAACCTTATGATATTTTGAAGATAGAGTCAAGTTTAGACACCATTATAGTAGTATTGGTGTGGTGTGGGTTACTGATATCCATATAAGTAGTATATGATGCTGGTTATGCAAAGAATGTAGTTCAGCAGAAAATTGATAAAGGAAAGTACGGAAACGGAACGCAATCAGTATGAAAATGCATGAACAATAATAATCGGAGACTCTGGACTGATATTTGCAGAAGGAACAGTCGAGATTGATAGTTTGCAAATTAACTGTTCACTGTATGGTTGTCAGATTTTAGTGAGATAGTCTTTAACTTTCGTGTCAAATACATTCGATTGTTCCCACTCGTCTTCTTGTTCACTACAATAACATACATGGAAGTTGATTTCGTGAACTTTTTAAGTTATATGTAATTTTCTGGGCTTAATATCGAAATAATATGAAGTTACGATAGTGTAATAAGAAGACGAAAATTATCAGAACTATGTAATATATTAGCGCAATACGTTTCAAACAATCTGATCACACATTTACTTGTTAAGAACATTTATATATAAAAATGAAAGGTCAACTAGACTGGAAATGGGGGGGAGTAAGAGCAGACAAGAGTAATAATAATAATAATAATAATAATGTGAAAACCATTTGAAACCTGATCACTCTGGCTAATAAGCTAATATTACCAGGGTACGTTTAAGGTGAGAACAAACTGGAGATAACAATTAAAGTAACGAAATATTTTACTATTTCTGGATATGTAGTTTCCTAATAAAATGTAATCATTTGATTAATCAATTTAACTACCCTCTCCTCTCAGGATATGTTTCCTATCCTAAAAAGAAATACTTATCCTACAGGGTATACACATTGATTTGTTTCCACTAAACCTTTATGTTCGCTTAACTTAATGAATCTAAACTCTAAAACATTGATTGTAACTCAGAGCCTTTTAAAATCATTCTTTTGAATAGTCCCTAGCGGTGGTGTGAGTAAATACTGCTTAGAAGTTCTATACTAGAATGAAACATCTGTCTATTGTACGAAAGTTTTCCTTAGCTAATTAATTGATGTTTGTCTACAAAATATCCCGCGAGATTGGTAGGTCCTGGGTTCAAATCTCGCGAGTACGGGATCGTGGATGTGAACTGCTGAGGACTCCTATAATAGGACGAAACGTACGTCCATTGCTTTCAGGTTTTCCATGGTTGTCTAGCTTCAATTGACTCATGATTTCAACTATGAAAATTAAAATTGCTCATTTCAGTTATAAAGTGAATAAACAGTAGGATACGTGATATATTTCATATATGCAACAATATATTATAAAGGCAGTCCAAGAATATGCTAATTTAGTGATTGGATATTATGAAAATTTCATGTATATAACAAAATAAAGTATCACTAATTACTACATACTATAGTATTAACTTATATTCCTCCTAACTACATTATTTTTTTCTGTCGAAATATACTTTACTGAATTATTGTCTGCATGCTCATGCATCTTTTTGGATTGCACTCATTCTTCTGAATGTATCTATATATTTCTCCACGTTATCTATCGGAACAACATGAAATTCATTTAAGGTACATGAAATCAAACATAAATAATAAGTAATTTATAAAAAAAAGTCACATACTCTCATTTAAATCAGAGTCTAAGATAGATATATCCGGTGATGGTAGAGGTGAATATGGATTGCCTGGCCAAAATCCATTTATTATTAATGTTTTCATATTATTCTCAGACGAGTCGTTATGAACTGATTCTTTTCTATTGATGGTGCTATTATTCTCATTGTAATTGGTTTTATGTGTAATTGTGTTAACTACTTGTTTATTGTTAGTAGTATCAGTATTATTAATAATTTCATTAGTAATTACTGAGTTCCGTCTACTAGAATCTTCACATATAAAACGTACTTCTTTAAAATCTTTATTACTTTCATACATTGATGATTGAAATCTTGATGAAAATAAAAGTGGACTCTTTGATAAATCATTGGAAGACTCAAAATCACTTGATTTTGAAGTTACTGTATTCACATTTATGGATGATGAGAATGTTCTACAAAATAAAAGTAGATCAAATGTATGAAAAATACATTTATTATACTATCAAGTAATACATGAAAAATTTACAATTCGCAAGTAACCAATTAAATAGCAAAGGTATTTTTCATTATTGAAGAAGGATATAGTAAACTCAAACATGTTCGTTGGCAGCTTTTAGTTTTAGCGATTTCTATTTTATTACCAAGATATTGAATTCTATGATCTCAGGAAACGTGTCAACGACACTATTACAATTTTGACCAATTTATGTGTATCTATGTATTATATTAATTTATATTATGTAACTATTCAAAGAGAAATTATAACATGTAATGTTGTAGTGAACGAGAACACAACTGAGGACAATCGAATGTATTTCAACACAAGAATACAGAACATCTTAGTAAAATCTTAGAACCATACAGTAAATACGTCATTTGCAAAATATCAATCAATTGTCTCAAACATGACTGTTCCTTCTTTTCCATATCAATCACTCTCTATTCTCATTCTCTCCTTTCGTTGATCTCCATAACGTTCTACCGCCAGGTATTTCACTTTCGATTGATGATATATACTACTTATATCTATCAACATCAGTAGCACATATCACATTGTGTACTCATAGGTTTAAAGTATATAACATTCATTAAATTAGCTCGTATTCATTTTCAAGGATTATGTTATAGGTATTGACAAAAGATTTTATTACAAAAACACCTCGAGGTATAAAAACCCATTACTGTATTCATTTGGTGTGATAATCATAAAAATTTCATTTTACTATAAATGTTTGTGGAAAATAATCTTTTAAATCATTTCTCAAAGATCTATGATCAATGTATGCCAATAAAATGATTGATATTCAGTTACTTGGCTTGAATATCGATATGAACATGGTTACATTTTATCTTGCCAACTGATCATTTGAACCCTCAAATAATATAGGCGGTTGATATCTTTAGTGTCTGGACAAAATGTTGATATGCTACTAGTGACATGGTTATTTGTTGTGATTATGAAAAAGATGATACTTCTTAGTTTGATCAAGATTAGGTATATTGAGACTCTAGTAGTTTTATCAGTTAAATTCATGAGTCGATGTAGGCTAGACCACCATTGAAGACTTGGAAGCAGTAGATAGCTGTTTCTTCTCAGTGTGGGACTCTTCAGCAGTGCTCATCCACTATACGCACGCCGGACTAGAAACTCAGGACCTTCGATTTGAGAGCGAACGCTTAACCTCTGGATCACTGATCCGACATCCAACGGTGTTAATGTCTAACTATTAAGATTACTACAATCTCCTCAAATCCCATTCTGATCATAATCATGTGCTCACTAGTGACTAGCTTCAAAATTACTTCATGGAGTTCTAATGAAAAGCCGTGACCAATGGAGTCCGATCCGTGTTGAGTAGAGACAGGTATCTCCCTCAGACAATAGATGAATGATTGTGCAGCTATTCATGGACCGAATGAAGTTAGATATTACACCGTTGGATGCCGGCCAACTCAATGGTTTAGTGGTTAGGCGCTCTAGCGCTGGTTGGTCCTGGGTTTGAATCTCGCGAGTCGGCATCGTGGATGCGCACTGCTGAGAAGTCCCACGGTAGGACGAAACGGCCGTCTAGTGCTTCCAGGTTTTTTATGTTGGTGTAGTTTCAATTGACTCATGATTTCAACTATATAAAATTACTAAAATCTCCACAAAACTTCCTTCTGATAATATAATTTGTGCTTGTAAAATTTCATCCAAAAATTTCAATAAAATTTATATACTACTAATAAGTAACATTGTGATAGAGTAGAAAGTATTCTAAAGGCTATAATAAATATAGCACTCGTATTGTTTTGACATTTTCAACAAAACTGAAAAGTTACAATACATATGTGTCACAAAATTACTGGAAAAAAGCCAAGATGGAACCTAAAAAGAAGCCCAAACTAACGTTACTACTTCCCAATGGTAATTTTTTTTCTTTTCAGAAAACGTATTCCTTTATCTAATACAAAGTTGTTAAATATCACTGTATTGATAGAAGAAAGTAGATTATATAAACTAAGTATTTTTTCTCTATTTTTCTCGGTTTTTGTTTCCGTAAAACACAATATCAATGAATGAAATCAGATCAATTTAATGGAAAAAAAGAAAATACAAAAATATAATTTATTTTTTAAACTTTAACTTATTTCAGTAATTCATCTCTGGGTAAACCTATTCAATTCTATAATACATTCTTCTTGGCATGAAACAAACATAATCCGACTAAGATGATAAACACAGTAATACTAGTAATAATAATGCTAATACTAAATATGTGTTACTATGCCGCTTGACATTTAATAAATCAAATACTGTTTAGTAAACACAATCATTATCGATTATTGTGAATACTGTTTAATTAAGGAATGTGTAAAAAAAATTATTTTTTTTTATTTTATTAAATTTTTATTTGTATTTGTAAACAATTTTCGAAAAAGAAAATGAAAAAAAATATAAAAGAAGCATTTTCTTTAAATGAGTTCATGTTTACAATTTGCTCTTAATATTAAAAAAAATTACATGATTATAAATGTATTACATAATATTCTATTTTCATTTCAATTTCTATATATATAAATATATAATATATATTTTCATAGTTGAAATCATGAGTCAATTGAAGCTAGACCATCATGGAAAACCTGGAAGCACTGGACAGCTGTTCCGTCATATTCAGTACGTATCCACTGAAATCTCCACAAAACTACTTCTGATAATAATAAAAATATGCTCACTAGTGACTGACTTCTAGAGATATTTCCTTGAGTTCTAGTGAGAAATTGTGGACGGTCACTTAACTTTGGGGATTGGTTGAAGTTAGACAATAACAGCTTTGGATACCGGCTCAATGGTCTATCGGTTAAGTGCTCGCACGCAAGACTGGTAGGTACTGGGTTGGAATCTTGGGAGGCGGGATAATGGATGCTCACTACTGAGCAGTTCCACAGTAGGACGAAACGACCTTCCAGTGCTTCCAGGTTTTCCATGGTGGTCTAGTTCCAATCGACTCATGATTTCAACTATGAAAATACTAAATTCTCTACAAAACCCCTTCTGATATATATTTAGATTAGAAAAAAAATTGATACCGAAATAAAGAATAAACAAATAGGACGAAGCAACCATCCTGTGCTTCTGGCTTTTCCATAGTGGTCTAGATTCAGTTGACTCATGAACTCGACTATTAAAATTGCTATTATATCTACAAAAATCCCTTCTAATATAACTGACGTTAGGCTTATATTTTATCGTCGTTTGAATGATCGATGAAATTGGCAACTTCTGCTTTAAAAACTTGTATTCATGATTGTTTTTTGTATTGTACTAAGAAAATAACCATATACTTCTGACTACATGTTTCATCTGAATATCAGTTTATTATTTGATTTTTATGAATTCATATAGTCAATTCTTTAACGAATAACTTTCTATTTATCATCAAAACATATAAAACTATAAATTCGCTTGTAATTGTTTGCTTGTATATTCGCATTGATGTATAGGACTACAACTGGTCAGTCTCTTATTGGCATATGTGCATCCTGTGCGGACTGCCTCGATATTGTCTGAAGTGATAAGCTTAATAAACAAAGATGGATAGTGGTTGGCAGTTGAGTCCAAGATATAAGATTCGTCCTATTTGGGACTTTTCAGCTGGATGTACCTGCATTAGTAGGCTGATTTTCATTACCGGATTCTAACCTAGTACTATCGTTTCAGGCACTCAACGAGATATTCACTTATCTACTGAATCCAGATAGACACTAACATGTGCGACAAACAAGAGTTTTAATTCATTTCGAAAAACATTGAATTATCCCGTTGTTGGATAGCATTTCTATTGGATGGTTGTGGTTTTGAATCCGAATGTGAACATCAACTCTGAGATGCAGGTACATCCATCTGATGGGTCCAAAATAGGAAGAAACACGCGTTCTGGATCCCACTACTAGTCACTTTATATCTTTGCTTATGGGCTAATCTTTCAAACTTTCATCATGTTCCTGGTCAATATACATAGCATGAATTTCTCATTCAGAGTATCAGATCTTCAGGAAATAGATGTATTTTCCAAACTTGTTCACAGTATATTCATCAATAACATTTATATTAAGTAATTATGATAAGTGATAAATTCCATTTATAAAATGTATGTTTACATAATTCACTATTATTCAGTTATCATTATTTGTGTAGTGACTCCCATAAACAAAATGGAAATATACACAGTGTGAAATCTAAATAACTGAACTATCTATCTAACAGGGATGGATAACTCATATAAATCCCGTGTGCCCCATTGAATTGTTCATAGAAATAGTAAAACACTTGAAATGTATCTGTCACTTTGGTCACCATCTCATATTCATCTACAGTAGATAGACTGGAGCAAATTCCCTCTGAGTTGTTTTTATTTTCTAAAACAATATGTGTCACATATTAATGATAGACATGTTAATGAATCTATAGTAGGTTATAGTATTATGTCCCCTTCTGCTTATCATTTGTCTGAACAAACTGAAGACTATAATTAGTCTGTATCTTTAGTTAAAAGGTGCCGATTAGTTATAAAAGTGACTTAATCCGTTGGAGTATGTAGCATTTCATGTTTATTTACAATGAACTAAGTGGACCGATTATTCACAACATTTTTGTGTTAGACAGATGATGATTTATGTAGATTACAATTGCTTGTTGTTCTTGTTCTTTCTCATCTTATATGGTGGACTCTCATGTGTATGATTTCTATCATGGTTTCATCATTTTTTTTCTGCATTTACGTATAGTTTAATTCAAAAATATTTTTTATTATTTTTCTATTTTGTTTTAGCCCAATTGTATCCCATGTGGAGACTATTTTGTTTTGATAAACGTTTGATGATTATCATGAATGAAATTGTGAAAAAAGGGATAGTAAAGTTTCACAATGAAACTCACAATATACGTGTATGGATTAACAATTATACTAATATAAATGAGACAATATAATATTCACCTAACACCAAAATGTTCACATGAATAGTCACTGCAATAAGTCATGGTGGTTATCATTGTATTTGAAGTGAACGGTACTAGGTTCGAGTCTCATCAACTCTGAACATCAACTCTGAGATCCGGGTACATCCAGTTGATTTGTCGAAAATAGGATGAAACGTCTGTCCTGGATTCCACTGACAGCCACTACCCTTCTCTATATAAAACTATACTCTATAACATGAACTAAAAATGATGTCATTTCATCCATAGACGAGTTCTTTGATCGTTATAATAGTCTTGTTATCATTCATCATGAATTCAGTGACATATTCCAGTGGAATTATCGGAGAATTCGTTTAGGCATAACTAACTTATTACCAATAAACATACAGATAACTTTTGTCTGTCTTTAAGAATAACCGAAAAATGTTTTGTTTTTTTAGGTCAATGTAAGCCTCCTTTCAGTTTTAATTAAAGTTAAATGATTTGTTGACAATATACTTCATGCTATTACGAGTTCACTTTATTCGGTAAACGGAACGAAGTTCAATGACACAGTGAGACGTTAGGGTATTCTAATCCATTATCCCCGGCCCCGCTACTTAGATCAAGAAGTTTTGATGAAACGTAGAGAATATGTTCTACAAGTACGCAAAGAAATACGAGGTCACTAAAATTTGTAGGAGAGTTCTGGGGATCTAACGTCCCCAACAGTTTAATTTTCTGAACTCACACTACAAATTAATATATAATACAAGAGTCTTTATTTATTAATAAATGGACTATTGGAATAAAATGCTATTGTGCTGTGTGCTACTGTGTATTACCATTTGAAAGTGAAATACATGGTGGCAGAGGGTTAACAAGATCGAAGGAAAGAGAACGAAGGCAGAGGGTGATTGGTGTAGAAACGAAGAAATAATAAAGTCTGAAATAATTGATTGACATTTTGCAAATGATGTATTTAGTGTATGGTTCTCAGATTTTACTCATTAATTCTGTAATTTTGTGTACAAATGCATTCAATTGTTCCCGCTTTCGTTCTCTCCCACTACCTTATTAGGCACCAAAAGTCTAAGATCAACAACTTCAATAATAACGTTTTGATAAAAATTACTTACAATCATAAAGGATCTAAATTTGGTTCCATTTACCTATGCTACAATAGAAATAACATATAAACTATTTAAACTTAATGGATCTTTAAAAATGTCATCTGAATTTAAACTACAACATACAGTTACTATAGTACCTCTCGATTCTACATTCAAACAAAACTTTATTTGAAATTGAACATACTATGTATTGATATATATATATATGTTCTAGAAAGCATACAACATTTCTTTGGTGTAAAATACAAATGGATTAGTTGAAGTTAGACATTAACACCGCTGGATGCCGGCTCAGTGGTCTATCGGTTAAGTGCTCTGGCGCGAGACTTGTAGGTCCTGAGTTTGGATCCTGCGAGGCGGGATCGTGGATGCGCACTCCTAAGGGGTCCCATAATAGAACGAGTTGGCCGTGCAGTGCTTTCAGGTTTTCCTTGTTAGTATAGCTTCAATTGACTCATGATCTTAACTATATAAAGTAAAATACAAGCTTAGTTACTAAAACGAATAGATGAAACAATTCACTACATCTATTCTTTTAAAGAAGATACACAATACTTTAAAGTCTATGCATATAAAAGATAATGTAGATGTTTAAGTGATAGTATATGGGAGATACAACCAAAACAAAGAAATAAACAATGACAAATTTAAGGTAAACAAGAAGCATTCAACATCGAGGCGCACCGGACAAGCTGTGAATCACATGTGGAGAAATTCAAACACATCACTTCTACTCGAAGTCTGTGCTGATGATGTCGTTCAGAAGGACAATGAAAACTTCACGATCAAACCATTTAGTTCAGAGAACAAAACTTCATCAAAATAGTAAATTTTTGTTTTGGTTCATAATTCATCTGTTTCTAATCAGTTTCTTTGTGAATATCATGTTATACTATGGAATATGATTTATTTTTTGGTTTTTATTGTCTTAAATAGTAACTCTCTTAAAAAAACAATCATAAATTACTATAACAGACATGAATAAGAATATGTTAACAACAATCTTTGTATTGTTTATCCCCCGTTTGAACAATAGATTAGGTAACAAAATAATCTATTTAATGTCATATGATCAGATTGTTTAAGGTTAATTGTAATTCTAATATTCTTACAAATAAATAGTGAAAGATGGGATCATTTATGTCTATGAAGTGAATCAAGTTAAAATGAATATTAAACAAGTATGGTGCAACAGATATCGTGTAATAGTATGATATTGGATTAAGGATATATATACATATAGACTTTGAATAATCAGCTGTTAGAAATGATCTTATTGACTAGCTGAACTACTATTGTAGTATATGTTACTTATGTTGACAGATGTGAGTAGTATGTAACATCAAACAGAAATGCAATGCTTGTTAAAGTAAGATTGATAAGATTGAACTGAAGAGTATAGAAAAGAAAATGGGATAAGAACAGAATTGGATGTAAAAGATAACCGAAAGATGTTGTTATATCCTAGTGAAAACACAAGTATGGGTTATTTCCGGGACCTATTAATGGACTATTATTCTATATATATTCCTATTGTATCACTGTCAAGATAATTGGTATATGTGCCTGGTCGAAAGGCCAATGGTCCGAAGCTACCATCTGAGGGATAAAGACAGAACGCCTCTAACTCTGAATCCCGTCCAAAATTGCAACGGTACATTCTGTATCCGACACGTGGCTGGGGAAGCTTACGTATTTCCATTGGTGGATATAACAGATGTGTAAATGACATATTTGATGTATGGTTTTCACATTCTATTTCAGCCTTTTTTGATTGTATACTAAACAATAAATTGGTTTCCAACCCCCTCTCACCTGAATTGTCATTCACTACACTATGACAGTTGAAAGTAGCACTAATAATGGAAATAATATTAGTTGATAAGACAACATTCAAAGGAGAGTACTGTTAAACTAGACTTTCTCTTTACTGTTCAGTGGCTAAAATGAAATGTAAGCGAGACTAGATATTAGGATTATTATACTGAATTTTTTTGACGCCAACAATGAGCTTTTACTTTCTCCTAAGCTTTCATGATGAAGTTATTTTATGATAAAGCTTCCTTTATTACTTTTATAAACAGTTGTTTACGCAAAATACTCAACATTCACTGGCTGGATACTATCAGCAACAACGTTTTATGGGAGAGGACAAACCAGCTTCCAATTAGAGAGGAAATTAGGAAGCGGATAGGAGATACATTGCGGAAATCATCAAATTGCATCACGAAGCAAGCCGTAACTGGGAATCCGGAAAAAAAGAGGAAAACAGGAAGGCCAAAGAACACATTACGTCGGGAAATAGAAGCAGATATGAAGTGGATGAATAAAAACTGGGAAGAACTGGAAAGGATTGCCCAGGACAGGGTTGGATGGAGAATGCTTGTGTGCTGCATATGCTCCCCCGCGAGGTGTAACAGGCGTAAGTAGATAAGTAAGTAAGTAAGTAAGTAAGTAAGTTCCTTTATTAATATTGGATTATGTTCTAAAGTATTTAGGCAGATCATCGCTCGGATTATCCATTAATTTTATATCATTACATAATTACAAGTTATGTTCGTGTACATTTACAACTCTGTGGATAGGCTCCAACTTATACATGATCTTAATAAAGAGGAACTTGATAATTTAACCTCTATTTTTTTCAACAAACAGTCATTTCATGTAAAGAAAAATTCCATTTTAACCTTCATTCAAACCTTCGTGTTAGTATACTAACGGCTGTATGAATGGATATTTGTTCGACACCTAGATGACTGAGAGTTAATTTCATTATCGTTTTATCAAGAACCTCAATATAATGAGAAGATTCGAACAAACATTACTAAGTGAATTTAAACTTCACCCCATTGCACAAGCAAATAGCTATCAGGACTCAGTAGCTGAGTAGATAACGCGATGACATTTGAAGCGAAAGTTACTGGATTCGAGTCCCAGAGTGAACATCAACTCTTAGATGCAGGTACATCCAACTGACGAGTTCCGAAGAGGACGAAACTTGCGTTCTGTATTCTATTGCTAACCACTATCCATCTTTGCTTATAAAATCACTTTATTTTGTTTAGTTTTAATGTAATCAAAAATGATATAGATATTTTTGAATGAAACCCTTATTTTGGCATCGCATTATTATTTCATTTGTTTGAGGTATTGTCTGTAAACATCTTTGAAATTTCTGTATAATTCTCCCTAACTTTTTTCCATCACTATGTAGATAAATGTCAAATTATGTTTTTTTTACCATTGGTCAAATTATCACTTCTTCCGTTAGTGTTTTGTCATCGAGGAAATTACGTAATACATATCCATATACGTATACATATATATTGTCTGAGAAAAACAATCCTAGTTACTATCACCTACTATTTTGATAACACGTACAATGTTCTACTCCTTTGACATATTTTATAATGAAACATTTGAATTCCTTTTGTATTCGATAAAAATAACCCTTTTCAATTTTCTTTTTTTTTGAAAAGGAAAACATAACATGACTTTTAAAACGAGTCTACGGAAAAGAAAAATAATATTTTCTCTAATGATTATTATAGGCTTTTAGTAACTATGTATTATAATTACATGGATATTTCAGTAGATAATAAGTAGTATAACGTTTCGCATTATGACGGTTTTCTATACATATATCTGTTAAGTCGGCTTACAGTAAACACTATCAGAGCCTCCAGAGGTTCATAAAGAGCCCCAACCAATCAGCGATTAATTAGAAGCTATGCTACTAAAATAACGAGATCCTGATTGGCTGTTTAACACACTGCTACTATGGAAACTCAAGGTCTCTTAATTACTATAAAACCCCTGTATTTTCTGTACATGAATGAACCCTGTAGTAAAGTGCTTCTGTCATGCTCGTGTCTTTCCTCTGGTCTTCAAGTCGCTGAATAGTTCTAGCTCGAGGGTACGGAACTAGCTTGGGGAAGCAAATATAGCGTTCACAATCGGTCAGACGTAACAATATCCATTTATCACATATAAATATCAATTTCGTTTTGTTTGTCGTTGGGGAAAAAGTTTATATATCTGTTTAGAATTTATTAATTGATAGGTAAAATATCGATGATTTTTTGGATTTGAGATTCTATTTTTAAGTTTAAACAGATTTGGTTAATTTAATAGTTGAATTCATAAGTCATTTAAAGCTAGACCGCCATGGAAAACCAGGAACTACTGGACAGCTGTCCCGTCCTAGTGTGAGACTACACAACAGTGCACATCCTCGATCCAGAACGCGAGATCCGAACCCAGGACCTATCGATCTCGTGTCCGAGTGCTTAACCTGTAGACCATTGACCTAGCCTGCAACGGAGCTAATGTCTAACTCTAACCGATCGACGAGGTGTAGCGTTCGAACTCGAGATCGATTGGTTCTGGGTTCGAATCCAGTGAGCGGGATCGTGAGTGTACACTGCTGAGTAGTCCAACACTATAACGAAACGGCCGTCTAGTGCTCACAGGTTTTCCATGGTGATTAGGCTTTAATTGATTAATGATTTCAAACGCCTGCTGATAATAATTTGATTAAGTTTGATAAAAGCTTCTTAAAATGAAATATAAGTTTTAATTTATACGAATATTCGTAAAGATTATAACGAATAGTGTCGAGTATAGAGAAGTCATTATATATGAAAATTATATTTGAAATAATCTCAGAGATTGAAATTTAAATAAATCATTCCAACGTTTCGTCCAGTTAACTTGCCTGAACTTCTTCAGGATAATAATCAAAATCAAAATAATTCACAGTTTATAAGGATTATTCACTAAATTGTTACTTTTAGTTTGAATTTATACTGTTAAGAGAAACGTGAACCTATTTTATTTGACATCCTTATACTGAGTAATGACTTGATTCCAAACTGACGTTTTACATTCCAGCGAAATACCTTGATTACGATCATCAAGGAAATCCATCGATGCATTCAAAAGAATGAGGACTTTTCAAAGATGAAAGTCTTCTTTTCAATTATATCATTTTCTTAAATTGTACAATTGATTTATTAGTACTTTTTACCATCAGTAGTAGTAAACTGTTGGAGTGGTAGAAATTCATCAAAGATAGTCAAAATTATTTACGTACTATTCAAGCATTCAAGTGGTGTAGATGACCAAATATAAGAATTTTCTATAAATATGATTATACAGATGAAGAAAAGATATCATCGAAAAGAAGATTTTCTTCATTGAAACAAACTGTAATTGATCAAGCTGAACTATATTAACATTGAGACAATCATTTACCACCGGAATCAAATGATGTTCGTACAACATCTTCGATCGATTTTTTGAAAATATTGATTAGAAAATCAAGTAATTTACATGAAGAGAGGACTTTCCAATCTTAGAATACTTCAAGTTCAGTCAATTGTAAGATCGTTGACGAATAGTTCTTAAGAAGCTGATCGTGGAAAAAAGACATTTGTCTATGTTATCGTGGTTTTAATGATCATTTATCTAAAGCTAGTTTGTAAAGTATCTAAAGTGTTCAGTTAGAATATTTAAAAACAAACGTCACAAATTTTCATAAATCTATAGAAAACGTTTTTGAAATAGACGGTGAACGTAAGTACGAAACAAAAACGATTAACTTTGATCACTATAGGGTTGTGGAGATTATTGAGTTTAAATTGATATCATAAATGGATGAGTATTAGACTACCATTGGAAACCTGTACACTGAACTGTTAAGTCGTTCTAGTATGGGACTCTTCAGCAGTGCTCATCCTCGATCCAGCACGCGAGACTAGAGCCCAGAAGTTTCGGTTTCGCGGGCGAACGCTTAACCTCCAGACCATTTAGCCGGCATCCGATAATGTTAATGTCTAACTTCAACCAATTAAATTTGAGTTAAATTTGGTATCATTACTAAGGTTTGACTTGATAACTTCAACTATATTGAGTATTGGGTATATTACTATAAATACAATAATATAATTGCAATATTACAATCAGTGAAAAACTAGATTTTCTGACGTTTCGTAACTCAGTGTTAGCCACTTCTTCAGAAAATAAATATATTTACACATATAATCACTGATTTATGAAAATGAGTTATTTGGTCAATAATTCATTAAATCATATACTGTCATTGAATTTCTGTAGTAAAAAAACTAACGAATTAAGCCTAAAGAACACATTTGTTTAGCTCAAAAACTCCAAATGTAACTATACTTTAACCTTTTAAGTATTTATTGTTCAGAAGAAATATGGGTCAGATAGGGTGGGAGAGATGTAATAGTGCAATTACAATTCGATCAAGCTTTCTAGGGTAACCCTTCTCTCTCAGAGCATTATGCAAGGTGTTTGGCTCATCTTCAACTTTTTACGTGTATATATATTGTTCAAATAAAAGTTTTACTCATTTGGTTTTAACATTTACACTATACAATTCAAGTTATTAATAGCGTGTAGTACACCATAAGATCGTTTCATAATAACTGACTAAAACAGACTTATGTATTTGTCAACTATGTTTTCTTTATAGTATAACACACTGTGTACTATTAAGCAACACTCAAATTTTCTGATAAAGTGACATATTAGCAAACAAACAAAAAAAAATTGAATACTGAAACTAAATAACCTACTGAATTCGGATAGTGAATGATCTACTATATATATATATATACACTAATTTACAACCAAGTAGTTATAGATATCAAGCTTGTCTAGTGATTCGAGATGATTTCATTCAATTACTAAAACTGTAAGTTAATCCAATTAACTCATGGTCATATGACGTATGTTTTGATGAATGTTTTTTTCTTCTTGACCACAAAACCATAATCCATATATGGCAACTTGACCGATAGAAATCTATTAGTGTTAAAGACTAGACAGATATAACTGAGTTCTATCTAAGAAATTAATTTCTGTAGATATCTCTATTCTACAAATCATAGTATCTTTAATATATAGAATTATTTAAGTTTGAATTTCAAAAATTGTCGTTAGGTCCTTCAAAGATTAAAATCAATGATAGGTTGACGAAAACGAATATCCAGAATATGCCCCTAAGTGCCTTGGTACGGCCTAGAAAGGGTAGAGTCAGCTCTCTCTCTCTCGAAATGCTCTCACATGGCCACGCGTATAAAGCCTGTGCCAGGGAAGTCCTACTCACTGCCTTCTCGCACCACGGGTGTTCTTTACGAAATTGAGAGGACAAAAAGTGAATGTCTGGCGCTTTAACCGGGTTGGTGGACACAGAAAGTCCACCTAGGGGATTTGGAGAACTCTGATACCAAACCAATGGTGTACATGGGCTTCAGTATCCTGAGGGAAGAAATGGCGTATGAATCAATCGTTGGTCACCGGCTAAACATGGGACTGCATCTCTTTACGATACTCCACTGTCTTGTGGATCAGATCTTTAGGTCAAAGGCTCCGGGTATGGCTCCTTAAGATTACCACCTGTCTCGGTTTGGGCACCCGGACAGTATCACAGCCCTCACACAAATAAAATGAGATTTGTGCGGCACATATTTATCTGGTGCTTCCTTGTACCAACATTTATGTGTTTAAATAAATAAATAAATAAATACAACGTTATATTTTTTAAATGATAAATATATAAACATCGGATAGTTTTCATAATACTATTGATCAATTCATTCTTCACTAGATAATTAACCATAATAATATCCATATATGTTTCTATGTCAAATGATTCAACTATATATGGATAGAAACTAAAAAAATAGGTATAAATTCTTTTTTATAGTATATTATTGGGTCAAATATGATTATGTCAATGTATACTTTGAAGATTTATGTATATCAAGTTTCCGAATTTTACACACATGCACACACACACAAATACCTCATCAGAACACAGTTATCTAATCGATGGGGTATATATCAATATCTAGATAATAATAATATGTATACATTCAAGGTATTCTATACACATCCCCATCTTCTTTTGCGTGTGTGTGTGTGTGTAGAAATGAAAAACCGAATGGTTATATGAATAATGGAAAAATAGAGGAAATTATTATTTTTTTTTCGCTTAAAAACAGCATGATTACTTATTTTCACTTAGATACTATTATTATCATTATTATCCTATATATGTATATAACTTTCGTTCCATCTACTTTTTTTAGTTTCATAGTTAAAACTGAATAAAAATAGGATCTAGCGTGTTCGTACTTTTTTTGTTTGTTTTTTTCGAAATTAAAAGTGTTATTGTGTTGCCATCATTGATTTTCTTAAGAAAATCTTTACATCCCCTTCCTCTTTTGGCTTTTTTTTCAATATTTCATGTTCATCAGGAAAACTATTCATTTGTACATGTAAATGACATGGATTTTGAAATTACTTTTTCTTAAATGAAACATGGATGCGCACTGCTGAGGAGTCCCACAATGGGACGAAACGGACGTCAAGCAGTGCTTTCAGGTTTCCCTGGTGGTCTAGCTTCAATTGACTCACTCTTTCAACTATGAAAATACTAAACCTCCACAAAACCCCTTCTGAATCATGATTATCAATTATTTAAAGTCATCACCAAATCAATCTCAAATGAACACTATTATTTACTATTGAGAAATAGTGCATGAAATCTATTTGATTTCTTAAATAAACAATACCATAATATTAAGTAACCATTTTGGAAAGCTAAAAGAATCACGATTATAATCTTGTGAATTGTGGTTTAAAGGTTTCTAGGTTATGCATTTGCGCGTGAGATTGAAGGTTACGAGTTCGATTCTCATCTGTGGAGTGATGAATCAGCATTGTAGGGAAGTATAGAACTAGGACAAAATGGCCATCTAGTGATTCAAGTTTATCAATCATGGTCCAACAACGAACGATGGCGAGACTATAATTTATGGACGACCTTTGAATTAATCTCGAGTGACTTTGAGAAATTAGCTAATCAGGTAACAGTTAGTATAGAGTAAAAATATATTATTCGACATCAAAGAATTAGAGTGGATACACTTCTTTTACATGGTCCAAAACCTTGTCAAAGTTCGAAAAAGATTCAAAGGTTCTTAAAACATAATGCATACGGTGGAGGAGCTCATCCATATGACTCCATAATAATCGGTCTCCGGAGACAGGATAAGGTCACAAAAACTTATTCAGCCTGGACCACATACTTTCAACATTGTTTGTGTGCACTCCGGTTGTGTAAGCTTGTTATTTTTATTACGCAGATATCCCTACAATACTCATACCATTGAACATCCGAAGCTTCAGTAACATCTGCGAATATTACAGCCAATGTTACTGGTGTTTTTATTCAGTTTAGAACCAATAAACGATATATTATGGAATAATTTCGACAAGACTTTCTCACTCTAAGGCCAAAGATTATCATGCATATGAAACTTAATTCATCTTAAGAGAACCGCTTCACTAGAATAAATACGAACTTAAATTGATCTTTAAAGCAATTAGTCCCTTTGATAAATTTCGATAGTGTAATAAGAAGACGAAGATTATCAGAACTATGTGATAGTATATTAGCGCAATACATTTCGAACAATCTGATCACACATATACTTGTTAAGAACATTTATATATAAAAATAAAAAGTCAACTAGATTGGGAATGGAGGGGGAGAGTAAGAGTGGACAAGGATAATAATGATAAAAATTATGTGAAAACAATTTGACACCTAATCACTCTAGCTATTAAGCTAATATTACCAGGGTAGGTTTAAGGAGAGAACAAACTATTTTTGAATGCACAAAGGAGACTCGAATTTTCGTATGGCTAGCGCTTCAATAAACCTCAGTATACGCCCTTTTACACTTTTAAACAACACAACAAAAGCCGAGTTAAGATCAATCCTATGACCTATTTCAATTATGTGTTTGGCAACAGAGGATGATGGATGTTTATCCTCTACTCTTATTGGGTCATTTGATACTATTTGTTTCTGAAACCATTTTGGTACATGTTCACCACCCTAATTTTCAGATCACAATTACTTCTCAGATTGTTCGAAATGTATTGCGCTAATAATTCATCACACAGTTCTGATAATCTCCAATCTTCTTATTACTTTAAATTGATCTGCCAATTTTCTAATAACTTTTTTTAACTAAATTTAAGATAAAAATAGACTGTCATTTGTTGAAATTCCAAATAATATTGGTATTTCGTCTAAGTATCCACATAGCTTAACATTTGTTCATTGTATGTTTATGAAAGTCAAATACATTGAATGGATAATATAAGTTGCTTCAAAGTGTTCATACGATCACATGAAGCCCTAAAGGATAAAATATTTGGTTATACATTTGACTTGTCCAAAGGAATACGTTCATTTGTGTTTCCTTTTTTCTTGTGTACATTCATTTACCAATGATGTTTTTTAATACCGAAAAATGTTCCATTAGAAACGCCTACCTAGTGATGTAAAAAAGAAGTACTTGTTTTTTTAAACCGATCATATGCATAGTTGCTAGACTACTTAAATTGTTTCTTTCTTTCTTTTTCTTCAAAAAAAAAACACCCTTAGTAACTATTTAGTTAACGTTTGTTTTGTTTTGGTTTTTTTTATTCAAATATCAAACAGCTGTTTCTAAATATTGTCAAAATAAGAATTACATAATTCACGTGAAATTCAATATACATTAATTAAAAGAAACAGTTACAATGGAATCATAACAATATTGAAAAGTAATATGTTAAATATCCATGGAGATAATAAATCATCTTCAGTATTCTATGAAATTGAACTAATATTTATTCTTTTTATGAGTTAACAGAATTGATTGACATTGATAATTAAGTAAAGAGTTTGCTTGATTCATAGAATAACACTTTAATCTCCAATGTTATCAATATATCTAACTTATACCTGTTACCACACCTGGTGGAGCATAAGCAACCTAACAGCACTCTTCATTCAACTCTGTCCTGGGCGATCCTCTCCAATTCTTTCCAGTTGATATTCATCCCTTTCATGTCTACTTCTAATTCTCTATGTAGTGTGTTCTTCGGTTTTCCGCTTTTCCGTTTCACTACAGGATTCCATATTAGTGCTTGCCTCGTGATGCAGTTTGATGATTTCCGTAATGTATGTCCTATCTACCTCCAATATCTTTTCCTAATTTCCTTTCCAATTAGAAGCTGGTTTGTTCTCTCCCACACTAAGCTGTTGCTGATGGTATCTGGCCAACGGATATTGATTATCTTCATTAGACGACTGTTTATAAATACCTGTACCTTTTTGATGATGGTTGTAGTATTTCTCCACGTTTCAGTTCCGTTCAGTAGATCTGTGTTGACGTTCGTATTGAAGATTGTTACTTTGATATTGTTTGACAGCTTTTTTGAGTTGCATATGTTCCTCAACTGTATGAATGCGTCCATTGCTTTGACAATCCTTGACTTTACATCTACATCAGAACCTCCTTGTTCATCGATGATGCTGCTGTCCAGGTACATGAAAGATTCCACATCTTCCCGAGTTTCTTCATTAAGCGTGATTACATTGGTGCTTTCTGTTCTGTACTTGAGGATCTTGCTTTCTCCTTTGTATATATATATATATATATATATATATATATATATAATTACTATTATTATTAACAGTATTTCATTTAGAAACTGCTGACCACTAAATAATAGTAAATTAATTAGATTATTTATTCATATCTAAATTGAAAAATAGTAATTAATATTGATTTTAGTACCTCCCCCCAGAAAAAATGGAAATCTAAATAATCACTAAGGCCTACACATTATTCTTTCTTCATATCCATAATCAATATAACGAGTATGTAACTATCACTATCTTTTTGTCTTGGTATATTATGTAATAACTAAGTGATTGGTTTCAGTTCTACTAAAAGTTTTTTGTATTATTTTAACACGTTTTATGTGAAATCTTTTTTTGTTTGTCTAGAAAATTTTATTTCTTTTGCAAATTTTATTGATGTTGGAGGTAATGAGGGAAAAAAGAAGAAACTCTATACAGTACACATTGTACACATATAAAATATTAAAATAGGACGAAACGCGCGTCCTGCATTCCACTGCTAGCCACTATTCATATTTGCTTACCATGCTTGTGAATTAAGGCTATATTGAGACAATACGCACAGTATGCACATATGCCAATTAGAGACTGACCAGTTGCAGTCCTAACGTATCGATGGGAAGATTCAAACAAATAATACTAAGTGAATTTAAAATATTGTTTTGTGAATGAATCACGGGGAATTTATTTTAACATTTGAGGTGATTTAATTAGTATTTAGAGAAGAATATATTAGTGTCATGAACGAGGACAGAAGTAAGGACAATCGAATGTATTTGAATACAAAATTATACAACCGATGAGTAAAATCTGAGAACTATACAGTAAATACTTCATTTGCAAAATGCCAATCAACTGTCTCAAGCTTGATTGTTCTTTGGTTTCCACATCAATCATTCTTTATTCTCATTCTCTTTTCTTTGATCTTCTTAACCTTTTACCACCAGACAATTCACTTTCGATTGATGCTACATACTACTTATATCTGTCGACATCAGTAGCCCACACCAATATTAACATTGATCTAACTTATATCTGTCATATAGATTCACTTATATATATATGAAGTTTTAATGCTTAAAATAATAACTTTTAAGGAAATGAAAGATGTTCAGTAGGAATAAATTTCCATAAGATAGAATTTTATCAAAGTTGTTGTAAATACTTGAGTTTCGACTTCTTTCTTCTAATATTTTTTATTTCTTATGAAGTACCAGATGCACTATGCTCGTTTCTTTATTGAATCCGTCATGTCAGAAATAATTTCCAGATTGCTTTCTTCAATTGTGTAGGATTTCGTGAGATCAGGCAGAAGTGATATGAAATCTGTGAGTTGTATAATCTCCAACTCTCTCTAATTAACTTATCTATTAGTTCATCTATATTGCTGGTAAAACCAGTGAGATTATATTCACCCACTGAAACAGCGACTAATGTGCAACAACTTAGACCCTGATGTTTATTGGTCCTTGGGTTCCTTCTAGCCTAGTGTCTAATCAGGAGATGAATATAAAGAGCAGATCAGTTCTGTATTGTACTAAATATAATTCTGACTCAAAACTTATTCAATAATATTGGCTGATATGTTTGACTATACAGCAATAGACTTAGAAAATTACAATATATACATAACTTAGTGACATTAGACCAATGTAACAAGGGAGTAATTGATAAGTTGACAACAATCTATTTATCGAAAAATGCATAGAAATAAGTGAATATAAAAATCCAATTATTTAAGTGTCTGAAGATTATACAATAAAAAATCTAAAAAATAATCAATCATATGATAATCGCGGAAGCTATACTTTTGTATTATTTGTCTGATCCATATCAGACACCTTTCCACTGATTTTCTTATTCTTTTAAAATGCATGTTTATCGCCATAATCAATTTTGCGAAGACAGTCCGTATATCTGATGGGTTTATTATTTAAAAACCCATAAATGGTTAAATTCACTTGATGTTGTTTGCATGTATCTTCCCATTGTTGTTTAAGACTGCAATTAATCAGTCTCTTATTTGCATGTGTGCATACTGTGTGTATTGCCTCGATATTACCTTAAT
>NC_031497.1:2054698-2147097 GCF_000237925.1 Schistosoma mansoni
TACTGGACCGCATGTGCACCATTGGTTTGGAATCAGGGTTTTCCAACTACCCTAGGTGAACTTTCCGTGTCCACCAACCCGGTTAAAGCATCGGACATTCGCTTTTCGTCCTCTCAATTTCGTAAACAACACCCTCTCTACGAGAAGAAAGTGACAAAACAATTAATTTGCAAAATAACAATCAATTGTCTCAATCTTCACTGTTTCTTCTGTAAATATCTATTCATTTTCTCTAATTCCATTGTTCATGCATTTTCCTACTAATTGCGTTTCATTTCAGCTCTTTCCTCATCGGTCTTCTGCCAAAATACATTCTATGTTTGACCATCGCTATATACTACTTATGTGGATATAAGTAGGCCACACTACAATTGTAGTGAACAAGAACAATAGTGGCGACAATCATGTGTATTTTAGCACAACATTACAGAATATCTCATTAAAATATGAGAACCATATAGTGAACAGTTAATTTTCAAAATAACAATCAATTGTCTCAATTTTAACTGTTCCTTCTGTAAATATTCGTCCATAGTCTCCGATTATAATTGTTCATGCATTTTCATACCAATTGCGTACCGTTCCCATTCTCTCCTTATCGATCTTCTACTGAAATACATTCAATGTTCGATCATCGTTATATATTACTTATGTGGATATCAATAACCCATAACACATTATGAGCATATTGATACAGTTTAAAGCAAAGAGGCGAATGTATGTATGCGAGTCGATGTTGAGTCAAACTTATAGTCGAATTGTATAAGGAAACAGTTCACTGTTTATCGAGTAAACAAATCTGTAACTCATTTAAACAAAAGTAGTATATAATGATTCGACACCTTTAAAATGAAACTGTTTTTTTTTTCATTTTCATATGTTCATCATGATTTATTATTTTTGAAACAATATGGAACAGTAGTAGACTGCACCTGAAATATAATAACGTAATCTTTATTTATCTCTATAATGTTTCGTTTTAGATATAATTTTGGCTGGAAGTCCGAATGATTAGCTTTATTTCGATGTCACACATCTACCGAGTAATTTGATTCGTATAAGTAAAACTAAATAATAATAATAATAAATGAGGAATGAAATGATGTAACAGTATATATATGAAGAAGTCATACTATTTGAAGATACTTGATATACGGAACAAATACTTCCATTGACAAATTAACTGTATTTATGATAGATCCTGACGAGATGGTAACTTCTGAGAACTATTTATGGACAGAAATTTTACGTATATTCTTATTTTATAACTATGAAGTAACTAAATCATGTATATTTATGCTCCTCTTATTACAAGCTTTATCTTGACTCATAGACTATTATGATACAACTTACCCAGTCTATTAATTATAGTTTCCCACATTCACAGCTACTTTTTTGGCTAGATCTTGTACAAATGTTGTTTTCTATTTTGTGATGTGATAATATCTGTTTAGTGTGTATTTAAACCCAGTTTGTTTGAAATACATGATTCATATCTCAGAGGCTAAAATTTATGTTGTGCACTCAACAGGCAGGGGTAGGTAAGAAGAACGACTTGTAAGGACTCTAGACTGCTGGTACGAGTTTACGCGTTATCGGTCCGGTCGATAAGTCACTTTTCTCTAATTGATGGTAACATTACATTATATATATAGTAGGGCACAAGGCCACAAGTTATAACAATTTACAACTATATTTATACTTACACTGAGATTCCAAACAAACAAACAAACAAACAGAATACTTAATTCATAAAATGGCATGATGCTAATTTTGTTTCCTCTTGAAATAAACGAAAAACAGAATAGAAATAAACATGATAGACATAAGACAAAAATCATATTGATATTTTGTAACTATGGAATGATTGAACAGGCGTTATAATGTTTTCATTACTTTTACTGGATAATCATTTATTCTTATATAATCAAATTATTACATTACTTCGGGAGCTGTTCAATGGACAAGAATAGAATCTACTAGAAAGATTTTTGTATTTATCCTGTATTACTGTTCAATATAATAAGTAATGAATGAGCTTGAGTCAAACGTCTTATAATGTATGGACAGTAAAGCAAAACTGAATTTGTTAACCTAAATATATCTCTTCTTAAAAAGGCTGATCATGGAACATTGAATTATTTACCAAACTTTGTCAAGATCCTAGATAATTAACATGAAATAAATAACACACCTTGAAATAGACATATAAGACATTGTTCATATGCTAGGAATTATCTCTAATATCTTTTCTGCTAAATGTAAACAATACATTCTGGTAACTATCTATATGTTGTTCAAATTACCTAATAAAGCAAGACCAAGTGGTCCGAAAATTAAAGTGAGTCAGAGATGACTAACACGTACATTTGACACAAGTTGGTAAAACATTTCATTTAGTCTTAATTTTATTTGATACCGATAGGTCCTGGTTTCGAATCCCGTGGGCGGTATCGTGAATGTGCACTTCTGAGAAGTCCCATACTAGAACGAAACGACTGTTCAGTACTTCCAGGTTTTCCATGGTGGTACAGTTTCAATTGACTCATGATCTCAACTATTGAAATTTATTATTTTGTTGTGTATTTTACTTATTTAAACTTTATCAAAAATTGAAACATCTTTCCTTTTCATGTTATATCACAATATCCATTATTTAGTTAGATATAAGAAAAAGGAACAATCATTCATCATCATAACAATATCAATCAATTAATTTATATAGTCATGAAATCCATAGATGCACAAAGTGATACGGTAAATGAAAGAAGAATATTCATATATGCATCATTCGATAAGAAGAAAGAACCTTTCAATTGTTTCTATGGCAACCAAGTTTTCACTTGTTTTTTTTTCTTTTATGAGAATTCAAAATATCGCTTGTATGAACTATCCATGAAATTAGTAATCTGACTGTTGTTTGTTGTTGGGTAATAGTTATTTAAATATTTATTGTTGAAATTATTATACTTAAATAATATTTTTTTGTAAACAGTGATACATAAAAAAGACTATAATAGTAGAACTATTTAAAATGTGAAAACTTCGTAAACGACCAATAGTGTGGTGTGTGCTACTGATTTCGATAGATATAAGTAGTATGTATCATCAATCGAAAGTAAATTGTCTGGTGGTAGAAGGTTAAAAAGATCAAAGAGAAGAGAACGAGAACAAAGAATGATTGATGTGGAAACGAGAGAAAAATCAAGTCTTAGACGATTGATTGACATTTTCAAATGAAGTATTTACTGTATAATTCTCAGATTTTACTAATCGATTCTGTAGTTTTGTGTACACATACATTCAATTGTCTCCACTTGTGTTCTGATTCGCTACACAATTTGATCGATAGCATTCGATCAGCACAAAGAAGGACTTGACACGCATGACATTGATCACCACCCAGTGATCAATCAATTGTGATTACATCTCAGTTTTACAGGAGGTCGGTCGCGGTCTGAATAGCTCGGTGTTAACGTCTCTGACTATGAAGCTGGGTCACAGGTACATATTGTTGACGAATGCCAAGTAGCATGAAACCCGGGTCCAGGGTTTCCTGTTCACCACCTACAACCGCCATTTTATCTCAACATAGTGCACGCAGTATCGAGCCACCTAGACTAGTGGCCACATTGCAACTTGATCGATAGCATTCGATCAGCACTAAGAAGGACTTGACACGCATGACATTGATCACCACTCAGTGATCAATCAATTGTGACTACACAATCCCTTCAAGAAGCAAATATCTTAAAAAACCACTAATGATTATTATCTCCAAAATCAGTAACGAGAACATACAAAGTTTTATGCCAATAAATATCATCCTGGATAATGATGATAAAATTTTAAAAAAAAGAAACTCTTAAACAGAATAATAAGGAAAGAAAAAAGAAACATCGTAAAACATTCATTATGTGAATTATTATTTGTTTAAAGATACTACCAGACATTCAGTATATATCAAGTTCAAAGGAATAGTTGGTCTCAGGAGAATAGGAAGGTTTCAGAAAACTTGATATAATCAGATACGCTGGGTTCTAAGGTTTTTTAAAAAAAGTAATTTGCTTTATCAGTGTTAATTATATAAGCTATAAGATAAATATAAATCATAATAAGATAAATGATACTTTCAATCTATGTATATTAAAAGTTTTATTGCTTTACTAATGTGAAGCTAAAACTGAACGCTTTTTGATGTGAAAACAAGAAATTCTTATTTTCAAAATAAAATGTCTACCAAGTGAGTTCTAAAGATCTAGCATCTCCGACATATACTATTACATCAACAGGCTAAATTGACGTATGATGATGAAACGAGAAGGTTATTTACTTGAACGACATCAGATGTTTACTTCTGAAATATTTATGAACTGATATTAATATTCATAATGAAATATAATAGTTAACCAATTAATAGAATATATGTATCTCAACTACATAAAATCACTAAAATCTCCACAAAACCCCCCTTGTGATAATGATCATATGTTCACTAGTGACTGGCCTCATGAGGTATTTCCTGGAGTTCTAGTGAGAAGCAGTAACCAGTGGAATTCAACCAGGTCTGTTGGGAGACATAAATTAAGTGAATACATTGGTGAATGGTTGCTCAATTTCGTTGATCGGTTAGAAAGTTAGGAATTAACACCATTTGATGCCAGCCAACACAGTGGTCTAGTAGTTAAGCGCTCGCGCGCGAGACTGATAGGTCCTGGGTTTGAATCTTGCGAGGTGGGATCGTGGATGCGCACTGCTGAGATATCTCACAAGGGATGAAATAGACGTGCAGTGCTTCCAGGTTTTCCATGGTGGTCTTGCTTCAACTATATAGAATATTTTTATGTTAAATAAAGATTAAGAAGAATTAGAATTACTTTTTAGATCAAGATTCGAATGAAATTTCGAAAAAGTTCTTCATGATAAAGAACCTATTCTAAATCAGTATAGTCCAATATTAAAAATTATAATCTAAATAATCCTAAGTGACTTAATTTAACATGTACTTCATGTAACTACGTTTCTGCATGACTTCTGAATAGTTTATAAAACGACAAGTTGAGAAAATACACCTTAAGTCTCTGTTATTAAAAAGTATTAGTTATGCCGTTAATATGTCACGTTCACTTTGAATAAACTACTTCTCCTTTGCGGTTAATTTATTAAAGAACCTTTCAATCTGAATTTTTTCAAATTCTGTTTAATAGGTTTAGCAGTAAGTACTACTACTAGCTTAGTGGCTAGTTAGAATCTATAGGTAAGCGTTCAACGAATGGAAACCTGAAAGTACAGGATGGCAACTGTGCCCTAGTATTAGTATAATAAGCGGTGAATGATCACGACCTTACATCCAGGGATTAAATCCAGAATCTTCTGTCTCGCGTGTGAATACTAAACTTGCAGACCACTGGGCCAGGATGCAATAGTGTTAAGGTCCGAATTCAATCACTCCACGATATTGCATAACCCTTAGCCATTGCCTGTGATGGGTATTTTCCTCATACCCGAAATCGTTGACCTCCACTGGTCATGGCTTCTTATTAGAACTTTGGAAGTTTCATCTTGAAGCTAGTTGCTAGAGTGCATATGATAATTGTTAGTATGAGATTTCTACAAATGTTCTTTGTTGAAAGTCAGAATAAACTGCTGTCGCATAACCTTTCTATTAGATCGGGATTATCACATAATCCTGAAACTATCAGTAAGATTACACGTACATAAATAAATGCACAATAATTCTTATGGTGTGAAAATATTCCTAAAAATTACAAAAACTAAAGAAAATTCAACACACCTATGTCAGATGATAAACCCTATTTATTGATATGATGGACAGTAAGTGCACTTGGTAGTTGCATCTTACTTCTGTCGAATATTATATAACACACAAAATTACTACTCTACTGCATAATCAATGAACTTCTGTCAAGTTTTGTTTTATATTTAATATGTTCTATATAAGTGGAATCCCATTCATTTAAAAGTGATTACAATTAAGTGGCTACAATAAATGGGACTACTAAAAAGTTCCTTTATTTGTAATTGCGGTAATCAATTAACTTGTAGACCTTGTGCAGACTACCCTGTTAGAATAAGACCTTTTTTCTCTCGATCCAGATTGAGACTAACGCAAATTATAATAATTTCCTCGAACTTTATGAGAAAAGCACCAGTAACATTGTCTGCCATGATCGCAGATGTTACGGAAGCTTCGGCTGTTCGGTGGTATGGGTACTGTAGGGATATATGCGTAATGTTTTAGGACTGTAACTGGTCAATCTCTAATTGGCCTATGTGCATACTGTGCGTATTGCCTCGATATAGCCTTGTGAAATAAGATTCAAACAAACAATACTAAGTGAATTTAATGTTTTTTTAATAGGTAAAATCATGAGTCAATTGAAGCTAGAAAATCATAGAAAACCTGGTAGTACTAGACGGTCGTTTCGTCCTGGTATAAGACTCCTCAGCAGTGTTTGTTTTGATTTTACGAACATAGTAACAAAAAATCTAATAAAAATACATTGGTAAAATGTTTTCCAATTAAAGAATATATAAAAATATTTTAAAAAATCAATATCTCTGTGGTACATTATGTCCATTATCTGTTTGGTAAAAAAAGAAATCGGTTGTCATGTAATTGTTCAAATGTCAAGAAACCATTAATGATATTCATTTGTTTATATTGATTTATATTTAATTTTAATAAAAATAAATATTTTAAGAAAAATAATTTTTTTTATAAAGAATATACGGAAAACATTTCATGGTTTCAAAAGTACATGTTTAAAATATTTTTCAAAAAAAGATGTTTTTTTCATAGTTGAAATGATGAGTCCATTGAAGCTAGACCACCATGGAAAACCTGGAAGCACTGGACGGCCAACTCGTCCTATTATGGGACTCCTCAGCAGTGCGCTTCCACGATCTCTCCTCGCGAGATTCGAATCCAGGTCCTACCATTCTCGCGCCAGAGCACTTAATCGACAGACCACTGAGTTTGCCGGCATTCATTGATGTTAATGTCTAACTTCAACCAATCCACGATGTATTGATCTGTTATCACTTGTGTCCTATGTGCCCTACTTAATGTATAATATGATGATACCGTCAATTAGACAGCAGTGAATTATCGATCGAACCAATAACGCATAAAACCTGTGCGAGCAGCCTAGAGTACTTGCCGGTGCTGATTTCTGCTTAGCCTGGCCAGTTAAGTCTAGAACACTAATAACAGCCTCTGCGGTATGAATCATTTATTTCAAACATACTGGGTTTATATACCAAACAGACAGACCACATCGTACCATAAAATAGGAAAACAACATCTGTACAATAAAGAGGTATTTGTGGATATTATAGTAATTATAATAGTTGACATCAGGAGTCAATTGAAGCTAGACCACCATGGAAAACTGAGGAGTTTAACAATAGGACGAAACAGCCGCCCAGTGCTTCTCACCCTTTTTTATAACTGTATCCTAAAGATGAATTGGCAATTTAACGTGGATGTACCAGTTGACTAGCTGTTATGAAGCTAGATATATATGGTTTTGTTGAGGTCAGTTCACCTAAGTTAACAGCAACTAATACTATACCTTAGTAGAGGACATCAAAGGACAACTAAATCGTTTTTATTGCACCATGTAATAAATAGAGTATAGGTACTTTCAGATGAATACCATCTATAACCGAAAATGAGATGATAGAAATGCTGCCTACTATAAGTCAGTCAAATAATGAGACATATGTTTCTTTGCATTTCTTGCCAGTAGTGAAAGAAATTTGCAATAATCATAACCAGTTTCTACATAAACTTATAAAGTAGGTGTGACTAGGATGAATTCGATACAATTCATCCCTTTATTTGGATACTAATAAAAGATTCGAATGAGATAGCTATTTTTAAATGCTGATCCTAACTTCCAACATATTAGTTGGTTGTTTGTCAGACTTATTTTAGTTGATTATCGACTGACAAAAAAAATATCATGAGATTTTGTCTCCTACTTGCGACAAACATCAAACAGATGGGACTTTCACATTCTTCTTTTCTTTCTGAAAGCGTGAAATTTATTGAACTCAAAAACACTGTTTTACATATACTGCACATCTTTAACATAGGCATCTTGTTACGATATATATATATATATATATACATACATATATATATATTTGGACACATAGATATTGGTACAAAGAAGCGCCAGATATATATGCGCCAAACAAAATTTGTCATTTCATTTTAATTGTGTGCGGGCTATGTTATTGTGTGGGAGGCTAAACAACAAGGCAGTGGGGCATAGTGAGGAGATGCAGTCCCATGGTAGCCGGTGATCAACACTTGGTTCATACGCCATTTGTTCCATTACGATACTGGAGTTCATGTGCGAAATCGGTTTGGGATCAGGGTTTTCCAACTCTTCGAGATAGACTCACCGTGTCCACCAACAACCCGGTTAAAGCGTCATACATTCGCTTTTCGTACTCTCAATTTTGTAAACAATACCGCCGCCACAAGAAGGCAGTGAGTGGGACTTTCTTGACAGACGCTTTATACGCGTGCCCATGTGAGAGCATTTCGAGAGAGAAGGAGAGCCCTGACCACTCTCGGTCGTACAAGGGTATACATAGTTTAGTTCTTATTATCATTCGTGGATTACAATAAAATCATTAGACATTCAACAAACAGTTTGGAAACCATTGACGAATTATTAATAACTTAATATCAACCTATTTGTTCTCATTTAATTTCATAAGATATATTTACGATTCTGGTCTATAACTGTTAATCATTTTGATAGATAAATACTGTTTACAATTCTACTGATCAAGTAAAGGAAATCGAGCTGATAAAGATATCAACTCCTTAAGTTTTCTCACTCAGCTAAAATAAGTTAGCTGAAACGTTTGATAAACAAATTTTCCAGTCGTTCAGCATACATATAAGAAATATTACACTGTGTTTTTACATAGTTGCGTTATTCTTATTCATTGGAACAATATGCATTAATACAATTATCAGATTACTTATGTCGATTTTGCATAAAAATGATAGGTCCTGGTATCGAATCTCGCGAGGCGGGATAGTGGATGCGCATTGCTGAGGAGTCTCACAATGGGACGAAACGGCCGTCCAGTGCTTCCAGGTTTTCCATGGTGGTCTAGCTTTAATTGACTCTTGATCTCAACTATATAAAAATGATGAATTAAAGGATATACATTAGCGTTAGCTAAACTCGAAACAAACAACAAACAATCATTAATTAGATATTAATTCATCTGAGCATGTACATATACATAGTCTTTTCATCATCATATTAAGTCCTATGACTAGGAGTTACTTCCATATTTATTTTGTTTAACATTAAAATATCACACAATCTCGCCTCAATGAGATATGTGAGATGATTATCAATTATTAGTTATTAAGATGGTGCACAAATCTAAGTTAGACAACTACTGAATATCAGGATGCATTAGATGACTATTTTACTCACTTTAAGTGAAAGTTTTCATTTGTGACTCGATCTACTATCAAACTTTGAATCTTCAGATTTTGCAATTACAGCCTAACTCCTAATCGTGACCTTCAGTAATCTCCGTGAATCTCCATAATGGGTGTTACATATTCGTTCTACATCGAGTTGAATAATGTCAGTTGAAAACTATAGACGATTAAAGAAAATAAAGATATTGATATCATTCAACTTTGAAGTATATGACCTATATTCAAATGATGGGATTAAATTGATTTAAAATTACTGTTGCGTATATTTCTTTGATGAATAGTTGCATTATTCTTAAGAAGTTGTAAAAGTTCATCTGAAATGATGAGATGTTTAGTTCACGTATATGTCAACTTCCAAAACATTCAATTTGTTTATCTATTTTTATTTAGAAAATCTGTATGACAATCAGGCAATAAATAGTTCCTATGGTGACTATTGGGAGTGACATAAGTAAGAGATTGCTATATGTTCTAAATATGAAACCGGATAAAAACAAGAAAGACTGAATAATGATTATTAGTTCATAAAATTTGAAAATCTCTGTAAACTACAAATAGTCTAGGATAGCTCAGTGGTAACGTCTCTGACTGTGAAACTGGGTGACACAGGATCGAATCCGTCAGGGAACACCAGTTCCATCAAGATTACAGGTACACCTTGCTGACGAGTGCCAAGTAGCACGAAACCCGGGTTTAGGGTTTCCTGTTGACCACCTCCAACCACCATTTTATCTCAACATGATGCACGCAGTCTCGAGCCACCTAGACTAATGGCCACATTGCAACTTGATCGATATCATTCGATCAGTACTAAGACAGACTTGACACGCATGACTTTGATAAGCAACTAGTGATCAATCAATGGTGATGAAATGAATAAAATATACATTATCAATGTATTGAGATCACGAATTGACGTAAACTAGAAAACCACTGAGAACTAGGAAGCACTAGACGTTCATTTCATCCTGTTCAGGAACACTAACTTAGGACAGAATGGGCATTCAATGTTTCTTGATATACAACAATTGTAATCTAATAAAGTTCAGTGCATAAACTTTGTATCATTTGCAAGTCTTCGCAACCTACCAAACTTATTACTTTCATCTTGCATAATTATGATAATACAAATGAAGTGAAATTGTTTAATGACTCATATTTTATAATTGAATTCATGAATAAGTTGAAGCCAGACTACCATGGAAAACCTGGACAACCGTTTCGTCCTAGTATGGGACTCCTCAGTAGTACGCATCCCACACTAGAACGAAAACGGCCATCCAATACTTTTAGGTTTTCCATGTTGACTTAACTTCAATTAACTCATGAATTCAACTATAAAATCACTAAAATCTCCAAACCCCTCCCTTCTGATCCATATTTTATTTCTTACATTCATTTTGCTAGTTCTTTTCTTTTTCATATTTTTGTTAAAAAATGTTTATTATTTTTATGTATAAATATGAAACTTTTAATAAATTTCCTGTTTGATACAGGATATTAAGATTTAATTATGTAACTAAAAAGTTTTTAAAAAAATTGATTATCGTTAAACATTTCACCTTCTTTTTTTTGTTAAAGAGTTATTTTTATATCCCCTTGGATATTAAAAGGTGAACAAATATGATCATTTTATACTTATTCAATTCACATTAGAACAGCAGTCATTAAAGATTGATGAAATAAGGTAGTTAATCATTTCATTAGTTATACTATATTTGGAATATTATTACTCAACTAATTTCTATGAGTTTTATATAGTTAAGATCATGAGTCAATTGAAGCTGAACCACCATGGAAAACCTGAAAGCACTGGATGGCCAACTCGTCTTATTGTGGGACTCCTCCTCCCCTTCTTATAATTTCTGTGAGAATGTATAAGATAAATGTGCATATTGTTGTCAGTGGTTTACTTTTGATGATCTGATGATAAAAAGTTGATTCTATGAGTAAATTGTAATAAATGATATTCCATCGAATGGAAATTCATCAGTATAAAATTGTGGAATCACCCGTGCGGGGTTGTGGAAGCTTATTACTGAGTAGTGCCATACTAAGACGAATAGGCCGTTCAGTGCTTTCAAGTTTTCAATGGTGGGCTTACATTGGCAGATTTATGATTTCAATGAAAATTGAAATTTGATATTTAACTGTTTTAAAATATCACAAACGTTTACTTAGAATAGATGGATTATAACTAACATTAGAGTCTAAGATGAGCATTTCGTCCTGTTCGAGATCAGTCACCTAGACATACCAACATTTTTGTGCCAATGTTCATAGCAATACTCAAACACAGTACTTTTAATTCAGATGCTCAATGCTTTATCTACTGAACTACTGAGAGCAGATAGACATGTACCGGATTCAACTGCTAGCTACACTTCACCGATTTTAAAGGTAAAAATATGCTGACTAGGATTTCTCATAATTAAAAATGTGTTGATTTGATCTATTTTGGGAGTAAATAATTTAAAATCAAGCCCTTGAATCAGTGAACTATATATCAACTAAATTAATCTTTTCGATAGGCATTCAAGTCATATCGAATAACAATCAACTATTTACTAAGATTTTTCATTCAAAATCAATTTTACTACCAATTGAAAAAGGAAAGAAATCTTTTTGAAGTAATTTTCATCATTCACAGACATAAACTTAAATAAACAGAAATTAGTGGGGCTCCCAAATGCCGTGGTACGGTTGAGAGTGGGGAGATTCCGCTCATTCTCTCGAAATGCTCTCACATGGTCACGCATATACAGCCTCTGTCAGGGAAGTCCTACTCAATACCTCCTCTTAGTGCAAAGTACTCTTTACGAAATGAAGAGGACAAAAAGCTAATGTTCGGCGCTTTAACCGGGTCGGTGGACATGGCCAGTCCACCTAGGGTTGTTGAAAAATACTGATTCCAAACCAATTTTGCATATGGGCTCCAGTATCGTGATGGAACAAATGGAGTATGAACCAATTTTTGGTCACCGGCTACCATCAGACTACATCTCTTTACGTTGCTCCACCGCCTTTCGGATTAGACCTTCAGGTCGAAGGCTCGAGGTGGTTCCCCCTAAGAAATCAAGGTGCTTAGGTTGGAGCGGCCGGGCAGTGTCATAACTCACACACAAATAGAGCCACATGCGTGGCGCATATGTATTCGGTGCCTCTTTGTACCAATATTTATGTGTTCAAATAAATAACTAATTAATAAGTTAAAGATCGATCACGGCTAGCAGTGGAATCCAAGACGCGGGTTTCATCCTATTTGGGACTCGTCAGCTGGATGTACCTACATATCACAGTTAATCTTCACTCTGAGACTCGAACCTAGTACCTTTCGCTTCAAACACCATTGCATTATTCACTTAGCTACTGAGTCCTGATACCTAAGTGTGCAATGGGTTGAAGTCTTAAATTCACTTGGTGTTGTTTACTTGTATCCTCTTATTGTTATTTAGGACTGCACATATGCCAACAAGAGACTTATCAACTGCAGTCCTAAGCAATAATGAAAAGATACAAGTAAATAACACTAAGTAAATATTCTTCTTCACATTGGAAATTATACTAAAGTATACAACTAATAATATACTAGAAGTCGAACTCAAAATCACTTAAAATTTCCCGCTAACTTAAAAATTTCAAATCATCATAGAATGATTCAAACTTTTTTAAATTTAGTATCGATGGTGAATTGTTTTACCTTATTGATATTATTTCTATCTTTTGAAGTTGTTTCATTTCCGAAAAAAAAAGTAATTAGAAGACGACTAATAAAGACTAAAAGAAACAAAAAGTTTCAGTCTTATTTATTGTCTATTAAATAGTTGACATTTAATGATTCATTAAACAGAATACAAGAAAGAAATTTTAGTAAAATACAATTTTTGCTATACTAGACTAATACTTAATGAATTGGGGCTTAGTTATTTTTTTAGTCATCATATGGTTTGTACTAAATAGAATAAAAGATAAAGTGTTTAACGAACAGAAGAACTTCTATCTAAAGCTTAATCTAATAAAAATAATGTTTTCATTAAATGGTCTTTTAATAAGTTTTGTTTTGAATCCGACCATTACTAATACTACCACTGAATATTATTGTGTCTATTTCTTCGAATGTCATTATTTGTTTATTTCAAATATTTTAGAAGTTGAATTCATTAGTTAATGTAAGCTAGACCATCGTTGAAAACCTGGAAGCACTGGATGTCTAACTCGTCCAGTTGTGGGACTCAGCAGTGCTCATTCACGATCCCACTCACGGATTTCGAACCCAAGACTTGCTAGTCTCGTGCATGAAGGCTTAATCTCTAAACCACTGATCTGACCGGCATCAAACTGTGTTAATGTTTAACTTCAACTAATCCATAGAATTGAGCAACACATCCACCATTGTCTTCAGTTCATTACTATCTCATAACGGACATGATTGAACTCCACTGATCACTGCTTCTCACTAGAACTCCAGGAAATACCTCATGAAGCCAGTCACTTGTGAGCATATGATCATTATCAGAAGGGGTTTTTGTGGACATTATAGTAATTTTAATAGTTTGAATCTCGCGGGAACTTGTATGCGCACTGTTGAGGAGTCCCACAATAGGATGAAACGACCGTCCAGTGCTTCCAGGTTTTCCACGGTGATCTAGCTTTAATTGACTTATGATATAAACTATTGAAATTACTTTAATATCCACAAAAACCCTTTCTGATATCATTACATTTGTTTAGTGAAAATGACTTTAATTTTAGGTTATTTGATATTATCACAAAATTTATAAAGTATGTATTCACTAACATTCTGTGTATAAGTTACTAACTTCATTGAAGACAATTGAGGGTGGGGTAAACGTACATTTATACTGTTATTTTGTAAGAATGGATAGAATATAAATTTAGAAAACTTTGCCATGCAATGAAAAAAAATTCCCAGTAACTCACAATTACAGTATCAGCGAGTTATTACTATGCAAATATATTTTAAAATACAAATAAATATTCAAAAAAGGATATTAATTAGAAGTAATAAAATAAAATTACTGATATTCACTTAGTATTGTTTGTTTGAATCTTCCCATTGATGCTTAGGACTGCAACTGGTCAGTCTCTTATCGGCATATGTGCATACTGTGCGTATTGGCTCGATATATCCTAAATTCACGAGCATGGTAAGCAAAGATGGATAGCGGCTAGCAGTGTAATCCAAGACGCGCGTTTCATCCTATTTGGGACTCGTCAGCTGAATGTACTGCATTTCAGGGTTGATGTTCACTCTGGGACTCAAACCCAGTACCTTTCGCTTCACATGCCATCGCGTTATCCACTCGGCCACTGAGTCCATCCAGCTGATGAGTCCCAAATAGGACGAAACGTGAGTCCTAGATTCCACTGCTAGTCACCATCCATTTTTGCCTAATATTACTGATAGTTCAAAATTGGTTGATTTTGTTGAGTTCATATTATTTCCGTGTGAAACTGTTTGATCATTACAATAAACTAATCAACATCATTACTCAATAAATAAATGAAAATGAGCTACAGAGATACTGATTACAGGTAATACTTTTAATTCCTTAATTTTAAGGTATTTTAGATCCCAGTTATTTAGATCTAAAGATTTTTCGATAATTGAAATGTTTGCATTTCAAGATTATGGGTATTTTATTATAGTAAATATTTGTTTATCTACACTAATATAGTAGGTTGATGCGTTTTTTCTGGGTCATATGAATATAGTATGGAACTCATTCAGAACTAGGATACTGTATGCTAATGAAAACTTCATTTCCTCTGTGCTACTACTGAAAAATATAAATTGTTGATAGTTGGTGGCTAGCAATGGAATCCAGGACGAGGTTTTCGTCCTGTTTGACACTCGTCAGTTTGATGTACCTGTATCGCATATTTGGCAAACATTCAAGGACTTGGACTCGGTACTGTTCGCTTGTAACACCATCGTTTTTTCCTCTTAGCTACTGAGTCCAGACAGCAACAAGTATGTGCAATGAGGTGAGGTTTAAATTCATTTTTGTTTTGGTTGTTTGAGTCTTCCCACTGATGTTTATGACTGCAGTTGATCAATCTCATATCGAAACAATCGTCACAGGATGCACATATGCCAATATGCGTCCAACCGATTGCGTTCCAAAACATCAATGAGAAGACTCAAACAACTAATACAATACAACTATTGACCACCTAGGATAACGTATGACATTTACATTTATTCAGTTTACTCTAACTTTGTAAATTAGTGTATAGATTAATATGATTGAAGGTAAAAGCAGGATTCTTAAATACAACACGAAGAAACCAGCCCAATCACACTTGATGGAAAAACTCTGGAACAAGTGGAAACATTCACGTACCGAGGAAGCATTATTAATGAACAAGGAGGATCTGATACAGACGTAAAGTCAAGGATTAGCAAAGAAATGGACGCATTCATACATTTGAACAACATATGGAACTCGAAACAACTGTCAATCAATATCAAAGTCACAATCCTTAATACGAATGTCAACACAGATCTACTGTATGGAACTGAAACGTGGAGAACTGTCATAATCATCATCAAAAGTGTACAAGTATTTATAAACAATTGTCTATATAAAATACTCAACATTCACTGAACGGATACCATCAGCAACAGCCTTCTGTGGGAGAGGACAAACCAGCTCCCAACTGAAGGGGAAATTAGGAAAAGACTTTGGAGGTGGATAGGACATAGATTACAAAAATTATCAAACTACATCACAAGGCAAGCCCTAACTTGGAATCCTGAAGGGAAGCGGAAAAGTGGAAGGCCAAAGAACACATTACGTCAGGAAATAGAAACAGATATGAAAAGGATGAATATCAACTGGAAAGAGTTGGAGAGGATTGCCTAGGACAGGGTTGAATGGAGAATGCTGTTGGTTGGTCCGTGCTCTTGAATGAGGGGTAGCAGGCGTAAGTAAGTAAGGTAATATGTTTGAAAGGAAGAAGCACCTTTTTATTTTATAATTTAAAATGAATATTTATTTTATCATAGGGTTTTCTTTGAACACAATCAAATACAATTCGATTGCTACCCTTTAGTTCAAACATTATCATCTCAAACCAGACTACAAGACTTTTTGCTTAGGGCTATAATTATTTCTTTTTAACTTATGAGTATGTTTGAACACCAATATATGTAAAGTAAAAGAATTTGATAGCAGCTGCACTTCAAAACTCTTGACCTATTTAAGTGAAAGTCCCAATTTGAAAAATGTGCATGGATATATAATGTTAAGTGGAGTCTTGATACTTCTAAACTATTTTAATCTAGATTAGTGATTTAGGTAACTAAACACAATTGCACATTTACAAATTTGACTATTAAGTTTAACCTTTTTGTTAAAGTTGATCTAATTAACTACTTATCCGATAAACTGATGAACATAAAGACACATTAGGGAATAGTTAGTGTTGAATGACTTCAAAAGTTATTTATTAATTCATCCATCAATTGAAAAATGTTCTCTTTTAACTTTTGATGATAAAAAACTTGGTCATAGCATGTTGACTTTTCTTTCAATTCATTTAGAAAAAAAACAATCTACATTCAGAAAACTGAGGGACAATGTTCTTAAACATATAAACACTTTCAGTGGTTCACATTTCTTGATTTGGCTTACATAATATCATTCACATAGATAATGAATATCTCAGCAATAAATTATCTTACCTAGAGATTGTATTATCATCATTCATTCATATAACAGTTTATTATTAAACCTGTAAATTCGAACCTCGCGGAGCGGGATCATAGATGCGCACTGCTGAGGAGTCCCACAATAGGACGAAATGTCTGTCTAGTGCTTCCAGGTTTTCCATTGTGATCTAGCTTTAATTGACTCTTGATCTCAACTATTGAAGTGACTATAATATCCGTGAAAATCTCTTCTGATATTAATCAACATATGCTCACTAGTGACTGGCCCCATGAGGTATTTCCTGGAGTTCTAGTAAGTAGCAGTGACCAGTGGAGTTCAACCAGGTCTGTTGTGAGATAGTAACTCACTGATGACAATGGTGGATGTGTCGCTAAATTTCATGGATCGGTTGAAGTTAGACATTAACACATTTGGATACCTACCAGATCGGTGGTCTAGAGATTAAGCGCTCGTGAGACTGATAGGTTCTGGGTTGGAATCTCGGGAGAAAGGATCATGGATACGCACTACTGAAGAGTCCTACAGAAGAACAAAACGGCCATCCAGTGCTTTTCAGGTTTTCCATGGTGGTACAATTTCAAATGACTCATTATCTTAACTATTGAAATTACTATAATATCCACAAAATCCTTTCTGAAATTTCAAAGTATTGACATATTTTGACATTTCACTTAAATGAAAATGTCACTGTCATGCAATATATATATGATGACTTATATTCCACATCAGGAATAACGAAACAGAAAGCATTTGTTAGATATCTCTTCTTTTTTCCAAATAAACACTGTAATAATGTTGTCTTAGTAACTAACCTTTATTTATGACATCAAAGAAGATTTAAAAATTGTAACTATGCTATTAGAATTTTTAATAATAAACTATTGATTAATATTATTTCATCCGGACCTATTAGATTTATTCAGTGTTCAATTAATTTTTGTTGTTGTTGTTTATTTTATCTTTAGTTTTTTTTTTATTATTATCGACTTTATTCAATATTACAGCTTTGATACAATATAGAATTTTCAGAACAAAGTTTCACTACAAGTTTCCATTTCTTAATCCTTGATCGATCCTAACAATAACTATTTATTGATTGCTAGTTAAAAGTTAACAGTCTAGTCAATTGACATCTGAATAATATGGATTCTTTTCGTTGAACATTTCTAGTAACTACAATGTCTCTGATTGAGATATTTTGTAACTTGTATAACGAAAGATTGTAAACATTTCATAAACACATCTTGATAGGTTGTACCTATTAATAAACATAATGATGTGTTCAAACAAACTAAAACAGATAACTTGTTAAAATATCTAGAGGGCAGAAACAAGTAGCCCAGATGTTTAAACAGGCCTCCGATGAAGTTAATTTTATATTATTAGAAAATATATTACATCAATAATGAAGTATAGTGTTGCTTTTGTCTTATTAAATAAATACAATACTTATATTACAAGCAAAGATGGATAGTGGCTAGTAGTGGAATCCACGACGCACGTTTCGTCTTATTTGGGACTTGTCAGCTGGATGTACCTACATCTCAGAGTTAATGTTCACTCTGGGACTCGAACCCAGTACCTTTCGCTTCAAACACCATCGCATTATCCACTCAGCTACTGAATCCTGATGGCCACTAGCTTGTGCAATGGGGTGAAGTTCAAATTCACTTCGTATTGTTTGTTTGAATCTTTCCTTTGATGTTTTAAAACTGCAACTGGTCAGTCTTTTATTGGCCATATGTATATACTGTGCATATTGCCTCGATATTGTCTTTATTCACAAGTATTATAAGCAATGATGGATAGTGGCTAGCTGTTGAAAGATTCAAACAAACAATAGTATGTGAGTCCACTAATTATATTGTTTGTATATAAGGTAAATAGTACATACTAGTTGATCTATTGTTTAACTTACTATGATTCATATTATTATACCATGTATAAACAAAAACAAGAATGTATAACGAAGCCATTCTGTTGATACCCTTCAATATTTATCTACCTGTACATTTATTTATTAAATAAACTTTTCAGCTTGATAAACAATCATAACAAAACAAATGTAATCACCTGCTCAAATGTTACACTGATTCTATTCTATTCTATTATTTATTTATATGTAATCAGAATATTACTAAAACAAAATATAATGTAAACTACTCAACAATTGGTACCAATACGTTGCTAAGTAACACTAATTAATCATACGTAACTAAATACACATTTTTAGGTGACCTAATACCTAACCCTTATTTATTTTAAAATCATATTGTATGGTTACACAATAAAATCGGGATTTGTGATGATAACTTTTTTTTAAAAAAAAAAGAACGTTGGTGATAATATTAGAAAGTTTATAGTAAAATAATGATATATTTATGATTTTATAGATGAGATCATGAAGCTAGAGCACTATGGAAAATCTTGAAGCACTAAACGGCCGTTCGGTCCTACTGGTGGACCCCTCAGCAGTGCGCATCCACGATCCGGCCTCATGAGATTTGAACCCAGGACCTACCAGTCTCACGCCAGAGCACTTAATCGATAGACCACTGAGCTGGCCGGCAACTAACGGTGTTAATGTCTAACTTCAACTAATCCACGAAATTGCGCGACCATTTTCCGTTGTACTGAGGTAGATACCTGTCTCTACCTATTTAAGTTTTTAATGATTCGTCACTTAGTATAACTCACTTCTTCAGAGTAATGTATTCTCAAATTTGTTTCGTCAAGAGAACTCTATTTTGAAGTCAATTCACAGTGATTCAATAAATGAGATAGACAAGTTGACATATCCAATAGAAATAACAGCTAAAAACAATGTCAATGAATGAAAAGTCTTCAACAGTTACATTACATAGTTACATTCAACTCATAAAGTTTATTTAGTAAACTTTGATGATAAACTAATATATTTATGAAAACAAAGTGCTCGACAGAATATTCAGTTAAGAATTAAAATATCTGGTAAAAAACAAATATATCGACTTAGTCTATCATAAACAATAATTTCCCTATAATGCAATCGATAGTTAATAAATCTATGTTTATAATGAGTCTTCCTGTTTTAAAAAAAAATGTTGCCTTGGTTATTACTGAGAATATTTTGTCGGTAATATCAAACTACTGTGAAGTACACATGTTTTGTTTCCATTTGATTTTGTAATTCAAATTTGACTGATTCGCGCTGATTACTTAAGTAAATTTTGATTGATTAACTGAAAACCAAACATTTAATAAATTTATATTGTGATCAATATTATTATTCACAGCTCGTGAGAGGTTGATTCTAGCAAGTAAATAAACTAAAGATCAAACATGAATAATTTTCTGGTTAGCGTTTTTTTTAACTAGTTAGCTTCCTATTGGATAGGGTCGCTAACCCCATGCACAACCCCCCTCTTTTATCCGGGCATGGGACCGGCAGTAGCCCCTGGAGGAGCTACAGGCAGAGTGGATAAGGCACACATTGAGGAAAGCACCCAAATGCATCAAAGGCAAGCGCTTACTTAAAATCCTGAAGGCTAAAGGAGAAGAGGAAGACCAAAGAACACATTACGCCGAGAAATGGAGACAGACATGAGAAGAAAGAACAAAAGTTGGATAGAACTACAAAGGAAGGCCCAGGACAGAGTGGGTTGGAGAATGCTGGTCGACGACCTATGCTCCACTAGGGGTAACAGGCATAAGTAAGTAAGTATGTCAGACCATACATGTCAAAGTCTCATACAGAAATTTAAATAAATTATAACATCAGCTTAATTACGTTTTATTACTTTCTAAACCACAAATTTGTTGATATCGTTGTCAAGGTCCAACTTTATAACTTAGTTACTTGCACATTTTAAACCCTCGTGGAGGAGCATAGGCAACCCAATATCACTCTCCATTCAACTCTGTCCTTGGCAATCCTTTCCAGTTCTTTCCAGTTGATATTCATCAATTTCATGTCTACTTCTAATTCTCAATGTAGTTTGTTCTTCGGCTTTCCGTTTTTCTGTTTTCCGTCAGGATTCCAAGTTTGATCTTGCCCCGTGATGCAGTTTGGAAATTTCTGTAATTTATGTCCTATTTACTTCCAACATCTTTTCCTAATTTACTCTCCAATCGGAAGTTGGTCTGTACTCTCCCACAGTGGGCTGTCACTGATGGTATTCGAGCACCGAACATTCAGTATCTTGTATAGACAATGGTTCATAAATACTTGTAATTTTTTGATGACGGTTGTGGTGGTTCTCTAGGTTTTAAGCGCCGTGCAGTAGGACTGTCTTGACTTTGATGTTGGTTGACAGTTGTTTCGAGTTCTATATGTTGTCGCACTGTATGAATAAGTCCGTTACTTTGCCAATCCTCGTCATTACATCTGCATTCGATCCTCCTTGTTCATCGATGATGCTTCTGTCCAGGCACGTAAAAGATTCTACCCCTTTAGTATTTTCTCCATCAAGTGCGATTGGGTTGATTTCTCCGTGTTGTATTTGACGATCTTACTTTTCTCTTTTATATGTTGAGGCATACTGATTCAGATGCTACCGCTATTCTGTTTGTCTTGACCTGCATTTGTTAATGTATATAGCGTGGATGAGCTAGGTCTCCATAAAGTCAAACTCATCCAGTTACATTTAATGTTATAAAGATATCACTTAACAATTAGTCACCATAACTACAAATTTTCAATAAGATCATTCAACATTACTAATAATTGCAGTCAACATAATTCAATCAAATACACATTGACACAAAACAAAACAAATATTACTACTTACTTTGCTAAACGTTTAGCAGATGAATAATGTTTAATCACAGTATTACGTTTTTGTAATTTATCAATATAATCATAATCTTTATCATTCAATTTAGTTATACTTGACAATGTACGTTGTGGTGTATAATGATATGTAGTTACATTCATAGTATTATTAGTAGTATTACTATTAGTAGTAGTAGTATTATCCATAATATAATTTTGACTAGGGAAACTACAATTATAACTTTTATTATTTAATGGAGTATATGTCATCTCAGATGATTTTGTATTCTTCACGGATTTGAAACGTTGTGCCCATAATACACCTGTACGTAATACATTCCATTTCTTTTTATGTAATAAATTTAATGGTGATGATTTATGCATAGAATCCGAATCATAATTCGATTGTTTCGACATAATTCTGATTTTTTAAAAAATGAATCAAACCATGAAAAAGAGAAAAAAAAACTTTTTTTGGGGGGGAAGATTGTCTATTGAATAGAACCTTTCAGTAGTAGGAGTAGGTAAATGATTTGACTTCGATCAGTAAAATTAGAATTGAATTCCAGATAAGGGTATCTAATATGTTTCCCATATTCATCAAAAAAAACGATAGTTTTACTCAATGATTTTTACATGATCTGCACAGATATTCAATTGCTTAGTAACAAATATAATATCAAATTAGGTGCTACTAGGTATTGTGTGTCCGTGTTACATAGATATGTATACTTGTATATATTTGATATACAAATCAGTACAAATTCTAGACATATATATGTATATATATATATATATATATATATATATATATATGTGTGTGCAGTACTTTTAACCCTTGCTACAATTAACTACTATTTATATTTGACTATGAACTAGTTTAATAACTTTCAAAATAGTGATTGTTTGGTGGGTTAATACAATTTCCTTATGTATACCTATCATTTTAATCTTTCTTGGATACAGTCAATGAACTTTTTTTTGTAAAACTTACATAGAAACACACAAAAATTACAGGGGAAAAAAGAATTGATGTATTATATCAACAACAAGAACAACAACAAAAAATCAAAATTATCTGGTAGATAACTTAAAGTAAATTTGTTTATCAAATATTTTACAAAAAAAAGAAAAAAATAGTTGTCAAGGCATAGTTAATCTATGAATTGATTTATGTCATATACATGCTAAATTAGTCTTGATTATGACACGTGAATAAATATGTCAATCATAAAGTACAAAAGTTTCACCGTGTATATTTATGACGAACACAATCTAGATATATTCATAAATGCCATATAACCTCTTGTCTTTTAAAGTTTATATATCTGTAATAAATAATCTTGCATAATCAATGAATTTAATTCGTTGGATGGATAGTAGCTAACAGTGGAATCCAGGGCGCTCGTTTCGTCCTGTTTTTAACTCGTTAACTGGATGTACCTGTATCTCAGAGTTATTGTTTACTCTGATACTCGAGTCCCAGATGAAACGCTCATCCTGGATACTACTGCTAGCCACTATCCATTTTTTGCTTATAATGCTTGTGAATTAAGGCTATATCGAGGCATTATGCACAGTATGCACATATGGCCAATAAGAGACTGACCAGTTGCAGTGCTAAACATCGATGGGAAGATTCAACCGAACAATACCAGGTGAACTTAAATTATCTATATATCAAAGTATATTATTTTCACTAATTGTTTAACATTGAAGTTATCTTAATAATAGGATGTGAATATATCAATCATTTATGAAGTATTCATTGAAAGAAATTTATGGTGGGAGATATAAATAGTGTGTAGCGCCAACTGGAGATTGAGAAGACTGAAATGAAGAAAAGAGAGAAAAAATAAAGCAATAAAAATATTGACAGGACTGAATGGACAATCACGTTTGTCAAAGACAACCGATGGAAGATGTGCAAACGATGTATATAATGTTTAGTTTTTTATATTTTATGAATATTCTGTACTTTTTCATTAAATAATAAAATGATCTCCCTTATCTGAGTATCCATTCACTAAGACCCTTGGTAAATGTTGGTTATCATGAATTAATGAATCCAGAAAGAGATACTCAAGGTGTGACTATAATTTATGGACCACCTTTGAGCGACGCTAAAATGACCTTGATAATGTCCACCTATTAACTACAACTAAATAATTGTTATAAAGCAGTGTGAAGAATTAGGATTATGATTTACAGCTATTAGTTAAGGTTAGGAATTGGATTTAGAGTTTTCATCATGAACTGATATCAGCTAAAATGTAAAGACGTCATTTAGTTAAATAAATAAATGAATTTGATGCAGAAATCCATGACCTGTTACCTAATATCTGATTGCTTCGTCCATAAATTATATTCTCACCATATTCGGAATAAAAATACAAAAATATCATATGCTCACTAGTGACTGGCACCATGAGGTATTTCCTGAAGTTCTAGTGAGAAGCAGTAACCAGTGGAGTTCAACCAGGTTTGTTGTGAGATAGTAACTCACTGAATACATTGGTTGATGTATGGCTCAATTTCATGGATTGGTTGAAGTTAGACATTAACACCGTTGGATGCCAGCCATTTCAGTGTTCTATCGGTTAAGTGCTCGCGCGTGATACTGATAGGTCCTGGGTTGGAATCTTGGAAGGTGGGATTGTGGATGCGCACTGCTGAGGACTCCCACAATAGGACGAGTTGACCGTCCAGTGCTTCCAGGTTTTCCATGATGGTTTAGCTTCAATGAACTCATGATCTCAACTATATAAAAAAATATGTGACAGAAGTTAAAATAACACTTAGAGATATTGTTCATATTAAGTTAGCATAGAAAATAAATCAACATGGTATTTTAATTATTATCATATATTCACTTGACATAATAAATCACTTCGAAGAATTTATGAATAATACTGTTAAATAATTATAAGAAAGGGGCGTTTTTGAATATTATAGTAATTTAATAGTTGAATTCATGAGTCCATTAAAGCTTAACCACTATGGAGAAATTGGAAGAACAAGACGAGTCGTTTCGTTTTAGTAGGGCACTCCTCAGCAGTGTGCATTCACGATCCTGTTCGAAGATTCACTTTCAATTGGTGATATATACTATTTATATATATTGACATCAGTAACACACAAAACAGTAGTTCATCTATTCTTAAAAAATATTGAATTATCATACATTATAGTATTAAAATATATGTAGCCTATTTCTTGATATTAAAACTTCATTTAGGTATACTAACATTTCACCAACTCTAATTCAATTGAATGTACACTTTTCATATTCTGAAAGTAATTATTTTTAATATCATACTGTGTTGAACAGAATTAATTATGCCCTTTTCTTTTTCCAAAAACTTATTAACCGTTAACAATATATCAAGATAAAAGAAAGTTAATCAGCTTCTGTACTAAAGAGATAAACTGATGATATTTCCAACTATTCTTTATGCATAGAAACTATTTACTTATTTTAAGAAATAATAATTAATATAATTGATTTAATTAATTTTGACAATATTTCATATAGAGTAAGATTGATTAGAACAATCATCTTTATTTTACATTTCTATATCATTTAATTAAAATGAGTTTTTGTTGTTAGAAGGGAGGGGGGGGGTTTGTGAAGATTTTATTAAATTAATAGTTGAATTTATGAATCAATTAAAGGTAGAACGCTATGGAAAACCTGGAAGCATTGATAATAATTATCATATGCTCATTAGTTACTTTTGTAAGCTATTTTACAAGTTTGTTTAAAATAAGTAATTAATCAAAATATAAAATGAACACAAGAATAGTCAATGCTCAGTATAATTGAAATTATCAATTGCAAATTTGGCATTGATACCTATAAATTTAAGGTTGATTTGAAAGTGTGTTGACTGAACTGCATATAAAATTTCTCGTTTTTTTTGCATTTTAAAACATACTACTCGAATTATTAATTTCAATTAACATAACGACTATGGTATCATTGGATCTATTTGTCCAGATTAAATCGATTTATAATTGATCAACATTACGGTTAATATCTGTCTTCCTTTAATGTGTTTACATTTTATTAATCACTTCTACTAACTATGCATGACCGATAGTCACAAACAAAACATCGTTCTAACTTATAGATGTATAAAACTAATGGGACGATTCAAACAAACAATACTAAATGAATTTAAACGTCACCTCATTGTACAAGCAAGTGGCTATCAGGACTCAATGGCCGAGTGGATAACGTGATGGCGTTTAAAGCGAAAGGTACTGGGTTCGAGTCCCAGAGTGAATATCAACTCTGGGATGCAGGTACATCCAGCTGACGAGTCCCAAATAAGACGAAACGCGCGTTGAGGATTCCACTGCTAGCCACTATCCATCTTTGCTTATCATGCTTGTGAATCAAGGCTATATCGAGGCAGTACGCACAGCATGCATATATGCCAATTAGAGACTGACCAGTTGCAGTCCTAACACACCGATGGGAAGATTCAAACAAACAATACTAAGTGAATTTAATCTCTTTTTTCTTCTTTTGGAATTTGAATTGATAATCATATGACATTTTAAGTCACTTATTCTCTTGTTTCAAATGAACAGTTAACAAGTATTTCTGAATTACTCTTATAGATGATTTGATAAGTTAAACATTCGCAAAGGAATGTGACTTTATTTATTTATTTTAAACAATTATATTATCATCACTGAAGCAGAATGCAATGACTAAGAGGTTACGCGTTCACAAAAGAAACCGAAGTTCCTCGATTCTGCCTCTCACTGCGCGGTCGTGGATATGTGCTGCTAAATAGTCCATACAAGTCTATGCAGTGCTTAAAAGTTTTCAATACTTGTCTAACTTAGATTGGTTAGAGATTTCAGTGAAATTTACTTGTTTCGTGAATATCGTAGATTATTTAAAAATACTATAACTTTAGTCAGTTACATTCGAAGTGACTATTTAGTTGTTTTATGTAATGTGAAATCTGAAATAATATCAAAGTCATTATACAGTCAAAGGTTAAACTATTTTGTAATAATAATAGTTGAGATCATTACTCAATTTCGTGGATCGGTTGAAGTTAGACAATAACACCATTGGATTCCGTCTCATTTGTCTAGTAGTGAAGCGCTCGCGCGCGAAATTGATAGGTCCTTGGTTGGAATCTCGCGAAGCGGGATCGTGGATGCCCATTGCTTAGGAGTCCCATAATAGGACGAGCTAGCCGTCCAGTGCTTCCAGGTTTTCCATGGTTGTTTAGCTTCAACTGATTTATAATCTCAACTATCAAAATTACTATGATATCCACAAAACCCTTTCTGATATTCTGCAATACTAATGAAAATTATGAAAATAAAACACATTCAACAATGAAAACCAAATAGCTTTCCAACTACATAAATGATATGTGAATATCCAGGTATCTAAAGTATATAGATTCATGTTACCATGTAATATCTATATAACTCACATATTTCTATATGTGTATTCCCTAAAATAGGATAATAATTCTTTTATTGGAAAAAAAATATAGATCTTGACAGTTGTATGTGAAAGTCATTCAAATGACCTGTTAAATCAAACAATTAATTGTTAAATGGATAACAACTAACATATTTAAATATATGGATTCATATTTATTATCTGCATCTATATCTATATTCCAATGAACTTTTCTTATTTATCTTATCTGAATTTATGAATCTATTCAGTAATCATATAATAAATGGATGAACATCTCTAGGAAAACAAACCTTGCAACCTAATGTAAACCTGAATACTTGTAATTTAAGTAGATTTAACCGAATTAGTTGGCAGATTTTCTATCTTATTCATTCTCTGGTGAAATGATACCATTTCACATTGTAATTTATTCATTGAATACATGAATACCATTCTATAAATATTAATTACAGTATTATTTATGTTGTACTAACATTTATTTACGGTAAACAGAATGAGGGACTCCGTAGACGCCAAACTTCGAGATCAGCAGGCTGGATTCCATAAGGATCCATCGTGCACTGACCAAATCGCAACTCTACAGATCACTGTGGAACAATCAATTGAGTGAAATTCATCACTCTACATCAACTTCATTGATTACGAGAAAGCGTTTTATAGCGTGGACAGGACAGCATTGTGGAGGCATCTTAGACACTACGGCGTGCCTGAGAAGATAGTCAATATCGTACGGAATTTCTATGATTGATTAAACTGCCAGTAATGCATAGAGGAAAACTGATGGACTCATTCGAAATAGAGACCGGTGTCAGGCAAGGTTTCTTACTCTCACCCGCTCTCTTTCTTCGGGAGATCGACTGGATTATGAAGAAGTCAACATCTGGAGGGAAGCATGGAATACAATGGACAGCTAGAATGCAGCTGAACAATTTAGACTTCGCAGATGATCTGGCTGTTCTATCACACACGCAACAACAAATGCAGGAGAAAACGACCAGTGTATCAGTAGGAGGAAACTTGGAGAACTACGAAGGCCATCGACCAGAAGATACAGGTGTTTATCAGTAGTTGTCTACGTAAGATACTTCGGATCCGTTGGCCAGACACTATCAGCAACAACCTACTGTGGGAGACAAGCGCTCACATGGAATCCTGAAGGCCAAAGGAGAGGAAGACCAAAGAACACATTACGCCGAGAAATGGAGACAGACATGAGAATAATGAACAAAAATTAGATAGAAATAGAGAGGAAGGCCCAGGACAGATTGAGTTGGAGAATGCTGGTCGGCGTCCTATGATCAGGCGTAAGTAATGAATTAAGTAACATTTATTTACAGATAATAGAATGGGTTCACTTTGTATTGGTTATTTGAATCTTCCCATTGACGTTCAGGACTGAAATTAATCAGTCTCTTATTGGCATATATGCATACTGTGCGTATTGTCCCGATAGTGGATAGTGGCTGGTAGTGGAATCCAGGACACGTGTTTCGTCCTATTTGCGACACATCAGCCGGTTGCACTTGCACCCTTCAGTTGATATTCACTCTGGAACTCGAACTCAGTACCGTTCACTTCAAATAGAATGATTATCACTATGACTTAATACAGTGACTATACATGTGTACACTTCGCTGTTAGATGAATATTATATTGTCTGATTTATATTTATATAATTAATAATAGATACTCGTATATTACGAGTTTCATAGTGAAACTTTACTATCCCTTTTTTCACAATTTCATTCATGATAATCATCAAACGTTTATCAAAACAAAATAGTCTCCACATGGGATACAATTGGGCTAAAACAAAATACCCAAAATAGAAATATAATAAAAATATTTTGCATAAATCCATACGTAAATACAGAAAAAAATGATGAAACCATGATAGAAATCATTCACATGAGAGTCCAGCATATGAGACGAGAAAGAAATAGAACAACAAGCAATTGTAATCTACATAAATCATCATCTGTCTAACACAAAAATGTTGTGAATAATCAGTCTACTTAGTTCATTGTAAATAAACATGAAATGCTACACACACCAAGGAGTTAAGTCACTTTTATAACTAATCGGCACCTTTTAACTAAAGATACAGACTAATTATAGTCTTCAGTTTGTTCAGACAAATGATAAGAAGAAGGGGGCATAATACTATAACCTATTATAGATCCATTAACATGTCTATCATTAATATGTGACACATATTGTTTCAGAAAACAAAAACAACACATCGACTCCAATCTATCTACTGTAGATGAATATGAGATGGTGACCAAGGTGACAGATACATTTCAAGTGTTTTACTATTTCTATGGACAATTCAATGGGGCACACGGGATTTATATGAGTTATCCATCCCTGTTAGATAGATAGTTCAGTTATTTAGATTTCACACTGTGTATATTTCCATTTTGTTTATGGGAGTCACTACACAAATAATGATAACTGAATAATAGTGAATTATGTAAACATACATTTTATAAATGGAATTTATCACTTATCATAATTACTTAATATAAATGTTATTTATGAATATACTGTGAACAAGTTTGGAAAATACATCTATTTCCTGAAGATCTGATACTCTGAATGAGAAATTCATGCTATGTATATTGACCAGGAACATGATGAAAGTTTGAAAGATTAGCCCATAAGCAAAGATATAAAGTGACTAGTAGTGGGATCCAGAACGCGTGTTTCGTCCTACTTAGGACATGTCAGCTGAATGTACCTGAGTCACAGAGTTTATGTTCACTCTGGAACACAAACTTAGTACCATTAGTTTCAAATGCCATCACGCTATCCATTTAGCTACTGAGTCCTGATGACCATTCACTTGTGCAATAGGATGAGGTTTAAATTTACTTGAATCTTCCAATTGCCTCGATATTGCCTTAATTCTGTACTATGTTCATGTCACAGAGTGAACATCAACTCTGAGTTGCAGGTACATACATAATTCACTACTAGCTTCAATTGACTCATGATATCAACTATTGTAATATCTCATTAATAGTTCCATCTTGATTCCATCTTTCAGACAATGACCCAAGTGATACATTTTCTATAATTATTTGTGTTTTTAATAGATTTTATTCCAATGTGATTTTGTGTTTACAATTTTGTATTATTCAGATGCTCAGGCTATTTGCTTTCTGGTTTATTTTCCAATGAAACTATCTTATAAATAAGTCAATTTTCCTGAGTTATATTAACTTGCATAATGCGATATGGGATCAGTTCTACAGTTTCATATTCAAACCAGTACACCGAATACCTATATTTAAGTAACCTACAGCACATTAAATAATAAACAGCTGAACGCTCACGTTTTAAAAATGAAATTTTCAACTGTGAAACAGTGACTTATCTCTTATAAATCGACATTTATGATACAATTCTGAATTCAGACTATAAATTATCAGACATTTGGTTTTCAAATAGCTGTGTCATTTGTTCAAACATTAAGCCAAATTAACAAAACAATGAATATATTATTCTATTTTTTATATACCTAATGTATTCATTCTAAAATCTCAATCTAAATTCTCTAAAACAGAAAGAAGCCTTTTTTGGCAAAATCCTACTTAATTTTTGCTGAAGATGTTAGTTCCCTGGTTAGCGTTTTTTAGCGAGTTGATTTTCTACGGGATGGGGTCGCTAACCCCATGCCCATCTGGAGCTCAAAACAATTGTCAACCAACACCAAGGTTAGAATTTTCAATACAAATGTCAAGACAGTTCTACTGTATGGGGCGGAGACGTGGAGAACTACGAAAGCCATTATCCAGAAGATACAAGTGTTCATCAACAGCTGTCTACGCAAGATACTTCGGATCCGATGGCCAGACACTATCAGCAACAAGTTACTGTGGGAGACAACAAACCAGATTCCATCTAGTGGAGGAAGAAATCAGGAACAAGTATTGGAAGTGGATTGGGCACACCTTGAGGAAATCACCTAATTGCGTCACAAGACAAGCCCCCACATGGAATCCTGAAGGTCAAAGGAGAAGAGGAAGACCAAAGAACACATTACGCCGAGAAATTGAGACAGACATGAGAAGAATGAACAAGAACTGGATAGAACTAGAAAAGGAAGCCCAGGACAGAGTGGGTTGGAGAAAGCTGGTCGGCGCCCTATGCTCCATTGGGAGTAACAGGCGTAAGTAAGTAAGTAAGTAATGTTAGTTCCCTAGAACTCACTTGCAAAAGGTCCCAATTTTTTAATTTTATTCTGAAAATTTGAATTTTGTGCTTTTGCTCAAAGAAATGCTTAGTTGACCTCCAGCTTACATTTCCCACTCGGAATTCCTTGACTGTCATTGGTTGACTGATTTTTTACTACGCTATTTTTTGGCACTCCTAAGGGCGTTTTTATCACTGTGTGCTTAGTGACCTCGTATTTCATGGGTGCTTGTAGAATACATTCTTTACGCCTTATCAAGACTTCTTGATCTAGTTATTAGGCCTGGGAACAACGGAATAGAATTGCCTATCAAGTCACTGTGTCTTTGACCTACGTTCCTTTCACCGAGTAAGGTGAACTCGTAATATCATTAAGCATGTCAATTCTACTGATAACAAGTAATCCAGTTGGATCAGAAATGTACATTAACATTTCAGGTAAAAAATAATTAAATGTCTCATAATTTACTTTTGTTATCAAGACGACGATAATCAGAATTAGGAAATGTCTTTTTAGAATTCATGTGAATAGTTACATATTTCCATTTCAATAGAATGAAGAAATCATCATAATAGACAATTGAAAATATTCAATTTTCAATGAAGTAAAGTTCGATTTCGTCATTCAAGTACTATTCTTTTAGCAGCATATTTACAGTAACCTTAATATTTTGTAGTTAAAATACTACTTAAAAACATACTACTTTAAAAAGAACGTTTAATTATTGAGGGATGAAAAAAGGAAGTTTCTCTCTAAAAATATGTACATTCTTTATATTCTGAATACTGTGCTGTCATTCATTCCAGTACATTATTTAGCCCATAGAATTTTGAAAATGAAATGTAATTAGTACAGGATAGAACTAGAAGTGAAGGCCCAGGACAGAGTGGGTTGGAGAATGCTGGTCGGCGGCCTATGCTCTATTGGGAGTAATAGGCGTCAGTAAGTAAGTAAGTACAGGATTTTCACTATAAAACAATATGAATTGGAGACTTGTTGAAAATGTGATAATATTAATACATGATTCTTATTTTATTTAAAAGTTTCTTGATATTGAACATAAACACAATCCAACATTTTAGAATAAGATCAATGTCATAGCTATGCTACATCAAGTATACTATTGTTTAATTAATATTTGTTGTAAGAAAGGTAGTTGTAATAAGGTGGCGGTTGGAGGTGGTCAACAGGAAACCATGGACCCCGGGTTTCGTGCTACTTGGCACTCGTTAGCAAGGTCTACCTGTAATCTTGGTCGATAGCATTCGACCTGCACTAAGAAGGACTTGACACATATGACACTGATTACCACCCAGTGATCAATCAATTGTGAAAGATAATTGTATTACTTTCAAAATAATTTATACCTGATCTTATTGAATTTCTATTAAAATAATAGTGAAATTCTTTGTTAACGTAGTTATCAGTTAACCGATACAACCTTTTTGTTTGTTTCTACACAGTAATATGTTTATGAATCATATAAACTATTCAGGTGCGCTTATGAAAACTTTACGACTTTTCGCTGTACAAATAACGAAAATGTACAATCAGGGACATCGCGGTGGCTGGTAATATGCATTGAAAAGAATGAACATTATTCAGATATTGATTCTTGAACAGTTAATGTCTAATTGGCGGCCGCTCAATGATCGATCAGGAAATAAGATAAGGAAACTTGTTGAAATATATTATGTTGGGAAAACTATCTTGTGCCAAAAATATAATATTGAATAAAGACATAAATAAAAATAATAATAATAAAAAAACCAAACTGGATTGCTCAACCTAAACAACTTTTAGAAGAGACGATAACCATTATTCTGTAATCAGCAAAGTAAGCCAATCATAAATTTACATCAAGATTTGAATGTACGCGTATAGATACTACTAGTATTTCACTTTATCAACTAGTAGCAACTTCACTGGCCATATATCGTTCTACTTACTTACTTACTTACTCCACCTGTAGCTCCTCCAGGGGCTACTGCCGGTCCCAAGCCCGGATAAAGGAGGAGGGTTGGGTATGGGGTTCGCGAAACCATCCCATAGAAAACTAACTTGCTAGAAAAACGCTAACCAGAAAAAATTATATATCATTTTACAATAAGATATATTCATCATCAGCGTTTTACTCAACAATATATTCATACAAATGTTGATCAAATAGAGTTTTATCTATAAACCAGTAGTAGTTAAAGCGATTAAAATGCCTTATTTACTCTAAATTAAAAAAACGAACTACCTACTATTCAACTTAACCAATACAATATCTATTGAAACGTAAAATGACATTTATCATTTATGCTCCATATATTTCGGTTCGAGTGTAAATTACATTGATTATTAACTATTTCAATAAATGTAAAATTAGTGCCTTTCATCTAATCTACCTTTTTTTTAATTTGTGAACATTCTAACTAGGAATATCATGTAAAATCTAAATTAACATTATTTGTATTTCTTTCATGTTTCACTAGATATCATGAATGGATGAATGTTAGATCATCATTAAAAACCTGAGAACACTGGGTGGCCGTTTTACTATAGTATGAGACTCCTCAGCAGCGCGTATCCACGATCGTGAATGTAGGACTCGAAACCAGGAGCTTTGATCTCGCATGTGAACGCTTAATGTCTAGACCACTGAGGCGGTATTCAGCAATGTTAATGTCTATCTTCAACAAATCCACGTTTTTGCACGACTATCCATCAATGTATTCAGGGAGTAACTGCCTTTACAACAGACATGGTTAAACTCCACTGACCACCGCTTCTCACTAGAATTCCAGGAAACTCGTCTTGAACCAAGTCACTAGTGAGCACATAATAATGTATTGGAAGTGAATCGAAATCACCTAAACCAACTTTCAGTAATCCAGCATACACAAATGTACACATGTATACTATATAAGTGTACATTATCAGAACTGAAAAAAGAAACGTTGTTTGTCTAAGATTTTATTGCATAAATAAATCCTCTTCATTTATATAAATGTCAATTTTGAAAAATGGGCCAAAGCATTGTGTGACCTATATTGAACGTGAGCTGCCATATACAAAGCTGAAAAAATCTTAAAATTGAAAAGAATAAAAAAATGACCTTAACTAAATATCTGATCGCTATTTCAACACCTCGTTATCGATATAAATATATAAATATTTAGGAATTATTCATTGTCAAGCCATTTAACAATATCTTTATTTTTGCTATATCCCGAGAAGATTTATGAATGGTAACTTTGAGAACTGTTTATGGACTGATTTGATATGTATATTTCCTATTGTATAATTGTTAAGTAACTAAACTATTCATATGCATGCCCCTCTTATTATAAGCTTTATTTTGAAGTATAAACTATTGTTATACGATTTACCATTCTTAAATTATACCCAGTCTATTAATTACTGTCCACCCCCCATATTCACAGCCTCATTTGGCCAAATCTTGTACGAATGTTATTTTCTATTTTATGGTCAGTTTGTTTGGTATATAAATCCAGTATGTTTGAGAATAATGATTCATATTGTAAAGGCTGTTATTGGTGTTCTGGACTTAATTGGTTGGGCTAAACAGATAGCAGGATCGAGTAGTGCTCAAGACTGCTCATACGGCTTTATGTGTATCATAGCTCTGATCGATAATTCACCCCTCTCTCATAGCCGGGAATCAGGTTGTTCATTTATATCAACTGGGCAAGAACGCACACATGCACTCACTCGATATAACAATTTTAATTCTCGATAAAGCTATCTAATCATTTCATTAATATATTTTACTTTTTGGGTCCGCCTGTAAATTAAGTTACAAATTTGCCAGTTATTCGCTTGTAAACTGGGATGAAAGAAACAAGTAATTAAAAACCAATAGTTTATGTTTGATAAATCTTAAGTATTACTTATATATCTTCATAGTTGAAAGCGTGAGTCAATTGAAGCTAGACCACCAGGGAAAACCTGGAAGCACTGGACGGCCAATTCGTCCTACTATGGGACTCCTCAGTAGTGCGCATCCACCACCTCGCCCCGCGAGATTCGAACCCAAGACCTACCAGTCTCGAGCCAGAGCACTTAAACGATACACCACTGAGCCAGCATCCCATGGTGTTTATGTCTAACTTCAACCAATCTCCTGATCAGTAGTATTACTATGATTCTCGTACTAATATATTTATCCCAAATAACACAATATACATATTCACCTGTTTAAATTATACATACATAAATATGTAAACAATCATTTTGTGTTTTTCACTAATACCAAAGTATGGTTTTCTAATTATTCCCACTGAATATGAGACTTAATAATTGTTATCAATTAGAATCTTTGAAAAAAAAAGAATGTTTCAATTAGACATTTAATTGTTCTAACTTTTAGAAGTCAACAAATGATTGTAAACATTAGTATACACGTTTCTTTTTTTAAAAAAATATGCATTTCCAAATAACCTATTTTTCACTTTCAACGTGATCCTTTTCCATTCTCGTACATTAGTTCCTACTAGAAGGGGGTTTTGTGGACGTTTTAGTAATTTTATATAGTTGAAGTCATGAGTCAATTGAAGCTAGACCACCATGGAAAACAGTGAATCACTAAACGGCCGTTTCGTCCTAGTATAAGACTCTTCAGAATTGTGCATCCACGATCCCGTTTCGCGAGATTCGAACCCAGGACCTATCAGTCTCGCGCGCGAAAGCTTAAACACTAGACCAGTGATCTGGCCGGCATCCAACGGTGTTAATGTCCAACTTCAACCAATCCACGAAATTGAGCAACCATTCATCAATGTCTTCAGTGAGTTACTATCTCATAACAGACCTGTTTAAACTCCACTGGTTACTGCTTCTCACTAGAACTCCATGAAATACCACATGGTGCCATTCACTAGTGTGCATGTGATCATTATTATTAGAAGAGGATTTCGTGGAGATTTTTATAATTTTATATAGTTGAAATCATGAGTTCCTATTCTGGTTTATTGGATGAAGTAAAAAGTAGTATAATCTAAATAAAATTATGATTATGAAAATAATAGAATGATTGTATGTTTCTTTCATTTCTTTTAATGAACATAGGTGTAATCAGTTTCACTCCACAGCAGTGCGCATCCATGATCTTGCCTCGCGAGCGCTTAACCTCTAGACCAGTGAACTGTCTGACATCTATTGGTGTTAATGTCTAACTTCAACTAATCCACGAAATTGAGCAACCGTCCAAATTGTCTTCAGTGAGTTACTATCTCACCACGCTTGCTCAATTTCGTGGATTGGTTGAAGTTAGTCTTTAAAACCATTGGATGCCAGCTAGCTCAGTGGTCTAGAGTGTAAGCGCTCACGATGCAAGATCGTGGATGCGCGCTGCTGAGGAGTCCTACACTAGGACGAATTGGCCGTTCAGTGAATCCAGGGTTTCCATGGTGGTCTAGCTTTAATTGACTCATGAATTCAACGATAAAATGATAATAAATGCCAGAAATTTATTTTATCTGGATAGAATATCTATATTTCAAAATTAATTATTCCTTATTGTATTAACATTACTATCATCATAATTTCAAAGTTTTCTAAATTACAATACAATTAACCAAATGATGAAATTGAATTATTAAAATTTCTTTGACAAAAGAAGAAACGGTGTTTTTTATTGAACAGACAGCTTCTCTTTGAATTTGTTTGATCTACGTGTTTCGATAATCCAGTGAGAAGATGAAGTTTATCAGAATGATGTAATGTATTTGCGTAATACATTTCGAACAATCTGATCACACATAATATACTGGTTAAGATATTTTTATCTATCAGAAGGGGTTTTCTGGAGAATTTAGTAATTTCATAGTTGAAATCATGAGTCAATGGAAGGTAGACCACCATGGAAAGCCTGGAAGCACTGGACGGCCATGTCGTCCTATTATGGGACTCCTCAACAGTGCGCATGCACCATCCCGCACTCGCGAGATTCGTACCCAGGACCTACTAGTCTTGCGCCAGAGCACTTGATCGATAAACCACTGAGCCGGCATCCAATGATGTTAATGTCTAACGTCAACCAATCCACGATTTTGAGCAACCGTTCACCAATTGTCTTCAGTGAGTTGATATATCTACAACAGACTTGGTAGAACTCCACTGGTCACTGCTTCACACTAGAACTCAAGGAAATATCTCTTGAATTCAATCACTAATGAGCATATGATTATAGATCAAAAGGGGTTTTGTGGAGAATTTAGTATTTTATGGTTAAAATCATGAGTCAACTGAAGAGGTCAAATAGGCAGGTTAAAGGTAGACCGTAACAAAGGAAGAAAATAAATAAAGTACACAAAAACAATGTGATGACCACTTTGGATAATAAGTCAGTATTACCGGGGTAGGTTAAGGGTAAGAACAAATTGTTTTTGAACACATAAAGGAGGTTTCAATTTCCGTATAGCCAAGGCTTCAATGAACCTAAATATATGTCCTTGAAGGCTTTTGTACAACACTACAGATGCTGACTTGATGTCAACGTTATGACCAGTCTCAACCGAATGGTTCGCAATAAAGGAAGATGTTTGTCTATCCGGTGATCTTATTCGACCATCGGAATTCATTTGTTTATTCGGCTATTTGGGTATGTACGTGCTTCCGCACATACATGTAAATTGATAAACACAATGGGATACGACACAATCGCTTACATGCTGTTTGAGTTTTTGGTTAAACATAGACCTTGTCTTTTTAATAATGACAAGTTGGGCTGCATAATATGTTCTGTTGATGGCTAATTTCAGTCTCCATTTCAACATGAGACTATTTGAGTCGCCCCTAAATGGTAACATAATGTAAACTAGCTTTCTGGGTGGCAGAAGCGTTATAGGTCTAATCGTATTGCAACCCTTCCGGAAATTTATGAACTTCAATAAATAACCATTATTCATTAACGTATCAAGTAAGAGCTTTGTGTCTACCTCAATAGTATCTCTAGTACAAATACGATTGATTCTATTGAATAAGCCCACTATTAATCCACGTTTGTAGTGAATTGGGCAGTGACTATGAAAATTGAGATATTTCTCTGCCCATGTCGGCTTACAGAACGTTGGATAGAACCAATATTTCTCCTACTATTCAGTATGTCTAGAAAAGAAAATTCGTTGTTCTTCTTTTCTTCGCATGTAAGTAAAATATGTTTTTGACTTGTAATGAATTCTTTTAACAACCGGTTCACATCTTCAAATTTATCCCCTATCATTATTCTTGTGAAAATTTTATTAGTTTTCTAACAGGTCAACTACAAAGAAATTCATTCAAATGAATAGGTAAATATAATCTTTCAAGTTTAAATGAATAAACTCAATCACGAATAGATTAATGATGAGAAATAAGAGAAACTAATTGAAGAAGCATCCTAATCAAACTTCTTAAGTGTTATCTTTCTAAGTGAACATTTCTTTCCGTAAGTGATTATGTTTTATGTTGAAAGCGAATAACTAACTTTGTCAACCCTGTGTAATTAACACTTCTATTTCAAGTGGTACTACCTTATGATGATTATTAAAATTCACATTATAACAGAGATAGCGGAATAGCGAAGCTCCCGTATGGTACTAAAATGACCAAGCTAAACCTATTCCCACTGTCATATCGAAGAATCAGAGGCGACTTGATTACAGTTTTCAAATTGCTTAGTGATAAATTTGCACCTGATATGCCCTCATTTTTCTTGTCTTCCAAAACATAAAATTTACGAGGACACTCCAAAAAAGTTCACAAGCCCAGAACGAATTACTTATCAGCCGACTATCAACTTTCCCATCAAATTATCAACGAGTGGAATTCATTGACTCAGCACGTGGTTGAGGCTCCATCCGTCAACTCTTTCAAAAGAAAAATTGATCAACTGAAAGACCATCATTGCCAGCACTAACACAGGCCATCAAGCCTCCTGTCCTTTCCAAACTGAAACTGATTCCTCTATTATTCATATACTAAATATTTACAAAACTAGGATATTGTGAATACATTGTTTAATTCATGTAAGGAATTCTTTATTTCAATCAAACATGTAATTTTGAATAAAATCAATATTCAACACTATTGAAGAGTCTCACACTACAACGAAATGGTCATCCAGTGCTTCCAGGTTTTCCATGGTGGTCTAGCTTCAATTGACTCATGATTTCAACTATATTGTTCAGTTTTTGTTCAGTTTTACTAGTAACACAACATTTTACACTTGTTTATTGAATCAATTGTAAAGTTATTTAGAGTCAGGGTTATGTAAATAATGTCCGAAAATAGTATCCCATTTGGAAATGGATAATGTGGTCCAATAAATAGATATTAGAAAGCTCTGATATGCAGAAGACCAGAAGATAGATCAACACTCATGTAGTTCATGGTGTAGTTTGTTCATAGGTCGTGATACTTGATCTCACAATAATGGGCTCCTTACATCAAATGATGAGCTGCAACTTTTGTACAAATGTTAAAACTTTGACAACGAAAAATCGGCTAACGATGAAAACTGTAAATAACTCTCTAGCATTAAATCCGTTATGTGTGAAACAGAATTTAACTGCGTGATGTGACTCGAATTTCATAGCAACGCCATGTAGTCAAACCATTTTCGCCCTTTCTATTCAATGGGTACTCCAAAATGTCTCACTACATATGACATAAATCATATGTTTGATTATTAATGTGAAGATACATAAGCTCAGTCTGTTGACAATCAGCTTATGAAAGCTCATTGTTTTTAATTCATTCAAACAATGATTGCAATCAATAATGTAGGCTAGTAGTTGACAATTAATTTTAGAATGTTCGTTTCGCTCTACGAGGAAGTCTTCAGCTGAATGTACTTATATCACAGTGTTTTTGATCACATCAAAATTCAAACTCTGTCTATTTGACCTAACATGTTCAATAAGATGCCGACTGTGAAAATGGATCTAGATAGCTACCACCTTATACAATGTATATAAATTTCACTTATGAATATTCGTATTTCTCCATTACTGATGTTGATGTGTTTTGAGTGCTAAAAGTAAGATCAAACAACCTAATATTTCACTTTTCATGTTATTCACTCAAATAATAATTATAAACTCCCGAATTCTCATTTAATGTCACCTTAAGTGTAAACAAGAATACTTTTGTATTGAACGAGAAAACAAATAGGGAAAATAGGATGTATATGAATACAAAATCACAGAATATATAAGTAAAATCTGAAAGCCATACTGTAAATTCTTCATTTGCAAAATGTCAATCGATTGTCTCAAACTTGACTGTTCCTTTTGCAAATATCTATTAATCGTTTCAGACTTCGCCGTTCCTTCATTTACATATCAACTACTTTCTGTTCCCATTCTTTCCTTCTCGACATTCTTAATCTTCTGCTGCCAGACATTCTATTCGTGACCAGCGTTATGTACTGTTTATTTCGATATAAGTAGCACACACCATACTATAAATTTATAAATATTTGGGAATACAAAACTATCAAATAATTTCATTGTTCCATTTTCATTTTATTTAATTTTCAGCAAGAAACTAAAAATGATTATAACACTCGATCGGTTAAGTGCTCTGGCGCGAGACTGGTAGGACTTGGTTTTGAATCTCGTGAGTGCGGGATCGTGAATGAGCACTGCTGAGGAGTCCCATAATAGGACGAAATGGCCGTCCAGTGCTTCCAGGTTTTCTATGGTGGTCTAACTTCAATTGACTCGTGATTTCAACTGTGAAAGATTATAACACTCACATTCTTAGCCTAAGTTGAAAAACGTGAAATTAATCAGAAATATTAGAAGTTCTACAAATAAATCGCAGTTATAACAGTATAGTATTTTCTAATCAATATATAGTTACTAACAATTTTTGATAAGGTTAACCTCTTAATAAACGAAATTAACTAGGTTCGAAATAGTTTCATATATACATAGTTTCAAATTGACTTTTCAAAATGACTACTATGTAATCATTATCATCACAATGAACTGGTTGTTCACGTAGTAATTATATTGAAAATGTTGTATTCAGTATAGAGAAAATCTAATAATACCCTTTGACTTATTATTTTGTTTATTTTCCTATTCAGTAAGAATATTGATTTTTGCCCGTGTTTATATGAACCTTAATTACTATGTACAGGTTAAATCTGAATATTAAAATACCACTTCCTCATCATAATATATATTGACTATATTAGAATGGTTCGTATATTCTTTTATAGAAGCAAATTTTCATAGTTGCAAACGTGAGTTCATTGAAGCTAGATCACCAAGGAAGATCTGGAAGCACTGAACGGCCAACTCGTCCTATTGTGGGACTCCTCAGCATTGCGCAGCCACGATCTCGCCTTGCGAGATTTGAACCCGGGACCTACCAGTCTCACGCCAGAGCACTTAACCTATAGAACAGTGAGCCGGCACCCGATGGTGTTTATGTCTAACTCCAACCAATCCACGAAGTTGAGCGACCGTTCACCAATTGTCTTCAGTGAGTTCCTGTCTCACAACAGACTCATGCTTGCAACTATGAAAATACTAAATCTCCACAACACCCCTTCTGATAATAAGAAGCAAATTTACTGATAAAATAAACACCATTCACAAAGTTTTAATATGTAGTTCAAGATATAGAAATCTCCGACTATGAACGTATCGTTAGTAAATTATATCGTGTAAAGTTTGTGATACAAGTGTATCTATAGGATAAGATTGTTGTCATAGTTTCATACATAAATATCACTTGCTTTTTTGAAGGTAGTCATATATGTACTGTAGTGAACAAGAAAACGGGTGGGGACAATTGAATGTATTTAAACACAAATTACAGACTATCTCATTAAATTCTGATAACCATACAATGAACAGTTAATTTGCAAAATAACAATCAATTGTCTTAATCTTGACTGTTCGTTCTGCAAATACCATTCTGTCTTCTCTGATTTCATTGTTCATTCATTTCCGTTTCTTCGTTCCTTATCGATCTTCTGCCAAAATACATTCTATGTCTGACCATCACCGTATACTACTTATTTGTGTATAAGTAGACCACACCACAGTAGCAGTAGAGATAGGTCAGAATGCATATACCTGAACTGTTAAACCCTTGAAATTTATTTAAAACAAAGTATTGTATTGGCGTTTAGCATTATAGATTGAATGCCGTAAACGCTTTTTTCAAACATATTTTTACACATCACATAATAAACGAGATTTCCATCCCTCTTTATCATAAAAACCTTTACATCTTGTTGAACATCTATGTAGTTCTAAATGAGAGTCACTAAAATTCGAGAAAGGTTTTTCGAAACGATAATACCACTTGAATGTAATCGGATGAAAACTAGTCAGGTCAGTAACTGTTTATTACATGAGGACAAACGAGTTATCCAAAGTTTTCTATAATTCTTTATCTGATGCTAAACAATGTCAAAAACATATTCCAACAGAAATCACATTATTATAAGCCAGTTTAATTGCTTAACAGTCTAAATGAAACCAGAAAATGAATTAATTATCAAAATCTGTTTCTTACTTTAATTCATCATAAATCATGTTAATGTCATATTTTGTTACCTTATCTTAAAAATTGCTTCAAAACAATGACCAATTGAGGGACATCTGTAGTTACACTACCCTTGAACAACCATTTAACTTATAACTAGGATAATGTACTTTTATACTTGATGCTAAACTGTGGTGTGGGTTACTTATATCCACATAAGTAGTATATGATGATAGTCAGACATAGGATGTAATTCAACAGAAGATTGATAAGTCAATGACGGGAATGGAACGCAATTGCTATGAAAATGCATGAACAATGAAATCAGAGACGATGGATTGATATTTGCAGAAGGAAAAGTCAAGATTGAGACAATCGATTAATAGTTAGCAAATTAACTGTTGACTGTATGGTTATCAGATTATAGTGAGATATTCTGTAATTTTGTGCTCAAATACGTTCGATTGTCCTCACTCTTGTTCATGTTCGCTACAATACTACTGCTACTATCATTTTGATATTCGTTTTGATAGTTTCGTCCCTCTGTGTTGATATGGTGTAGCATCTTCAACTGATTCGTGCATGTGCCAAGTTTTTCAATGAATATGACTAACTATGACTGACTGTTGGTGATAAAGTGAAAATTTAGTATGTTATTGTATACCGTCCTTCATGTCGTCCTTATACATAGTTTATAGCTTTACACATTACACTATATTTGTTTTGTTTACATTGATCAAGAGATACAGAATATTCGAATAGTATATTGTAAACAAAAAGATGTTGAAACAGAACCACAAACAATTCCATTGGTTAAATTTCCATCTCCACTGAAACATTTAAAGTCAGTGGAATAGTTGTCAGATTAAAGTGAGATATTCTATAATTTTGTGCTTAAATACATTCGATTGTTCTCACTCGTGTTCATGTTCACCACAAAACTACATAGGATTATCATAGATTAATGATTACTGAGGGTCCTTAGAGTCCGTGTTTCCCCTCAAATGTTGAAGTCTTCATAATCCAGTCAATCACCAGAAGAAAGACAAAGGGGAAAGTAGACAGCCTTGTCTAACTCTGCTCCTTACTGGATATGCATCTGTCCAGTAAGGATTGGCAAAGAAAGGACAGCATTTCAACAATTGAAGAACATATGAAACTCAAAACAACTTTCAATTAACTTCAAAGTAAGAATCTTCAATACGAACGTCAAGATAATCCCACTGTACGGAGATGAAATGTGGAGAATTACTACAACCATCGTCAAGAAGGTACAAGTATTTATAAACAGTTGTTTACACAAAATACTCAACATTCACTGGCCAGATACTATCAGCAACAGCGTTTTATAGGAGAGGACAAACCAGCTTCCATCTGAATAGAGAATTAGGAAAAGACGTTGAAAGTGGATAGGACAAACATTACGGAAATCACCAAACTACATCACAAGGCGAGCCCTAATTTCAAATCCTGAAGGGAAGCGGAAAAGAGGAAGGCCAATGAACACATTACGTCGGGAAATAGAAGCAGATATGAAAAGGATGAATAACAACTGGAAAGAACTGGAAATGATTGCCCAGGACAGAGTTGGATGGAGAGTGCTGGTGGGCGGCCTATGCTCTTCCACGAGGGGTAACAGGCGTAAGTAAGTAAGTAAGTCCTTAGAGTCATATTTAAGTTTAATAAGAAGTGAGAAATACAATGATATATCATAGATAGTACTATTTCTTTTTCAAATTTTATTTAAAGGTTACAAAGTTTTTCTTCTTTATTTCAAATGAAGAAATACATAAATGATTCATTGAATTAATTAAATGTTCATTTTCCTAATAGACCACCATACATTCCACCACGTTTATATTGTGATCTATGATGATGATGAATAAATCTTGGATAGATATTATCATATTTATTCACTTCAGGTATTTCATCATTCATATAATATTCAGCTAATTGTCCATTTATAAATAGATTCTTTGTAATGAATACACAAAGGATGATGAATGTAAACATTGTCATTGAATGTATTTGCATCTTGAGATTCATATATTTATTATATATATAGATGTATATATGGTAATTCTGTAAAATAAATCAAGGATTATTATTATAATAAAAACAATAAAAAAATATATCAGAAGGGGGTTTTGTAGAGATATTAGTACTTTTAAGTAGTTGAGATTATGAGTCAATTGAAGCTAGACCATCATGGAAACCTATGTATCGAATTACTAAAATCTCCACAAAACCCCCTTCTGATAAAAATGATCACTAGTGAATGGCTCCATGAGGTATTTCATGGAGTTCTAGTGAGAAGCAGTAACTAGTGGAGTTTAAACAGGTCTGTTATGAGGTATCAACTCACTGAAGACAATGGTGAATGTTTGCCAAATTTTGTGGATTGGTTGAAGTTGGACATTAACACCATTTAATGCCGGCCAGATCAGTGGTCTATCGGTTAAGGGCTCTGGCTCAAGACTGATTTCTTTTGGGTCGGAATCTCGTGAGCCGGGATCGTGTATGCGCACTGCTGAGGAGTCCCACAATAGGATGAAACGGTCGTACAGTGCTTTCAGGTTTTCCATGGTGGTCTAGCTTTAATTGACTCATGATCTCAACTATATAAAATAGGTATATGTTTCAAATTAAACTTTTCCAATTTGTAAGAATCTCATATATCTTCATAAGAATGTTAGCCATAGAGATATTCGTTATTTTTCATCAGCTATTACAATTTCATAATGATAATAGTTGAATAAGATTTCTTTTCTTTTTTTCATTTTCCTTTTTCTCTTTATTTAAATTCTGATCAATCATAAACATCACTGATTTACATGTTCTTCAGTTAAAAATATTACATAATTGTATGTTGAAATAATCTTTAATTGAATAATTGAAACTAATAATTTAATATAATCTGACAAAAACTTATGACTTCGTTATATCCCTTAGAGATTTATGAATGGTAACTTTGAGGACTATTTATGGACCAATATGGTATGTATAATTCCTATTGTATGATTGTTAAGTAACTAATCTATTCATATTCGTGTTCCTCTTATCATAAGCTTTATTTTGACCTATAGACTATTATCATACGATTTAACATTTTTGAGTTATCCCCAGTCTATTGATAACTGTTCCCTTTATTCACAGCCACATTTGACTAAATCTTGTACAAATGTTATTTTCTATTTTATGGTATGATGTGGTCAGTTTGTTTGGTATATAAATCCAGTATGTTTGAGAATAATTATTCATATTGTAGAGGCTGTTATTGGTGTTCTGGACTTAACTGGCTGGGCTAGACAGAAAGCAGGATTGATAAGTACTCAAGACTGCCCATACGGCTTTTGTGTATCATTGCTCTGATAGATAATTCATTCCTCTCTGATTGACGGGGATCATCACGTCATATATAAACAGAGCACACATCACTCGATATAACAGACTCTGATTATGATAAATAAAATTTATATAATTCACAATTTGAATTATTGTTATAGTAAATGGTGAATTACGGTTAACTCGCTTACGACGTAACCATGGAGATTAGGAAAAGAAAATTATTGATTAAGACAGATTGATAACGTAAATATGTTCATTGAAAATCATTTCAAATTAATTTGTGAATGGGTAATGATTTATGTCATCCCATTACTTTCATATTTATTCTAATGTATGTTAATAAAATATTTATATAGTGAATAAATTACGTAACTTAAAAGAAGCAGACATTTCTATTTCAAAATCTACTTGACATCTATTATTCAATATAGTTAATATTCTATAAGGGAAATGATCTCTGCATAACTTTTACTATTAACCTTATGTAATATAATAAAACGAGACTATCACAAGGACGTTTTGTGGAGATTTTAGTAATTTTATATAGTTAAGATCATGAGTCAATTGAAACTAGACCACCGTGGAAAACCTGGAAGCACTGGATGGCTGTTTTTTCCAGTCTCGCGCCAGAGCACTTAACCGATAGACCAGCGGTGTTAATGTCTGAACTGGTAGGACTGGTAGGTTCTGGGTTCGAATCTCACGAGGCGGGATCGTGGATGCGCACTGCTGAAGAGTCTCACAATAGGTCGTCCAGTGTTTCCAGGTTTCCACGGAGATCCAGCTTCAATTGACTCATGATCTTAACTATATAAAACGAGAAGAATATATTTTAATGGCCAAGATAAAGACTTAGTTGTAATTAAAACTTTAACCTTTAAATATTCGTATTAATCAGATACATAACACCAACAAATTATTCAATAATTGTGTTGATCACAACTTGTAATATCAATAGCGGCTTGCTTGAACATTTGGGCTATCTGTTCCTGCTATCTGGATATTTCAACAAGTTATCTAATTTTGTTTGTTTTAACGCATCATTATGTCTATTATTCGCATAACCCACTCAGGTGAGTTCCTGACAAGTGTATAACCTTTCGTTGTACAAATTACAAAAGGCACAATCAGAGATATCATGGTTGCTGGAAATATGCATTGAAAAGGATGTACATTATTCCGATGTCGACTGACTGGACTGTTAACTTCCAAATGGCAATCGACGAAGAGTTAAGAAACGGAAACTTGTTGAAATAGATTGTTCTGAGAATTCTATATTTTACCAAAAATATAATATTGAATAAAGCTAATAATAATATAATGCTGATATGAAAACATATTGGTTACGTAGAAACCTTATAGTATGTGCTGAATAAACGTTTTTCATTATTCTATAAACTGTAAGCGTTATTGAAATACATTGACATTGATTTGTATTGATTTACAGAGTATATATTTTCATCTTCACCGTGAAATACTATGCTACTAGCTAACAGTATTTAACAGTCGGTTGGAATATACCTAGATAATATGTTCGAAACTTTACAGTTAAGTGTTTTAATACACATCAATAGCTTAATTTCATTATATATCAATCAGCTATCTAAACTGTTCTGAGTAAACATTTTGTCCATCAAAGTTCGAAACAATAGATCATGAGTATGTCACGAGTAAGCGTTCATCAAAACTTCTCTTCATAGATACAAATTTAGCTCAATAACTTAATTGACATACCCTTCTAATTTATTATTACACTTTTTGTACACTTGTCAAGATGAATCACTAAAAAAATTGATTTTACAATATAACAATCAACGACATACATTAACTGAATAATTAGAATATACACCTAAATTTTTAGTCGAAAATAATAAACAACAATTTAATAGTGAATACTGGAACATGAGTTTTATAAGGTGTCACACACGAGACCGACGGTCCTGGGTTCGAATCCCACTAGCTGAATGGTGAATATGCACTTCTGAAGATTCTCATACCATGACGAAATGGTCGTCCAGTGCTTCCAGGTTTTCCATGATGATCTAGCTTTAATTGACTCATTAGTTCAACTAATGAATTACTACAGTCTTCACAAAACTCACCTTTCTCAGAATACAATTATATAAAACAAATATTCATAAGTTGTTAAGACAACTAACTATTTCCAAATTTTATATAGTTGAGATCATGAATCAATTGAAATTAGACCACCATGGAAAACCTGGAAGCACTGGACGGCCAACTCGTCCTATTATGAGACTCCTTAGCAGTGCGCATCCACGATCCTCGGCTCACGAGATTACGATCCAAAAGATATCAGTCTCGCGCGCCTTTACTTAACCACTAGACCACTGATCTGACCGGCATTAAATGTTGTTAATGTCCAACTTCAACCAATCCACAAAATTTGGCAAACATTCACCATTGTCTTCAGTGAGTTGATACCTCATAACATACCTGGTTGAACTCCACTAGTTACTGCTTCTCACTAGAACTCCATGAAATACCTCATGGAGCCATTCACTAGTGATCATTTTTATCAGAAGGGGGTTTTGTGGAGATTTTTGTGGTTTTATATAGTTGAAATCATGCGTCAATTGAAGCTAGACCACCATGAAAAACCTGGAAGCACTGTACGATGGTTTCGTCCCATTGTGGGACTCCTCAACAATGCCGTCCAGTACTTCCAGGCTTTCCATGATGGTCTAGCTTCAATTGATTCATGATCTCAACTATATAAAATTACTAAAATCTTCACAAATTACCTATCCAAATTATTATATAACCAATATAGTCAATAAAAATAAAATAAACATCAAACCCCTTCTGAATAAAATCAATGAATAATAAATCAAATAACACGAATAAAAGAATCCAGTTGATAATAAACATTATATACAATATTGTATTACTTCATGAAATGAAATGTCCATTTATATTACTAATAAAATTAAATAGTAAGTAATATATTGAGATTATTATTAATTTCTTATAAAGGTTATACACACCATACACACTATAGAGATATATATCTATTTAATTTAAACTAAACTAGTTCAGATTATTTATGGTTATAAAATGAAATAAATACATATAGAAATCTCTTTTGATTAACATTAATCATTCTTCCTCCTTTTTCTTTTTTTTTTCCGAACCCACTTTACCGACTTTTATATTTGACCTATTTAGGTATTACATGATTAGGGAATGTTTATTGGTTGACCTTTCTATCGTCCTAAATATGTTTGAATTATATTTGAAGGTGTAAATTAATAAAGCTTTGAATGTAGTGGTAAACAAATTTTAACATTACCAACTTCCAGTTATTCACTTAATTACTTACATTTGTTACCTCTCATAGAGGAGCATAGGCTATCCAATAGCATTATTCATCAAACTCTGTCCTGGGCAATACTCCCCAGTTCTTTTCACTTGCTATTCATTCTTTTCATTTCTGTTTCCGATTCCCGACGTAGTGTGTTCTTCGGCATTCCGCTTGTTCGGTTCCCTTCAGAATTCCAGGTCTAATGATACAGTTTGGTGATTTCCGTAATGTATGCCCTATCTACTTCCATCGTACTTTTCTAATTCCCTCTCCAAATAGAAGTCTGCTTCCCTCTCTCCGAGTAGGCTGTTGCTGATAGTATCTGGTCAACTGATATTGAGTATCTTGAATAGACAATTCTTTATAAATATTTGTACCCTTTTGATGATGATTGTGGTAGTTCTCTAGATTTCAGCCCCGTACAGTAGATCTGTGTTGACGTTCGTATTGAAGATCGTGACTTCGATATTGTTTGACAGTTTTTTTGAGTTCCATATGTACTTCAACTGTATGAATGTGTCCATTTCTTTGCCAATCCTTGACTTTACGTCTGCATCAGATCCTCCTTATTCATCGATGAGGCTGTCCAGCTACGTGAATGTTTCCATATATTTCGGAGTTTCTCCATCAAGTGTGATTGTATGGTGTTCTCCGTATTGTATTTAACGATTTTGAATTTTTCTTTGCGTATGTTGAGGTCTACTGATGTAGAGGCTGCTGCTACACTAGTTGTTTTCATCTGCATTTGATCGTATGTATAGGATGGAAAGGCTAGGTCATCTGAGAATTCCAACTTCCAGTTACTTATAATTCAAAGAAAACGTTACTTAAACAAATTCATCAAAGATAGCCTAAACTTCAAACACCGTTTTCCTGGTAGACTACTCATCGGTAGAATATCGCCAACAGTCATTCCAAAACATGTGAATATAATTAAATCTTAATTAGAGAATTAATGCTAGTTACTAAAATATATAACTTAAACTTAAAAAGGCTGGGATCTTTGAGTGCCCTATTCTTCTTTGATATATGATTATTTACTTGGTTTTTCAATTGTCATATCATAACTTGCTATCGGTCTCAGTATGTGGAGTTTGGTATACATGTGCTAGATTCTCTAGTGGTATAGTTCTGTTTCATTATTATTCTTCCAGTTGAAAAATGATACCCACTTTTTTGAGCAGATCATTAGTTTAGACAAAATCAAGGTATCATCATACCAACGTTGACTTTTATCAGACAGTTTCATCCTATGAGTAATACCTAGTAGTTCAATTCTGAACCCCCTGATTCTTAAAACTTACAATTTTCTATACAATCACTATGTCTTATGATAAACATTCTTATTCTCAATGAAACTGAAATTCACCACGCACAAATCTAAACTCAATAACAATACCCATCAAACCAGTAGATATATTCAACTTTCCATGAGATAATTCTCACTAAGAATACTTCTGCTCTATATCTACTCACTAGACTTTATACGAAACGAAAATATGGAATCCCATACTGACGAACTCTCTCTCTCTCTCCCCTATATATATATATATATATATATACAGCTATTTATTGTTGTCAACGGTCCATAGATAAAAATAGTTAATCACTAACGTAATAAACGAATGTCATGCGGCCTGCTTAAACATCTGGGCTACCTGTTCCTGTCATCTATATATTTCAACAAGTTATCTAATTTTGTTTGTTTTAATACACCATTAAGGCTATTAATCTCACAACTTATTCAAGTGTGTTTCTGAAAAGTGTACAACCTTTCGTTGTTTAGGTTACAAAAGGCCTAGCCAGAGGTATCGTAGTTACTGGCAATATGCAGCGAAGAAATTGTACATTATTCCGATGTTGATTAACTGGACTGAAAACTTCTAAGCGGCAATTACTCAATATTTATGATTAGGATCGACGGAGAAATAAGAAACGGAAACTTGTAGAAATACTTTTTGCTGAGAATTCTATATTGTACCAAAGATATAATATTGAATAAAGCTAATACTCCTACTACTTAAATAATAATAATAATAATAATTTATTGAATATCTAATCTAGAAAACGAATAATGTAAACTTAACAACGTGTCTAACTCACTTGTTACTAAGTGATTACTAAATCAGGTTTATTTATTAGATAAATTCACTTAAAAGAGTTCACCCTATTTATCCTAATTCATTCCCTACTTCATTATTTTCTTATTGGTTAAAGTTCATCATGAATAAAATAACAGTAATAATACTCAAACAATATAGTTCTCAATGTATATAAAATAGATTGAAGATTTAAACGGTGTACCAATCATAATAATATTTTACAAAACAAACCATGGATGTCACTATTATGAATTAAAGTTCATTTGTGATATTTAGAATAGAATTATCCAGTTTTATTGGTAGACATTTCATTTTAATAGTTGAATTCATGAGTCCGTTAAAGCTAGACCAACATGGAAAACTTGGGAGCACTGAACAGCAGTTTCGTCCGAGTATAGGACCCCTCAGAAGTACGCATTCACGATCCCGTGTCGCGGGATTCGAACCCAGGACATATCGGTCTCGCACGCGAATGCTTAACCTTTAGACCACTGAGTTAGCCGGCACACAACATTTTTATTGTCTAACTTCAACCAATCCATTTTTTGAACAAAATTCTCCCGATATAAATTTGAAATAGTGTTTACTGCTGAAGTTATATATATATATATATCTTTATTCGAAACGGTTTAAATTACCCCGTTGGTGATACTGAGGGCCAGAATCCCGTCCAAGTTTTATTGACTTATCTGCATCCTATTAGAATGGCCTTCATACAGACATTTTGTTATAAATCTTTTATATAATTAATGGATAATTGTTCTCAGTAAAATCTATACCATTTAGTTTTATTTAGAACATTCAGCTTACCAGTTTCATGCAGGAAGAGATACGAGACCTTGACTACTCTAATAACCACAATTCATCTGTTTTAAATAAAACTACCTCCATATATTTTATAATTTTTTTCCTAAATTGTTCACTTCAATCGTAACATAAACATCTAAGAAAATGTTATCTTATTTAATTTTCTTACATTTATTTCCACCGAGTGCGAATTGGTATCGTCAGAAAGGCGTGCCTGTAAACTTCGGGAAACTGATACACCTTGACGGATTCGATCCCATGTCACCCAGTTTCACAGTCAGAGATGTTACCACTGAGCTATCTGGGCTACGACTGACCTCCTGTAGGACTGAGATGTATTTATAATTTGTTGATCACTGGCTGGTGATCAATATAATGTATGTCAGGTCCTTCTTAGTGTAAATCGAACCCTATCGACCAAGTTGATAATATACTTTGGAGGTTCTATTACGAAGATCTGTGTTACTGACTAAATAAATAAATGTCGCCAATGACCAAAATATATATTTGATAACTGAAATGACATTCGAGTAACAATCCACCAACTAAATAGGTTTTATCAGTATATTTTAAATACATAGTCCATAGACTAATCAGTATGTTCCAATAAATATTATGATTTTTCAAGTGACCTAAGTGACTGAAGCTTACTTTACCATATGTAAATACCAGGGAGAAATCAGGTTCAATATTTAATTTCATATACGGTATAACAAATAAATAACTAAATTCACTTGGTGTTGTTTAATTGTAACTTCTAACTGTTGTCTAGGACCGATCAGTCTCTTATCGACATATGTGCATACTGTGCAGGTTGCCTCGATATTGCTTCAATTCAAAAGCATTATATGCAAAGATGGATAGCGGCCAGCAGTGGAATCCACGACGCGCGTTTCATCCTATTTAGGACTCGTCAGATGGATGTAACTGCATCACAGAGTTGATATTCACTATGGAGCTCGAACCCAATACCGTTTGTTTCAAACACCATTGCGTTATCCACTTAGCTACTGAGTCTTGATAGTCACCTGCTTGTGCAATGGGATGAAGTTTGAATTCACATGACGCTGTTTCCTTGTATCTTCCCATCAATAACTATATTCTTAACAGAAAGGTAATATTCACCAAGCTGTTTTGTTTACTTTATAAAATATAAAATATGAGAATTCATGAATAATTTAGATTTAGTCTGTAAGAATATTATTCTAGGTTGATTGTCTATTGTGTGACAAACAGCGTTATCATATAAACAAAACGTTTTCCCATACACATACTTCAAACATAAATGAAAAGCAGTAATATTTAGATATTGATTCATCAAACTGAAGCACTTATAGGTAATTTATCACCTACAAATATTTCGCCAAATCATCAGTCTATCAATCATTTTCGGCAATGTGACTTAAGTATTTGTTTCCCTGCACACTTCAATAAATAAATACTTTGCAGATTTAATTTGCAAGACATCACACATTTCGAAAAAAAGCAAATATATATTTAGCAGATCCACATATCTGGTTAGTGTTTTCTACAGAATGGGGTCGCTGACACCATGCCCCAACCCTCCTCCTTTATCCTGGCTTAGGACCGGCAGTAGCCTCAGAGGGACTCCAGGCGGAGTGGATAAGGCACACATTGAGGAAAGCACTCAACTGAATCAAAGGCAAACGCTTACTTGGAATCTTCAAGGCCAAAAGAGACGACAAGGACTGAAGAACACATTACGCCTAGAAAAAGAGACAGATATGAGAAGAATGAACAAAGATTGGACAGAGCTAGGAAGGAAGGCCCAAGACAGAGTTGCTTGGAGAATGCTTGCCGGCAGCCTATGCTCTATCGGGGGTAAAAGGCGTAAGTAAGTATGTAAGATTTACATATCTAAGCAAGATAAACGTGGTTAATTTACCGGTACAAAATCAACTCTCATCAAATAACCAAAGAAAATTACAGACTAAATCAGTTACTAATTTCACCAAGGTAATAAATGATTGTAAGTTTCAATGATAAAATGCTTTCCATGACAGAACATCAATCTTCTTCTTGAATAATATTGATAATGTAATAGGCACATACACAGTTCGGAAATTGTTTTTGTGTGGTGCTATTTTTAATACATAAAAAACCAAAAAAATTTACATATATATATATATATATATATATATTCGATTCATTTCCTAAGAATTAATGACTGTTTACTTGTAAGATACTGTTTAGTTTGTGAGCTATCGCGCATCCAACGGTGTAAAGGTCTAACTTCAACCAATCCACGAAATTAAACCAAACGTTCACCATTGTCTTCAGTGAGTTACTATATCACAACAGACCCGGTTGAACCCAATTGGTCACGGCTTCTCTTTAGAACACTAAGAAATACTTCTCGAACCCATTCACTAGCAAAAATATGATGATTACTATCCATTTGTTCATTTGTTTATTTGAACACATAAATATTCGTACAAAGGGGCAACAGATACATATGCGCCACATAAAAATATGTCATTTCATTTAATCGTATGAAGGCTATGATAATGCCCGGGTGCTCAGACCGAAGCAGGTGGTTTTCATAGGGGGCCACATCCCGAGTCTTTGATCTAACGGTCTGATCCACAAGGCAGTGGAGCATCGTAAGGAGACGCAGTCCCATGGTAGCCAGTGACCAACAATTGGTTCGTGAGTCATTTGTTCTCTCAGGATACTGGAGCCATTGTGTACCATTGGTTTGGAATCAGGGTTTTCCAACACGGTTAAAGCACCGGATATTCGCTTTTCGTCCTCTCAATTTCGTAAACAACAGTAATGCCATGAGAAGGCAGTGAGTAGGATTTCCCTGATAGAGGCTATATACGCGTAGCCATGTGAGAGCATTTCGAGAGAGAGAGCGGACTCTCCCCACTCTTGGACGTAGGGAGAAACTAATTAACTTTACCATAAGATTGGTTTGTACTTGTTTGTATCATTTCAAGTGCTTTAAACATATATGCAGCTAATAAGCTTGATTGATTTGAGACACTTCAATTATTATAAAGTGGATATAAAACTAGTAACTAAATGAAATTATTATTGAAAATAAGATAATTATGTAATTATACAACTTGTAGAAAGAAGACACGAGAAGACAGTTATCAGGACTTCCCTGACAAATGCTTTATACGCGTGGCCATGTGAGAGCATTTCGAGAGGGAGAGCGGACTCTCCCCACTCTCGACCGTACCAGGGTATTCGGGGGGATTAATTTTTTTATCTATAATTGACTCATGAACTCAACTATTAAATTACTATAATCTTTATAAAATCTCTCTGATTATAATCTTAAAATTTTCATATTCATACGTAATACAATCTAATTAAATGTATAAAACTAAACCAAACATCAGTAGAATATAATTATCTTTCAAATCTTACTATATACATATATATGAATAATTAATTATGATATACAATAATAATAATTAAACGAATAATTAAATTCATCTATTTCATCAAAGTAATTGATCTCACATAGTAGACAAATAGTAATAATGAAACATTCTATGAACAGAATAATAAAAATATAATTACATCATAATAGAAAGTAATAAAGAAAAAAGGAAAAGAAAAGAAAAAAAAGAAAAAACTAATGAAATTTTCATATGGAACTTAATAAAGTGAAAGAAAAATCAACTATATGGAATAATCAGAAGGGGTTTTGTGGAGATTTTTAGTATTTTCATAGTTGAAAGCCTGAGTCATTTGAAGCTAGACAACCAAGGAAAACCTGGGAGCACTGGACGGCCGTTTCGTTCCGTTGTGAGACTCCTCAGCAGTGCGCATCCACGATCTCGCCTCGCGAGAGATTCGAACCCTACCAGTCTCGCGCCAGAGCACTTAACCGATAGATCACTGCGCTGGCGTCCGATAGTTTTAATGTCTAAATTCAACTAATCCACGAAGTTGAGCAACTTTAATATGTGGAATAATATAATTTTTTATAATTAAGAAAAGAATTAATTGTTTGTGACTTTATTTACGACTCTATTTATAAATTGAACTACTTGTATAGTTTAGTATCATAAACCTTTTCTTCAGAATGTCCTTTCTTCCATTTTGTCTTATATTTGTAACAATGAATAATTATCAATCTGTACAACTTGTTGACATAATACTTGCGATGCTTCAAAAGATGTTAATCATGATAGAGTTTGTTATAACTTGTGGCCGAGTGGATGCCTTGTTAACGTATGATGTGATATGACCGCCAATTAGAGAGCAGAGAATTATCGATTGAAACAGTGACACACGGAAACCGTACGAGTAGTCTACAGTACTTGTCGGTACTGCTTCTGCCTAGTCTAGTCAGCTAAGTCCATAACAGCCTCTGCGGTATGAACCATTGTATTTCAAACATACTGAGTTTATATATCAATCAAACTGACCACATCATACCATAAAGTAGAAAATAACATCTGTACAAAATTTAGCTAAATGTGGCTGCGAATGTGGGGAACAGTAATCAATAGACTGGGTATAATTCATGAACGGTAAAATCGTATAATAATAGTTTATAGTTCAAAATAAAGCTCATGATAAGGGGAACATGAATATGAATAGTTTAGTTATTTAGCCATTATACGACAAAAAACTATATGCATAATATCGGCCCATAAATGGATCCCAAAGTTACTATTCACTATTGTTATCAAGACATAACAGAGTTGAAATGAGTTCAATAGTGTCTAAAATGGTACAAATACCATCAGTGGTTAAATGTTTACATCATAGACTGATCTTAGCTAGACAAACAGTAAAAAGCAGTAAGGATTGAACAGATTTTTTGTTTTAATATGGGATTCTTTGAAAGTGTTCACCCACAATAACATCAAGTATTGAACTCAGGACCTATAGTCTCAAACTCACAAGTTTCCAGTGAGAAGCTGTAACTAGTGAGGACTAACTATTACAGGTGTGAGACAGTTGTACATTGCATACAATAACGAATGATAAAGCAATATCGAAAATTAATTGAAGTTATACTTGTAAACTATTTGTGTCCTACTAAATGATCGAAAATCTAACCGCTCGTCGTCAAATCCAAATGTTCTATATTCGAACCTGTGTGAGATCCCATACTAGAGTAAAACAACTAACTAACATTCGTTCTTCATATGGACTATGAGATCAAAACTAAGGACAATTAAGGATAGTTCTTATTTAACTATATTTACGACCAGCTACCTACACTCAAAAATGATATCCACTAAGCAAAAATATTTTTTATTGTTCAAAGTGGTATAATCCTCAACATCAAGTAAAGAAAAGTTGGCATAATTAATAACATCAAAATCTGTTACTCCATATAAAAAGTAACTTTAAACGAATGATCGTTGATGGAAACAATTCGGCATGACATTATATATCTAGACGGAACGATCTTCTAGTGATTTTTGATTTCTAGTCGTTAATTGATAAGATCAAACTGTTAGGTTAACTCGAACATATTAATTACTTTTCTATTATTGGATCTATCCTAACTAAGGATAAGTTTGTATTAATTGCAACTAGACATATCTGTACTAGTATAATATGAAAGATTGTAATAAATAATACAAGTGAAATTTATACATATTACTTCATAATACGATAATCTAATTTAATAATCTTATTATTAGTTATATAATATATCCTTGTGGGTCAGGGTAATTTTGTATTGGTTTTCAGGAGAACCAAACATCATTCTGACTTTCATATGACAACCCAAACAGTACAGCCCAACCTCGTTTAACAGGAGAGCCAGACACCACCCTCTAGCTTAAACCGAACAGTACAACTCGATCTTATAATCTATTTAATAATAATTTTTTTGAAATACCCCACGATGGCATATCATTGAGTTCCTGGATGAATTTATAAGCTTTATAATTACTATTTATTTATCTAAACATAAAAAAGGAAAAAGTATTTTTATATAGTTGAGATCATGAGTCAATTGAAACTATACCACCATGGAAAACCTGGAAGCACTGGACGGCCAACTCGTCCTATTATGAGACTCCTCAGCAGTGTGCATCCACGACCCCGTCCTGCGAGATTCGAACCCAGGACCTACCAGTCTCGTACCAGAGCACTTAATCGATAGACCACTGATCTGTCCGGCATCCAAGGGTGTTAATGTCTAACTTCAACCAATCCATGAAATTGAGCAAACATTCACCAATGTCTTCAGTGAGTTGAGACTGGCAGGTCCTGGGTTCGAATCTCGCGAGAAGAGGTCGTGGATGCGCACTGCCGAGGAGTTCCACAATAGGACGAAACGGTCGTTCAGTGCTTTCATGTTTTCCATGATGGTCTAGCTTCAATCGACTCATGATCTTAACTATATAAAATTATTAAAATCTCCACAAAACCCCCTTCTGAAAAAGTATTTATTAGAAATGAACTAATCCAATGAATTATAAACGGGACATATAACATAGACTTGAATTATGTCATACTGCATGTAAATTAATTGAAGCATAATGATTACTTTCTATTCATTCTTAAGCAATATTATTCATTAAATAAATTCATACTAACAATCTCTTTAGGAACTAAGTTAGTATCTTTATTTTATTATGTCAAATAATAATATACAACTACATTGTTCAACATCCACCCCCTTTCCCATTTTACTATTTCATATGGTTACTTGAACTCATTGTTCTTTTTTTTTCTAAATATCATGAATATTGTTGTAACTAAGTTTAATCTACAATAAATTTCTTTCTACAAGTTGTATAATTACATAATTATCTTATTTTCAATAATAATTTCATTTAGTTACTAGTTTTACACTCACTTTATAATAATTGAAGTGTTTCAAATCAATCAAGCTTATTAGCTGCATATATGTTTAAAGCACTTGAAATGATACAAACAAGTACAAACCAATCTTATGGTAAAGTTAATTAGTTTCTCCCTACGGCCAAGAGAGGGGAGATTCTGCTCTCTCTCTCGAAATGCTCTCACATGGACACGCCTATATAGCCTCTGCCATGGAAGTCCTACTTACTGCTTTCTCTCAACGGGGATGTTGTTTGCGAAATTGAGAGGACGAAAAGCGAATATCCGGTGCTTTAACCGTGTTGGTGGATACGGTGAGTCCACCTAGGAAAATTGGGAAACACTGATTCCAAAACAATCGTGCACATTGGCTCCAGTATTCGAAGGGAACAAATGGCGTATGAATCAATTGTTGGTCACTGGCTACCATGGGACTGCGTCTCCTTACGATACTCCACTGCCTTGTGGATCAGACCGTTAGGTCAAAGACTCAGGATGTGGCCCCCTATGAAAACCACCTGCTTCGGTCTGAGCACCCGGGCATTATCATAGCCTTCATACGATTAAATGAAATGACATATTTTTATGTGGCGCATATGTATCTGGTGCCCCTTTGTACTAATATTTATGTGCCTAAATAAATAAACAAATTCTGAAAAAAAAGTAAGCTGCATTGATGTCAAACTGGATAACAATTGAAGTTATCAACTAATAGAAGATAATTCAAAAGAACTGATTTATGTTGAACAAGTAGATCAGTGAATATCTGTCATCACATTACTCGTTTTTGAAACCAAGTGATCACTTCAGTTCCCACGACATGAAATAAGAATATGGAATATCCATGTAAGCGAACGTTATTTGACTCCAAATTGAATATGATTGGTAATTGAGAGTAAATACACTCATTTTATATACTGATTTTACATAAACTTGAAAAATATTAGATGAGCGCTAATATATAAATGAAGGATATTTTTTTTCATTAAATTCTTTTCAGGTTCTATGATCAAATGTCCAAATTAATAATCTAAAACGTCACCCGGCTTAAAACAAAATATCAGTAAGGGAATGTGGAGATTATTGTCTTTCAGATTGAGATAATGAACGGATTGATGTTAGACAACCATTAAAAATCTTGAAGCACTGAAGGCCGATTCTCCCTGTTGTGGGACTTCTCCTTAGTGCTCATCTACGATCCCACTCACAGGATTCTAACCCAGGGCCTTCGGTCTCACGCGTGAACGCCCAACCTTCAGATCACTAGGCTGGCCGGCGCCAAACAGTGTTAATGTTTAACTTCAAACAATCCACGAAGTTGCGCGACCATCCTCCATTGTACTGAGAGAGATACCCGTCTCTACCTGACATGGATTAGCTGCACTGGTCACGGCTTCTCACTAAAACTCTGAGAATTGTCTCACGAAGCTAGTCACGATTGAGCACATGGCTCGAGTCCTGCGGGCTCCATCGTGGATGCGCACTGCAGAGGAGTCCCACAATAGGACGAACCACCCCTCCAATGCTTCCAGATTTTCAATGGTGGTCTAACATCAGTCAATTCATGATCTCAATCTAAAACAAAATAGATTGTTTAAAAGTTATAGCATGTGAATTAAGGATTTTGAAATAAAATGAAATGAAATTGTTTATGTTGACATGACTCATTTGAAAAGTTAACTTTAATCAGCTCATGAGATTCATGATCAGAATGAATATGAGTCTGATAGGGTGAGAGAAGTAATAGTGCAGTTACACTTTTTATTATTTACCAAGTTATATCGGTCGAATTTTTATGAACTCATATTTTTATACTCCTGAACACCTCCCAGCTTGACTAAGCTAAGGTTTAGCGAACAAAGTGAACAGCTCGATATTGGTTCATTTGATGCAACTGGTCATAAACTAATATAGGCTAATGTTTTTCAATTATTTATTGAGTCAATAATTTTTTGCCCAAGTCTGTCCGACTTAAAGTCCCCCAAACTTCAGGAGCAGTAACCATTCGGATTTTTAAAAAAAACGGGAAGTGTATGTACAAAAGAAATATCTTCAACCGCTTTTCTTACCTTAGTCAAACTCAAGGCCAATTAATCAACTGCAATATTAAAATGTGAATGACCTAACCTTCCTTAACCAAGCATAACTGTCCTTGTTACCTTTATTCACATATCTTTGTATTATTATTACCATTATTATTATTATTATTATTTTAACATCACTGTTAGTCTTCCGAACACATGATTAATCTTCTTATCCCACTTTATGACTTCATACAACTTCACATACAAAATAGTCTCCTAAACATCCGATTGAATTTGTAATTACACTGTTGTTTCTCTCAATATACCTGACCCGGATTTTCTCTAATCGTGAATCCTATAATTTCATTCACCATTTAAGCTGATTCAAGTCAATATGGGATATTAGTCATATGAACATTACCAAATTTATTTCATTCTACAATCTTGTATTCATATGTTATAACTTTTAAACAATGTATTTAGCTTTAAAACTGACCACTTCTGGGACTATTTATTTGGATATACAACAGTAGAAGCTGAAGAGAATGTGTTGAAGAGAACATCTTTCGTTTATGTATTAGTGTTTTATTACAAAGGTTCATAGAGAATATCATTGTTATACTAGGCAATGTTCATACTTAATTCATGCAAAACATATTCACCTGAAATAGTATTCCATGGAACTGATCAACTTAATATCGTGCTAACTTAAAATGTTAGGATGAGGATAAAATCAACGTCAAATGTCACACTTAAACTGGTGTTGTACTGAATAAAGTGCTACGTTGAGGTTAATGTTTAAATGTAACGTTGGACCTATGACACAATTAAGATTAGTGTCAGGAGTAGGGATTTATGGCTATGATGAAGAATGGTATATAGATAACCAAACTTCAAAATCCTAATGATTTACCGTGATCGTAAACTTGGGTTCAAGGCGTTATGATCTTGTATCATATATCAACAATATATTCTTTGGAAATTCTTCGACTTAGAATTTTATCACTTCCCGATGATTCCAAACTTAGTCAAGATTAGGTTTGAATTTACGTAAGTTCGAAATAAGCAAAAAACGTTACTTTTTTGCTCTATCGCTTGTATTGTACTGTGTTGACCAATGACCTGCTCATTTGTAAAATACCGATAAATATTTATTTTTCAAGACATTAATTGTAGATAGTTTGCACGACTTGGTAACTGCTTTTTCCATTAAATAAGTTCGAAGTTTTACTTTGATTGTAGTGAACGAGAACACAAGTGGGGACAACCAAATGTATTTGAATACAAATTACAGAATCTCTTAGTAAAATCTGAGAACCATACATTAAATACTTCATTTGCAAAATATCCATCAATCGTCTCAGACTTCATTGTTTCCTCGTTTCTACACCAATCACTCTCTGTTTTCTTTATCTTTTCTTCGATCTTATTAACTCTCTGTCACCAGACATTTCATTTTTGATCGATGATACACACTACTTATATTTGTCAATATCAGTAGCACATACCGTGTGGTTCATTCAGTTTTTACCTGTTCATATTCAAAAGATACTGTGATGTCTGTTCCCTAACTTTATTTTAATTAATATTAGACTAAATTGATTGATGTAAACAAATTTCCGAACGATATTATTGATAAATAAAAGAAAAACAATTTGAATGTTCCATTAAATTTTCTTCCGTTTAAAAGACTCTTTCTTGCACGAAACTCTATTTCTATTCTTTATTGATTATTATCAGAAGGAGTTTTGTTGATATTATAATAATTTTGACAGTTGAGATCATGAGTCAATTGAAGCTAGACCACCATGGAAAACCTGGAAGCACTAGACGGTCGTTTCGTCCTATTATGGGATTCCTCAGCAGTGCTTATCCACGACCCCGCCTCGTGAGATTCCAACCGAAGACCTATCAGTTTCGCACGCGAGAGCTTAACCACTAGACCACTGATCTGGCATCCAACGGTGTTAATGTCTAACTTCAAACAACACAAGAAATTGAGCAACCATTCACCAATGTGTTCAGTGAATTGATATCTCCCAACAGACCTGGTTGAACTCCACTGGTTACTACTTCTCCCTAGAACTCCATGAAATACCTCATGGAGCCAGTCACTAGTGATCATATATTGATGATTATTCATTAATTAGTTGTAATATTCTGTAAAATTGTCATTTTATCTATTTCATATCATTCTCAACATCATTAAAATTTATCTTCATTATATTAAAATGTTGTATAAATTAAATAGTGATATTTATCTTATCAACTATTATATAAAGATCATAGTTACGGTTAGTTAGTGATAAGGATTGGGAAGATACAGAAATTCAGTTTTATAAACATATTTGATGTACACTAACTGATTACGTCGAATAAAATACAGAAACATAGTGAAAATAATTTTAAATAAATTAATATATTTGTAGTATCCCAATGAGTAGAAAAATTAGATTTTCCGACGTTTCGTGACTCACTGTAAGCCACCTCTTCAGAGAATATCAAATCAAAACTTGGTAATGATATCGAAAATAATTTTGTTATTCAAGAAGGTTTTATCAAAATTTGATAAGTTTGCTTCATCACGTAGTTAAACAAACGTCATAGAGATTAACAACGCAGTTTGACTTTTATTTATTTTTATCAGAAGGTATTTCTGTGGAGATTTTAGTAATTTTACATAATTGAGATCATGAGTCAATTGAAGCTAGACAACCATGGAAAACCTGGAAGCACTGGACAGCCGTTTAGTCCTATTGTGGGAGTCCTCAGCAGCGTGCATTCACGATCCCGCCTCACGAGCTTCGAACTCAGGACCTATCATTCTCGCGTGCGAGCACTTAACTGATACGCATTGCTGAGGAGTCCTACAATAAGACGAAACGGCCGTCCAGTGTTTCCAGGTTTTTCATGGTTGTCTAGCTTCAATTGACTCATGATCTCAACTATGTAAAATTACTAAAATCTCCACAAAACCCCCTTTTAATAACAGTGATTATATGCTCACTATTGACTGGCTCCATGAGGTATTTCCTCGAGTTCTAGTGAGAAGTAGCAACCAGTGGAGTTCAACCAGGTCTGTTGGGAAATATCAACTCAATGAAGACAATTGGTGAATGGTTGCTCAATTTCTTGTGTTGTTTGAAGTTAGACATTAACACCGTTGGATGCCAGATCAGTGGTCTAGTGGTTAAGCGTTCGCGCGCGAGACGGATCCGTCCTTGGTTTGAATCTCACGAGGCGGGATCGTGGATACGCACCGCTGAGGAATCCCATAATGGGACGAAACTGCCGTCTAGTGCCTCCAGGTTTTATTTGTTTGATGATTCAAATGTTCAATATTACAGAAACATTGTCCTTATTTTATGCAACTCATATTCACACTGAAAAGATGTTTGGAACGTTTAGAAAAACCAGCAAACTTATGGGTTAAGTCAATTACATGTATTATGCTGCCTATTGGTTGTTTATATTTATCTTTTCACGATAAAATGTCAGTTTATTTGCATAATAACTAATGACCTAGTCTTAAACAAACCTGTTTTCACAAAGATTTCATGACTATGCTTACATTATTATCCTAACTGATTGCCAACTATCATTGAATTCTCTTAATGAACGATACTCTCTACAGTCCAAGTAAAAATATCAGTCAGTAGAATTCTATCTTGTCTATTTATTGTCAGCCTACCAACAACATTATGATCGTTTAAATCAGTAACTAGTGAAAAATTCGCCATCTCAAAGGAATTGATCACTTACAAATGATTACATCTAATTTGTTGTTTATGAAATATGAGAGATTATACATAGGTAATTCACTGGTTTCCTAGTTTGCCTTATAAACATTATAATGATATTATCTTGATTTAACTTCTCATTCTTACTTAGTTACTTACGCCTGTTACCCCTCGTGGAGGAGCATAGGCCGCACACCAAAATTATTTTTTCTGGTTAGCATTTTTTCGGCGAGTTAGTTTTCCTACGGGTTGGGGTAGCTAACTCCATGCCCAACCCTCCTCCTTTACCCAGGCTTGGGACCGGCAGTAACACTAGAAGAGCTACAGGCTACTTATGATCAACTTCTTTTACTAAATAGTTAGATTTTAATCCATGAAATACTTTGAAGGTTTTTCAAAATATAATAATATACTACTCATTATTATCCTTTACATTTTACAATGAATGGTTTATTGAATTTACATAACCATTCATGATATACACATTTTCTCTTATTGTTCTTCCCACAATCAGATCAGTGACAAACAATATATGGCGTCATATTCAATAAGAGAATTCACAAAAATATTTTTTTAAAATTACATAATGGAAGAAGGTTAAAAGAAACATGTGTACTTTCATTACCTACCAACTATTTTAAACATCTGTGTTAAAAGGAAGATTGAAAAATTGAAGTAACTCCTACACTCAGACTTTGTTTTTCAATTTCAATATGGTTTAACATTTTCTGAACAAAGAAAATCATTTTACATTTTGATATAACATACAGTTAAATGCCACAATTTTATGTAAATGAGTTGGTTGTTTGCAAAATCCAAATGATAAATATGTTGTCAGAATGAGGGTTTGTGAAAATTTTAGTGAATTAATGGTTTAATTCATGAGTCGATTTAAGCTAAACCACCATCCTAGTGCGGGACTCCTCAACAGTGCACATACACTAACCGACCATAGAGGATCGAAACTAATCCCTTTGATCTTTCAAGAAAACGCGTAACCTCTAGACCACTGAACCACATGACCAGTGGAGTCAAACCGTGTCTGTTGTGAGGCAGTTACTCACTGGAGACAATGGTTGACGGTAGCGCAATTTCGCTGATTGGTCGAAGTTAAACATTAACACCGGCCAGATCAGCGGTCTAGATGTTAAGTGTTCACTTGCGAGACCGACAGGTCCTGGGTTTGAGTCCCACGTACGGGTTCGTGTAAATAACCAGTGGGAAAAAAACAGTGAGCACCTTCACAATCCTTAAAAAACAAATATGTCATTTCTTTTGACTGCTGACTATGTCAGTTATGTTCTTGAAGAAAACTAGACAGAATTACAGATTTCTATCAACTTGATGATATTTAATAAGCTTGAATGTTTACAAATGAACATAATCTAGTGGGAATGATTGTCATTCTTTAAAGTTCAACATAGAAATCAGGCAATAATGTTAAATTTACTTAAAGATATTTTTACCTAAATAAAATATACCTAATCAACTTTAGCTTTAATATTCTTACGTATCAGCAAACTAATAAGGTGACCAATACTCTGATCAAGATTTGTGTGGTAAAGTCAGACAACCACCTGTAGCAGTATGTACTAGGTAATGTCAATTGAAATGGATATGTAGTATGATTGTTATGTGTTAAATCACTTGAAATATTGACAGCCGAAAGTTTAGGATTTCATTAGACCAAAACAAATTTTGACATTTTGTAAATGATAAGTAAAATATAATGCAAAACGAAAACTATACAGGTTGGATAAAATGTTTATGTATATCCATACGGGAGTGAGCTGTCTTACTTATTACTTCATGCAGTAACATACAGGGAGAAATATCTTTTGTAAAGCTGAAAATATATACTTTATGAGGATACGATTCTAAGTTAAAACTATTATCTAGCATTAGTCATTTATCTTTAACTATTGTATCCTACATGACACTCTTGAACACATCAATCTTCTCCATACATTGAAACCATTGATAATTTGCTTCACAATAGTTTTTCAAATATCAGATTAAAACAGAGATCTCAGAATTATCTACAGAGTTAGAATAAATGGTATCTTTAAACATTAGTATTCGAATTGATAGATGTCTAGACTTTATTAATCGTTTGATACAGTGGACAGCTAGGATGCAGCTGGACTATTTAGACTTCGCAGATGATCTGACTCTTGTATCATACACGAAACAACAAGTGCAGGAGAAGTCGACCAGTGTAGCAGTAGCCTCAGCAACAGTAGGTCTCAATATAAATAAAGGGAAAAGCAAGACTCTCCGATACAATACAACATGCACCAATCAAATCACACTTGACGGAGAAGCTTTGGAGAATATAAAAACCTTCACATATCTCGGCAGAATCATTAATGGGCACGATGGATCTGATGCAGATGTGAAGATGCCGATCGGCAGAGTAAGAGAAGCATATTTACAAGTGAAGAACATCTGGAACTCAAAACAATTGTCAACCAACATCAAGATCAGAATTTTCAATACAAATGTCAAGACAGTTCTACTGTATGGGGTGGAAAACTGGAGAACTACGAAAGCCATCAACCAGAAGATACAGGTATTTATTAACAGTTGTCTACACAAGATACTTCGGATCCGTTGGTCAGACATTATACGAACGACTTTATACAAACAAACGAATGGAGTAGCTATCAGAGCTTTTGTATCTCCTATTATTGCTAATTTATTCATGTTGCATGTTGAGTCGTTTATATTTGCCAGTACCATCAGAACATACATTGGGGTCAATTATGTAGACGACATATTCCTTATTATTAAAAAGACTATATTTAGAGATTTCCCGAAACTGATAAACACGTTCACAGAAAACATGAACTTCACTTTCGACAAAGATCAACATAGTAAACTACCATTCATATACTGTTTAGTTAAAGGAAGCTGTAATGGAAATCGAATTCTAATCATATACCTAAAATTAAATCAGTAATAGCAGAACAGGCTACTTTCAGTAATCACCAAATTGATATTAAAAATGCCAAAATAATTCAGAAAGTTCTTTCACTTATAAAGAGAGGCGAGTACCCGAAGAGTTTCATATAATGCTAAAACCTTCTGTCCTCAGTAGAAGAGAAGGCCTGATTATTCATCATCTTTCCCAAAAAAATATCTGACTCTATTCATTCGTCACACACAACCACTCAATTTCAGCTCGAATACATCACATTATAAATCATACATTTTTCACAGCTACCATCATTCACACAAATAAACACAGTAATGTATCATACAGAATCGACTTCTCCAAGTGTAATGTGGCATTGACATGTTCAGATCAATCAGGATTTTGACTGTACTAAAAAATTCTTTGTTCATATTCACTTTTCCTTGATTTCACTTTCGACTGATGATACATGCTACTTATATCTGTCGACATCAGTAGTACACAACATTAAAGTAAACTGTTCAATATTGAATGTCAACTGGTCAGTTAACTATCCTGTGATTTTCATAGTTGAAATTATGAGTCAATTGAAGCACTGGATGCCCGTTTCGTCCTATTATGGGACTTCTCAGCAATGCACATCCACGATCCCGCACTCACGAGATTCGAACTCAGGACCCACCAGTTTCGCGCTAGAGCACTTCACCGATAGACCACTGAACCGGCATCCAACGGTGTTAATGTCTAACTTCAACCAATCCACGATGTTTGAGCAACCGTTCACCAATTGTTTTCAGTGTGTTGATATCTCTACAACAGACTTGTCTGAACTCCACTGGTCACTGCTTCCCACTAGAACTCAAGGAAACATCCCTTACAGTCAGTCACTTCTAGCTTCAATTGACTCATGATTTCAACTATGAAAATACTGAAATATCCACAACACCCCTTCTGATCTATTCTGTGATTGTCCAAAGAAAAAAGTGAAACATATTTTTCTAAAAATTACAAAATACTATAACAGTGGATTATGAAAACATAACTACTGAAAGTTGTAAGCCAATAAGCTATTGTCTATTTTTAGTTTGAACATATTTCGATTGGACTTCCGAAAAGTATCTTAATGTTAACATATTTGATTAACTTAATTTACCATATATTATAGATAAAACTAAATTCCTACTATGGGTGTGAAGGGAATGAATGGTTAGTTAATTTTCCTACTGTTTTATATTAACCGATCAATTCATGGTATGATTTATCAGCTGCCTTGCATATGTCAATTGATATTAAAATATGTATAAAATAACTTCTTTCACACTGATTACAAAGTTCTGCACCCAGTTATTTGACTTGACAGATGATAACTTTGATATTTAAATGAAGTACGTGAAAGCTTAGTTTTAGCTTGTGCGAAGATAACGTTACACTAAACAAAAGATTGCAAAGTAGTTTAATGTTGATATGTCTTGAAGTTTTCACAACTGATAGATCACAGTGAAACAACCACTAAGAATAAGATGCAGTGAACAGCTTTCTCGTTCCAGTATAGGACTCCTCAGCTTTTAACATCCAGGACCCTATCGAGGATTGAAATGAATGCCTTTAGGTCTCTCGGTTGACGCTCTATGTTTCAACCAATGAGCTGGCTTCCACTGGTGTAGATTTTTAACTTTACTCGGTTCGCTATATTACTTAACAATCCACTAAGGTTAGTCCTTGATAGAAACCATTAAATTCAACAATCGCCATAAACCCCTGTAATGGTAGACGTATTTGTCGTAAAAGATCCAATGTATAATTACTGGATGACTTTATTGAAAAACCATACAATTTTTACTCCGTAACCATTCTCTAATTAAACTAGATATACATCAATATTATTTCTAGCCTAAAAGTTTCTTCAATAATCATGATTATTATTATGAATAGTCTGACATTTTAAAATACATTTGAAGTACAACACAATCCTGATTTACAAGAGTTGAAAACTTAAAATGCAAACGGCAGTCAAAACTAAATTATATCAGTTTTGGATCAGAACCCAAAACTACGTACAGTTGTTCTGAAGATCATTATCTTTTTGAATAATAATTTTACTGAATATCTTCCATTATAATCTAACCAATAACTAAATTACTGTGAAGAAAAATGCTATACTTACTACGCAAGGGTTGCATCTCACTTCTGATGTAAGTGAACAGTGAATGCATTCAATATCGGGAGTTGTAAAGTTTGTATATCCAATATTCTAGACTAATTACATGATGATAAAAACGTCGTATATTTATAGCGAAAGAAAGAGAAATATCGGAAAATTTACCTTTAAGATTGATTTATCTTAGACGTTTTTCAAAAACCTGTTGACAGTTTCTTCACCATCATTCCAAATGTTTACTATGAAAACATATTTGATCAATAAAATTAAAGATTATGGATGTCATTTTTGGGGAGGGGACATACCATGATTATGAAACTTAATAAAGCAGTTTAAAGGTTCCCATTGAATATCTAACAAGGAACATTTGTTTTCAACAACGTTTTCAAACTCTTCAGTCATAGATTCATAAGTAATATATTGTAACAGATGGTATATTAAAGCATACACTTTAATGACATAAGATATGTCACCAATTAATTCATACATAACATTGATATCTACATACTGTAATGTACTGTCTATTGTAGCACTCTGTCTATGAATTTATGTGATCTATAGTAGGATGACAAGAAGACATCATTTAAAATTACTGTATGTTTAACTGCTTCTTGTTTAGTAAGGTAGCTAGAATTGAACTATTCATATGAGAATAATTACGAATAGAATTAATAAATTGTAAGAATGACTTTCCTTTCAACCTGTAAAATGATTTTCTGATATATATGATTCATTGACTGGACAGCCGTTTCGTCCTACTATGGGACTGCTCTCGATCACGTCCGCGGGATTCGGACCCAGGACCTATCGATGTCACGCGCGAACACTTAACCACTAAACCTTTGAGCCGACTCCACAAAAACCCCTTTCTGATAATGAACATTTATGCACTGATGTCATCGAAAATATTTAGTTGACTATATATGTATCCACTAATTATTGGTTTCAGTAACTTTATACATAATGTTGAGTTGCAAGTACACTTTTCAACCTGTTTAGTTGTTAATAATTTCACGTACTGATTAATTTATCTTCAGTGAAATGAAAATTACCTGATATCGTACAATATATTCAACTTCTTTAATTGGTAACAATCTTAAAAACAGAATGAACAGTCCTAAGATGACATCCAAAGAGGTGTTTATGTAAATAACATGGTATTTTCAGATAATCGTGATCTAATGTAAATATTTACTGGAGTTGAATCAACTTATCTTTGACCACGTTATTTGACGAGGTCAACTGAATATAAACTAACAAACTTCAAGCTTCATAAGCAAATATGAATGGTGACTAGCAGTGGAATTCAGGATGCGTGTTTCATTCTATTTAAGACTTTACAACTGGATTTTCCTGCATCTCAGAGTTGATATTCACTCTGGGACTCAAATCCAAATAGGACGAAACACGCGTCCTGCATTCCACTGCTACCTATCGTCCACCGTTTTGTATAAAAATTGATATTTTCAAATATTCTGATCTTATTCGCTATTGTAAATCATTTACAATGGGCCTTGAGTAACTCGTGAATTCCACTCTGAAAATACTACAATCTCCGCAAATCCCTAAAATTGGTTATACATATATGTTGGATACTTGTAAAATATTGAGTATTTCAGTCAAACATAACAGTCTACTCATATTGAATATATTATGTATATTATATTGTTTCCTAGTAAAAGAAATAAAGTGTTAATTTTCAGTTAGAGACATAAAAAAAGATGAATATGAAATATGGTTATTCATCTGTTTATACAATAACTTGTACATTTCTCTAATTATTTATTATTAAACAGATATGAAAATGATAGACAGTAACTGGAAAGAACTGTAAAAAGATTATCCAGGACAGGGTTGGATGGAGAGTGCTGGTGGGCGGCTAATGCTCCTCCGCGAGGAGTGACAGGCGTAAGTAAGTAACTGTTTGTAAGGCTACAGTTTCTGGTTTGATTTCGACTTAATAATACCTCTTCAAATATTTAAGTAACTTTTGTTGAATCCATTAAAGGCATTATTTTTTTTTCCAGAGTAAACATTTGAGACTTCAAACATTATTGCAAACAGTTTGATGTCAAGTCATAAAGTGAAAATGTACTTCTCAACATGATAAGTCTTTGTTTGTTTCCTTAAGTTCGACTAATTATTCATAGATGACTTTTCTGAAAGTTTGCTCAATATTACTTTATTGATGTATTCGTGATAATCTTAATGAACTTAATATCTCGATGAACAAGGATTCAATAGCTCTCTCTATTTTTCTTTCTGATCTTACCCGGGGCTCCTTCAAACATACAAATATAGCGATAGATAAAGATCCATTGTTAAAGATACTAGAAGTAGTTCAAATATATTATATATCATTCAGTTGTATACAAATCGAAATCAATCATTATTAATTATATAATTATCATAATGAACATTTGTCATTTACATAGTTCAAAGCGTGAGTCAATTGAAGCTAGACCATCAGGGAAAACCTAGACGGCCGTTTCGTCCTATTTTGGGACTCCTCAGCAGTGCCAAATAATTAAAATATAATAATCTATACAATGAAATTCATTACATAATTGAATGAATGAATAAATGAATTTCACACTGAATGAATACAATAATTAATTGAATAAATATTGTACTTAGAAATCAATATTCAATTATTTGTTTAATTAATTTAAGGATTTACATATTATTATATATTTAACCTTTTAAAGTAAATTATATCATGCATAAATAATTTATCATTAACAGTAATCTTTTGTTTTCTGTATCCATGTTATTAGTAGAATGATCTATCAACAACAACAACAAGATAAAACAAAATCTGTTTTCATAGTTGAAAGCGTGAGTCAATTGAAGCTAGACCACTATCAAAAACCTGGAAGTACTGGACTGCCGTTTCGTCTCATTGCGGAACTCCTCAGTAGTGTGCAGCCACGACCTCGCCTCACGAGACTCAAACACAGGACCTACCAGTCTCGCGGTAGAGCACTTAATCGATAGACCACTGAGCTAGCCGGCATCCAACGGTGTTTATGTCTAACTCCAACCAATCCACGATATTTGAGCAACCGTTCACCAATGGTCTTCAGTGAGTTCCTATCTCACAGCAGACGTGGTTTGAACTCCACTGGTCACTGCTTCTCACTAGAACTCCTAGATTTACTTCTCTCAACTATAAAAATACTAAATCTCCACAAAAAACCCTTCCGATAATAAAAGTCTCTTTTCACATATATTTCATCGCATGCTCTACCGATTGAGCTATAGATACGTCGTTTCATAGTTACTGAATATTGTTTCATTATAAAGATTATAAGATTTTACCTTTAATTAACACTTTTCTTTTTTCTTTATGAACTATAGATTTTAATAATAAGTTGAATGAAAAGGTCATTTAAAATTTAATTAAAACTTGGCTTGTTCCGTTTTTTTAAACAAACAATATGAAATAGAATAATGAATATAATTAAGGAAATTGAATCACCTTTAAAACGAAATAAAAAACACAGTAGATATATCAGCAATCAATAAATATATAACTATTGTACAGTAGTAATAATTAATATACTTAGACATTAACACTGTTGGATGCCGGCCAGATCAGAGGTCTAGAGGTAAAGCGTTCGCACACAAGACTGATATATCCTGGGTTTGATTCTCACGAGGCGAGATCGTGGATGCGCACTGTTGAGGAGTCGCGCAGTAGGACAAAACAGCAGTTCAGTGCTTCTAAGTTTTCATTGTTGGTCTAGATTCAATGGACTCATGATTTCAACTATAAAAATTAATACACTGCCGATTGTTTACTTTCTTATTCCTTGAAATGTCAAGAAAATTCATTGGAATTTCACTGTTAACTCATGATATCTATCCATATCTCAAGTATTAGAAAGATTAAGTACCGAAATGAGCAATTGTGTACAATTAAAATACATAAAAATCTAATTAATGAATATCCATTATTTCAACAATGGAATGATAAATATGATATATAAATGTATGTAAGAAACACATAGCAACCAACCACTTCTGGTTAGTGGAGAACCATTAAAATGATTAGATTAGTAATCCACCAGTAGAATAATGTTTTAATAAATAATCTTACTTTAACACAAAAGTATCCATTTACTATCGGTAAAATAATATCCCAATCTTATACACATACTCTTAACTGATATCAAAATGTAATCAATTCAAAATGATAAACACCAGCATATCTAAAAGCCGTAATGAGTCATCATATTACTATTTTGAAACGTTGAAAGTTACTAAACTATTCCACATTGAATGATGATAGAAACAATAATTGTTTTTTATTTCTTTCTCATTTCATCTATGTTTTTCTCACTATTCCTTCCCTGTGGATTTCTGTAGAAATTCTAGAATAATCCATCTTATATTGGGTTTTTTTAATCTTCTTATTGACGTTTAGGAATGAAATTGATTAGTCGCTGATTGTATATGTTCATCCTGTACCAACGGATTAATTTCGAGTCCCGTCATGAATACCAACTCTGGGATGCAAGTATATCCAACTGACGAGTCCTAAACAGGACAAAAATCGCGTCCTGATTCACACCAATAGCCACCATCCATCATAATTCTTTTTTATTATTATTAATTATTTATTTGCAGTTATTCAAAGTAATTAGTGAGATCTTAAATTATTAAGTTGATTTGATGTTATTTGGGAAAAAGTCTTTTCCTTAAAATCGCCTTTTTAAAGCCTTTTCATGTTTTTCTAAGAAATTGATTTCTGCAGTATAACTGAAGATTGAATCCGAACTAATTCATAATCTTTCATTACTATTCGTACCAACATACATTTTAGCTAATTCTCACACTGTAAATCAAGCAGTTGTGGATGCTCTCTCACTAAGAACTGTATAAAATAATTAGTACTTATTCCCAAACTTCCCATTGTACGTTTACCAAAAACACAGAGAATGTTCGCAAAAGTTATGGTTGACGATTATTATTATCTAATTAGAATTCTTATTTGCATATATTTTGATCAGTACTTTATATGGCTGATAGATAATAAGTAGTTTGTAATTTATTGGGCAATTTCTATGGAATAATTATTCCAATGAGTTTTTACATCTAACATTTTCGGGTCAATGTTTTGGTTCACCTCCTTGTGGAAATTTACTTTCCGAAACTGACTGTATTGAGATTCATAGTACATCCTAGAATTGTATTCTTCAAAGTCTGTTTCCCTTTTGTTACAGTTAATAATCATGTATTCGACATCCAGCCATCTTCAAATACCAAGTTTGTGAATTTCATGTATTACTTTTAGACAAACTGTTATATCTTAGTGAAGATTAAACTGCGGGTAACTTCTGAAAACTATTAATAGACTAATATTACATATAGTTTTATAGTATAACTACTCAGTAACTAGATTATATATATCCATATTCAACTTACTATAAGCTTTGTTTTGACGTATGGACTATTATGATACGTTTTACTTTTCTTAAATTATGTCCAGTTAATAAATTACATTTTTTTTACAGTTACAGACACATCTTAGTTTGATCTTAAACAAATGTTATTTTCTCTTTTACGGTGTGATGTTGTCCATTTGGGTTGTACACAAGCCAGGTGTGTTTGAAGAAAATGATTCGTAAAGCGGAAGTTGGTATTGGTGTTCCGGACCCAACTGGAAGGACTAGGAGGACAAAGGACCAAAAAATACGCGAGGTTGCACATACAGGTCGAATGTCATTGGTTTGGCATAGTACCAAGATTGTATAAGTCGTATTCCGATTGATGAGTAAGTCACATGATCATTAGCTGGGCTAAATGTCACAACACAAGTCTAGTTAATTTTACCTCATTGTTTCTACACTACCTTCATGTTTTCAAGTAGGTACAATGCACATATTCTGAAGTAGTGATGCCAACAAAATGAAATACGTTATCACCTAGTTTAAATGTACATAATTATACTGGAGGATCGATACAAATGATGGTCATTTCTAAGTATATTCACGTGATCTATTCTTGAGAGCTAAAAACTGATTTTCTTTTTAAGAAAAAGAGTTCATTCATCTGACATTATTACATGAATAAAATGAAACAAACGTTTCAGTTTGAGGAATTATTCAATTATTAAAATTGAAGATTGTTTTGATGACCGCTATGACATTTAAACCAGTGGTGTGATTGTGTTACTGACGTGTAGAGTGAAAAATAGACTTAACTGATGTACTTGCACACATACTGTAGAATGCTGCCTAATGTGACCCTCAGTAACCCAACAATACTAACAAAACATCATACTGAAAAACTTATGATATGACTTCAAAGTAACATGACATTTGCTAAGTATGATCCACATACTTACTAGTGGATGATATCCGATTTTCAATATGAGAGTACTGTATGTGTATCTGAAATACGGAATGATGAGACATATCGATCGCAGAATGTTCTGGAGTATAATCAAATCACTGAATGAACAAATCTCAAAATCTTTGGGGATATTAGTTCGAACTGGTAAATTATAACTGATTTTTTTGTAAATCATTTCAGAAAATTAGGAAATAACATCTCCATATTTTCCTCAACTAGTGCTTAGTTACCAACGTCAGACTGAGTCGAAATCAGTTAACTGAAAACAATACTTTATATCATTAAAAAGAACACTCAACACATAAACTATAGTCCTCATATCTTCTAAATTAGATACTCTTCAATGAATAGAATTTTATAATCAATGGTCTTCTAGAATCTACCATGTTTCACAGTTTAATCTCCTGTCATATTAGCAATTCATACACCTTATTACTCTAAGTCTTAAACTTGCAAACATCTAAAGGCTTCTCAGTTACGACTGATGAAACAATCGGTTTGAGTGAAAACCACAGGTAATATATACAAAAATCAAGTAGACTAGTATAGCTGAATTCGTTTTTTATTGCCTATATGTATTTCATAATCTATTTATGAGAGCCTATTTATTCATTGTCTTCAGTTGCTTATTTCATATGTATCTATCAGCTATTATTATTGGTGGTATCAGTATTCTTATATATCCATTCTTCCATACCTTTAAGTCATTTTTATGACAGTCTGTATCAGTATACACACATGTTTAATATTGCTTTCAGTTGTCTGTTTTTAAATATTTGCATTGTTAAATACAGTTCATATGAACATGCTAAAAGGATTTATTACATACTTCCAGCCCGCAAAATAATACATAAATTCATATTAACAGTATCAGAACCAGACATGAGACTCAACAATAGCCGGAAAAGACTTTACATATTTCTAGAATCCAATCAAAACTCAAGCTTTCAAAATGTACTTTCGAAGAAAATCATTGACACTTTTGTTTAGAAATATAACATAGTCTTATTGCCTGAATTAGTATTTCATGGTATCACGTACACACGTTGCGAAAATGGTATCGTGGGGAAAAATCCATAAATGCATATTAATACTTACTCACTTATTTACTTATATCTGTTACCCCCCGTGAAGGAGGATAGGCCGCCCACCAGAACTCTCCATCCAACTCTGTCCTCGGCAATCCCCTCCAGTTCTTCCCACTTACTATTTATTCTTCTGTTTGTTTCCTATTCCCAGCTCAGTGTGTTCATTGGTCACCCTCTTTTCTATATCCCCTCAGAATACCGAATTAGCGCTTGCCTAGTGATGCAGTTTGATGATTTCCATAACGTATGTCCTTAACCCCTCCAGCGTCTTTTCGAAATTTCCTCCTCAGCCTGAGTTGATTTGTTCTCACCCATAGTAGGCTATTGATGATGATATCCGGTCAACGGACATTCAGTATCTTCCGTAGACAAATGTTTATAAATACGTATGCTTTTATGGTGATGGTTGTAGTAGTTCTTCAAGTTTCACCTCCGTACAGTTGAACTGTCTTGATGTTCGCATAGAAGATTCTGACTTTGATGTTGGAATTATATTTCAAATATTTTAAATGTTCGACTATTTTCTATAAACAACGTTTGCCTACTTATATGTAACCAAAGTACCATAAATGATTACTTTTACATTTAGGTATATTTAAAAATTGTTTTTCGAGAAATCTGATATTATATTCAAGGGAATGACTGTACAATAACCGGTACACTGTTTGCTGATACTATGCGATCACTTATTCATATCTGGGACATTAAGTAAACAAATCAGAAAAAAATAATCTGGATAAGATAATTTACCTACAAAGTCGAAATGTTTTGAGTATTTGAAATATTTCTACATCCAAGTAACACTACACAAGGCTAATTTACATCAACATCGTTCAGTTTTGGAAATCATTTTAATTTATGAATGATTGGAGAGTGAATGCCCACGTGTGCTCGACCACGATTCGAACCTAGGACTTCCGGTCTCATGCGCAGATGCCCAACCTCTAGGCCATTGAGCCTATGAATGAAGAGTAACCGACTAAAAGTGATCTCCTTTAGCTTAAAAATATTAGAAGAATAATAAAAATAATTCTATTTCTGCATTATCTCAATGCGTAAAACCCTTTTTCTACCAAATCTACTCAACTAATCTGAAATTATCAAGTCAAACATTGTTATTGATATTTATGATTCAAAGAATGTTTATATTATTATATGAATTTAAATTCACTAAAGAGGTATCCAGTCTACATAAAATCAGACTATTTTATGCTTGTTCACTATTAAAAGCCAGAAATATGTTAAATACCAACCACATAAGATTTGCAAACACAATAGGCATTAATACTTGATCATTTCAAATAATTTCGACAGGTATTTCTTGAATTTCTAGTGAAAAGCAGTAACCAGTGGAGTTCAACTGGGTCTGTTTTGAGATACTAAATCACTGAAGATAATGGTGGATGTGTGGCTCAATTTCGTGGATTGGTTGGATTTAGACATTATTACCGTTGGATGCCGGCTAGCTCAGTGTTCTAGAGGTTCACGCGCGAGACCGATCGGTCATTAGTTCGAATCCCGCGGGGCGGGGTCATGGATATGCATTGCTGGGGAGTCTAATACTAGTACATAACGGCCTTCCAATGCTTCTAGGTTTCCCATGGTGATCTAGCTTTAATTAACTGATGATCTCAACTATTAAATTAAGAATTGTATAGAAGGGTAATAGTAAAATAATAACATACACTGTGATATTCCAATGAGTTGACTTAGTGTAAACCAAGTCTTCAGATTAAGTAAATAAAAAAATGATCCATTTAAACTTATACAAATTTACATTACATATAGAAATAAGATAGAATACTTAGTTGAAATCAGAATATAAACTAAGAAAGTGGTCTGAATAGTTTGAGGTCGTGAACTTTTTTGTGGTTAAGATTATTCTATATGAAACATTCCTGTGTATTTGTATGTATGAAAGTGATTATGAGAAAAATATGTAATTGATTATCTATTTAAGCCTGGTTATTCATCCAACTTGAACTTGTTTATTAAAACAATCACATTAAGTTATGTTTATTTCTCAACAATAACAACAACAACAACATTAAAAAATCAAAAAAAAATTAACAGTTGACATGCACCCTCACTCTTTGATTCCATACTATAAATTTCACCTTTTATTCATAACCACAACTTTATTAACACAAATACAATGGAATGTTTCATATAGAATAATCTTGACTAAACAATTCATGACATTGAAATAATCAGACTATATTTAGTTTTGATTTTGTTGAAACTATGTATTATTATTGAGGGGTTGTTTGTGGAGATTTTTAGTCATTTTTTTTATATACAGTTGAAATCATGAGTCAGTTGAAGTTAGACCACCATGGAAAACCTGGAAGAACTGGACTGTCGTTTCGTCCTATTGTGGGACTCCTCAGCAGTGCACATCCACGATCCCGCCTTGTGAGATTTGAACTCAGGACCTAACAGTCTCGCGCGCGAGCTCTCAACCGATAGACCACTGAGCCGGCATCCAACAGTGTTAATGTCTAACTTGAACCAATCCATGAAGTTGAGCAACCATTTCACCAATGTCTTCAGCGAGTTAATATCTCGCTCTCGTGGATGCGCACTGCTGAGGAGTCCCATGATATGAACTAAGAAACCATAACATAGATAATCATCTTTTCCGAAATTTGACTTGATAATTTAAAACAAATTAAAGAAATAGGCATTTCAACTCAAAGACCTACCAACAAAAAGAGGTCAACCCGGAAGTATTTCAATCCTACAGTCCGTCACCATCATACTCCTTGAACTAATCGAATAAACCATACTTATCTGTCACGTTTAAATCCCTCGATAACCCTAATGCAAGCAGATCACTAGGAATTATTTAACTAGTCACAAGACATCTTATACCAAATCGCCAGGTGGTTATAACACTCGTCTTTTGTTTACCATGTATACACATGAACGCCTCTTGCGTCACACACTGTTTTTACCTCTGCACCAGAAACCAGACATTCTTACATAACTATGCATTAAATCAATATGAACCTAGAAATTTCTCCTACTCATATAATCATTCTATTACTACAGCAATACCAGGTCCTTCATTCGCTCAAGCTGCTTCCGGTGATTATCCGGAAAAACAGACATCCCAACTACACCCAATCTAGTTACCACCAAAATACATAATACTGACGATGATCTTATCAGCCTTCCATACTTCATTGCACCTTACCGAACTTACTACCAATCAACAGACACTCAGTTTTAAGAGAAATCTCAACCTTAAGAACCATAGTCTTACCACCCACACCATCTTCTACGCTTGTCACTGAATCATAGTGCTCTTCTTGAGTTTCTGACTCAAAATTATTTATTCAGAACAATGGAGTATACGAGGGATGGATACCTATTATACTACCTGGATTGTCAATTGACTGATACAGTCAAATACAGTTTTCGGCAGTTTACCAGAATCCGTTTCGATTTCAGTTAACACTATGAAGCATATCTACTACTGGGTTTTGAAAACACAGCTTCATATAATTCGACTACCATGGATATTTCTAGTACTAATGTATTCATACATGTTTCTGTTCTAGATGTCCATGAGGAAGTCATTGAATCAGAAGACTCCAACCGCCGTAGAATAAACTGAACAACCAGTTGAGGACAATCATTTGATGAAGAATTCTTAGTCACACTAGACTTCAATTGTTGGTCACAGTAAGTACACGTCTCCAACAGCATAACAACATACTCTACCTAGTATTCTGTCGAGATATTATTTCACTTTCCGTGCAAGCTAGCAAAGATGTTAGATGTATTGTGGATTGAGCTTTTGTCTGTTCTCCTTCGCAAACACCCATTCAGTATCCAGACTATAAAAATGCTATCTGGAACCACCTGAAACCCTTGTTGAAGTGTTCATCTTGGGGAAACTTCTTCCCGAGCAGCAGTTTTGCAGATAAACCAGACATATTCCATAAAATCAATAACTCGTTCTTACACTCAGCTGCACCTGTGAAAACATATAAGACTATTAAACATACCAGGTAATTATCTCAACGAATTAACTTAATTGCATAGATGTTACTTGAAGTCTTTTATAGGCGCTAGTTTTTGACTCCAATGAACAATAATTATGATATTAATACTAATATTAATGACAATAGTAATAATAATAATAATAATAAACATGAACTGTATCCCTTATTTTATGTAATTTCGAATACGATTTTTAAGTTAATCCCCAGTGATATAACAGTGATGTTGAAAGGCCAAGTATGAAATGTTTTGAGAATATAATTCATACAAATATATTTAGCAGCCAGACATAATGAGCAAGTTCATTCACAAACATTAGGATTGACCAGACTAAGTTAATCAAATTGTTAATTGTTGACAATATGGAATGTAGACAAAAATGTTGTTAAACAAATATTCATTCAATAAAACCAACAACGTTACAGTTACACTTGCTTAGGTAACATAACAGTTTGTATTATTGCATTGTATCAGTTTACGATGCAATAATAAATTTGATTAAGTGTTTATATGTTCCAAGTACATATTGTAGCTGTTAATAAATCCCCGAAATCAGTAGCTCTGTAAGTGTTTGACAGCCCTCAAATGCCCTGGTACGGCCGAGAGTTCGCTCTCCCTCTCGAAATGCTCCACATGGCCACGCGAATATATAGCCTCTGCCAGGGAAGTCCTACTCACTGCCTTCTCGTGGCATTACTGTTGGTTACGAAATTGAGAGGACGAAGAGCGAGTGTCCGGCGCTTTAACCGGGTTGGTGGACACGAAAAGTCAACCTAGGGGAGTTGGAAAACCCTGATTCCAAACCAATGGTGCACATGGGCTCCAGTATCCTGATGGAACGAATGGCGTATGAACCTATTGCTGGTCACCGGCTACCATGAGATTGCATCTCCTCACGATGCTCCACTGCCTTGTGGATCAGATCTTTAGGTCAAAGGCTCGGGGTGTGGCCCCCTAAGAAAACCACCTGCTTCAGTTTGGGCACCTGTGCAGTATCTCAGCCCTCACACAAATCAAATGAGATTTGTGAGGCGCATATTTATCTGGTGCTTTTTGTACCAATATTTATGTGTTTAAATAAATAAATAAATAAATAAATAAATAAAGTGTTTAACATCTGATGCCACATTAGTTTTAATGAACTCATTTAGCTGAAGGCGCTTGGTCATGCATCCGTACCAGATCACGTTTTGGAACGGCGTGAGCAACATCTACGATCACTAGCCAGATTAGATCAGTCTTCTATATATTGATAACCCATCAAATATGACTTCCAACCTCCTCGCTTCTGACTTTTGATTTTACTGGGTGGGCGCGATCTAATTATAGAAGGTGTTACTGGTAAAGTGTTGTCAAACTACAATACCCATGGTATCTTCAATATAGGTAGCTACAAGCAGAATGATTTTGCTCTAGTTTCACAATTAACTATAATGTTTAGCCAAACCCAAAAAACTCAAAAGTAGAAGCCACTATTGAACAGTTTTCAGTACTTACGCGCGTTTCAAAGTACAAAATCCAGAACATCGATTCAATAAACGTCTAATTTGACTCCAAAAAGCATATATTTCCTCCATTTCACACATTGATTCATTTGGGCACGTTTGAAATCGTATTCTGTCACCAAAAATAAACTTACAGAAAACTTCGAATTAGAAGTAACATACAGAACTGATAACCCTACCTAATCTATTTCTTTCACTTATCCAAAATTAGCAAAGCTGTAACCTCCCTTAGAGTTTCAAAGAGTCGTGGAGTAGATGGCACTGCATTAATTTACGGTTCTAAATCTTTAACACGGTTAACCACAAGCTACATATGAGCAAACTCGTTTTTCAGAGTTACAGACCCACTATTCGCTTGACTTAATTCTCTTATCAGTCAATGACATCAAATAGTTGAAATAAACTTTTCCTTACGGTAACAAGTGATAGTGCCTTGAGTCCGCTTCTATTTAGAGATTACAAAAACGATATCTGCAATAACGTCAGCTTGGGCGAATCTTTTCTACACCCACATGATCCTGAAATGATTTATTCATTTTATCTTTATGGGTTTTGCCATATTTAAAATATTTTCAGTATAAAGTTCAACATGGTCGCTGTGTGATGTGAAAATTGATCTTTCAATTTGAGAATTACTGTGTGTGGATAGATTCCCATTTGGTGACCATTTGCTCAATTTTGAATTCACAATAAACGATATGGTATTATCTAGATTTATTGTGGTAGTATATATAGGATTCAGGAATTCCCATAGTCTGTCCTTTGCGAAACAATTTTCAACGTCTTCTAAGTAATTTACCACTTGGATATATAATAATGTCTCATTGTGGTGTGGGTTACTGATATCCACATTAGTAGTACATGGTGATGGTGGGGCATTGTATGTATTTCAGTAGAAGATCGATAAAGAGAGAACGGGAACGGCACTCAATTGGTACGAAAATGCATGAAAAATTATAATCGGAGACTATGGACGGATATTTGCAGAAGAAACAGTCAAATTGAGACAATTGATTGTTATTTTGCAAATTAACTATTCACCATATGGTTCTCATATTTTAATGAGATATTCTGTAATGTCGTGCTAAAATGTATTCGATTGTCCCTAACCGGTGTTCTTGTTCACTACATCATGTTATTGAATTAATATATTTACAGACTCTTGGTGTTAACTATACACAGGAGCGTAAGGTTGCTTGTTTAATTCTGTAGAATTATACGAGATAATGAATTTGTTCAGTGCTATAGATATATCATATCCGTGATCTTTTGCCACAACAAAACATTGTACTAAGATTTTCAGCATCATAATTTCAAACTAATTCTTTGGTTTTAATAGTGAAAACACGTTTAAATAAGTTCTTCTAGTGATGTTGACACTTGGTGAAGTGCTTTCACCGAAAAACTCATTTCTACAAATCATTTAAAATACGGCAAGTTTCCTATTCACTGGATGGGATGTCTAACCCCACAAACAACCCCTCTTCTTTATCCGGGCTCGGCGTAGGTAGTAAACACAGAAGGGCTTCTCCTGATGAACAGAATCAAGACGTCCTAAACTCTATTAGTCATACAGTGATCTCATTAACACTAGTACAAAATTTGACTTACTAGATGGTGACTTGGATATATTTGACTCATAGTTTATATAGAAACCATAGACAATGAATATTTATTGACAATTATAATTTACAATAAACTACTTTTTAAGTAAATATGTTTTTTATCTCCATCGCAACAACATAATTTTCAGTGTAATATACGTTGAAGTATTTCATTTATGGTTAAGTGTTTGATCTCCTCCAATTGTTTTGTATACCATTCATCCTCTTCACTGTTTGTTCTATTATGAATATTATTATCGACATATTCATGGGACAATTTTCTTGTTCCGTTTTTATTGTTAGAAAGTGATTTGGTTTGTGATTGTCTTCTTTCAATCAGTGAATTCATTTCTTCTGAAATATACGGATAAAAAGCATTGGGTGTTTGTGAATACATTCAACGATTATCAAAGCATACTATTGATATTATACTATTATGCGATGTTATTGTTATCATTGTCTCTCATTTGTTAATTTTACTAAGATAAAAGATGTTGTGTTGTACAAGACCAAATACAAGATTGTAAGCAAAAATGAATAGTGGCTAGCAGTGGAATCCAGGACGCGCGTTTCGTCCTATTCGGGACTCGTCAGCTGGATGTATACACATATGCCAATAAGAGACTGACCAGTTGCAGTCCTAAACATCAATGGTGAGATTCAAACAAACAATACTAAGTGAATTTAAACATCACCCCATTGCACAAGCAAGTGGCTATCAGGAATCAGTGGCCGAGTGGATAACGCGATGGCGTTTGAGGCGAAAGGTACTGGGTTTGAGTCCCAGAATGAACATCAACTCAGATGGAGGTACATCCAGCTGACGAGTCCCAAATAGGAAGAAACGCGCATCCTAGATTTCACTACTGGCCACTATCCATCTTCGCTTACAATGGTTGTGAATTAAGGCTATTTCGAGGCAATACGCACAGTTTGCACACATGCCAATTAGAGACTGACCAGTTGCAGTCCTAAACATCAATGGGAAGATTCAAACAAACAAGACTAAGTGGATTCAAATACAGGATGTTTCAATTCCACGGGATGCTTTATTACTTCGGAAAGAATGACCCAATATTCGTTGATTCACATTTCAAACTTTGGTTATTTAGCCATACAATGCTATATTTTCATGACTTTCCATCTTAGCATCAATATATGTAGTTATCATTACTTTATTGTCATGCATACAGCAAAAAGTGACGGTAACAATGAAATCATTTTCTTACATCATATACGACACCCAGTATTACTTTCAAACATGGACGATTAGGCATGTCCTGAATACAGAAAAACAATTTGAGTGATAACGTTCTGATTCCAACCAAGCAGAAACGTACCGAATAGGTGAATCGTGATTTCAAACAATTTATTAATTGATTGTAATAAACATCAGTATTCGTATATTTTTGTCATTTACATCTGTACTCAGTATCAGAATAAATCATTCAAAAACGAGCTGCTGGTTATTCTCGACTCCCACTCTTTGATGCACCTATTTGTTGATTTGTTCCCTTTTCAACCATCTCCTTACTTTACTCAACCTTTAGGTGTTTGCTTAATGGAGTCTGAGAAGCAAAGGCTCCGAAATCCCCGTTTTCTTTTAATTTGTTTTGTCACTGTGGTGTACATTCACATTCCTTTAATAAAGTCAAACCTAGCACACTTATATTTCTCAGCAAACACGTTAATTTCAACCAAGCCGCAGCACAGTATAACTACCATCCAATCCAGTTAGTAAATAACTTTTCAATTCTCAACATGGTTCACACTGATGAAACATGCTGTCTTGTCGCAAAGTTAACGAATTCATTTCGAAGTTAATCAGCTGAAAGAAAACTAATATTATTATCCCAAATGGTTCTGTGTAGATGATTACATACAATAAATTTCATCATAAATTTATGTTACGTTGCAGAACAACAGTAAACAGAAAAAAATTAAACTGATGTAATCGTATCATTCTTGTAGAATTACCCAGACTTATTGACCGACCATCATTTTCTTGATATATTTTTGGGCACATTTCGTGAATAGAAAACGCCCTTGGGAGAGCTACAAAGTAGCATACTAAAAAACTCATCAGCCAATTACAGTCAAGGAATTCCGAGTTAGAAATGTAAGCTGCAGGTCAACTAAGCATTTCAAATTTTCAAAATAAAATTACGAAATTAGAACCTTTTCCAAGTGAGTTCTAGGGATCTAACTTCCCCAACAATGGGTAATATTCGTTTATCTGCCTGATTATATTATCATTAGTAGTATGTTTTAGTAAAATATCCTTTTCATAAAATGTGACCATAATTCAGGTATTTCAAAAAAATATACATGGAATTCTATAATGCAGAGAAATTCATGAATTAAACTTACTATATCCGTAAGTGTTGTATCCCGAAGAGTATTGTGAATGGTAACTTTGAGAAGTATTTATGGATCAATATGATGCATATATTTCCTATTGTGTAATTGTTAAGTAACTAAACTATTCATATTCGTGTTCCTCTTATTATAAGCTTTATTTTGACCTATGAACTATTATTATACAATTTACCATTCTTGAGTTATCCCCAGTTTATTGATTACTGTTCCCCCTATTCACAGCCACTTTTGACCAAATCTTGTACAAATGTTATTTTCCATTTTATGGTACAATGTGATCAGTTTGTTTGGTATATAAACGCAGTATGTTTGAGAATAATGATTCATATTGCAGAGGCTGTTATTAGTGTTCTGTACGTAACTGTCTGGTCTAGGCAGATAGCAAGACTGATAAATACTCAAGACTGTTCACACGGCTTTTATATATTATTGATCCGATCGGTAATTCGCTCTTCTCTCATTGGCGGGAATCAGCACGTTCATATATCAAATAGGGCACACACTCACTCACACGTTATAACAATAAGGAACATTTTTTGATAATGTAGTCTCTCTATATATTTTCAAGTTTATTTATTTTTCATCAGAGAAGCAGATCCAAATCCGTCAGATTTTATCATTGATTATCTGCTGACATTCATTTTCACTTCTTTCAAACTTCCTTTTTTTCTTAAATTCTAAGTATTTATGACATGACTGACCCTTATCAATTTTACCAAAACTACTTTATCATCTTTGATTAAATAAATCCATGTTACTACTGATAACAGAGATGATATTACTCATTTTTCTTTTCAGTGAAATAATAATGAGTTTCTGTGTAAAGATTAAATCAACATCTTTTCTTGTAAATTGTTTTTTTCTGGCTTATACACACTTGGTGTTGTTTGCTTGTATCTTCCCATTGTTATTTAGGACTGCAATTGATCAGTCTTTTGTTGGCATATGTGCATCCTGTGCGGACTGCCTCCATATTGCCTTAAGTCACAAGCTTTATAAACAAAGTGAATATAACTTCACTCCATTGTACAAGCAGGTGGCTAGCAGGAATCAGTAACTAAGTGGATAACGTGATGACGTTTGGAGCGAACGATACTGGATTTGAGTCTCAGAGTGAACACCAACTCTGAGATGCAGGTACATTCGGCTGACGAGTATCAAATAGGACGAAACGCGCATCCTAGATTTCACTGCTAGCCACCATCCATCTTTGCTTATAAAGCTTGTTTTTCTGGTATTGGAAAATTTTTTTGGTAATTAATAATTGGAAGTAGAACAAAACCATAATCTCGTTTGTCTTGAGAGTATACTAATCTGACCGAAATCAACATATAAGTTATTTAACTTATGTCTTTGGAAGTGACCAGAAACGCAATTCACATATATGCTAGTATGTATAGTCTTATGAAGTAAACAAATTTTTCCTTTAGTGGTACTTTGAAATAAGTAGAATGCAACATCCAATAGAAGTAGTACATAGTCCAATCTTCAATATATACGCACGGAATAAACAAAAGAAAATATTTGTAGTTACATACCTGTAAACATTTTGCTGTTAAAAGATGAATATTGCAATATATTACCGACAGCTAGTTAATTAATAAAAGCAAAGGTTGATGGTTCCATTTTAGGTTACCAAATCAAGTAAACAAGTCCAGTAACCACACTTGCCGGCCTCATAGGAAATGGGATACCAATATACAAAAAAAAAATTTCTCATCCAAAATACACAAAATTATGCAACAATAGATTGATAACAAGTTAAACTTACCAGTTTTTATTAAATCATCCATTGATGTTCCAACAGAATTCTTTTCAATGAGATCTCTTTCAGTTTTTCGTTTTGTATCTTGGCAATCGAAACTTGCACGATTTTGTTTCAATGTAGGTTTTGAAGTATTTTCAAATTCATTCAGTTTTACTACCAACGTTGATAATTTCTCTTCACAATTAGTTTGTTGCATCAGATGTAGTTTTAAGTGCTTATCTAATTTTTCAACATTTTGACGAACTGATTGTACTTCTTTTCTTAACAAATCCATTCCATTTTCTTCGTTAGATCGATTCAGTTTACTAGAAGTGCTTATTATACTGTTTCGTTTCGAATTGATTTCTATGAATTTATCAAGGGTGTTGTTGATGAAAGTGCGTACAATTTCTTCAATATCATTTCCAGGATTATCTGTACATTCATTTTCATCATTATTATTATTATCCACATTGTCATTTTTGACTGTTTCCTTTTGTAAAACCTTTTCATTACCCGTTTCTTCTGACATGCTTTCTTTAAACTGTAACGTTTATTCTATGAAAAATTATTTGAACTGATGATACGTGACAATTGCGGGTTTCTTTTCCTTTAAAAACCTTTATACATAATAATGTAACAATATTTAAACGATAATTTGTATATAGAGTCTATCATTATACTATAGATTTCTTTAAGTAGTATTGTTTCACTGATTTGAACGAATCAAACTTATATTCTTTATTATTTCTAGGATTAAATGTAGAAATCTAATATCATAAAACAATGAAACTTAATGTTACCTATAACATGCAATGATCAAAACAATAGTTCATCATCGTGGGATCATTCTATCATGTGATCATAGAAATAAGAATCAGAAAGTTTTTGTAGCTAATTGAAATTTCTATGGATTCTGTTGTCCATTAGCTTCCAATATATATTGGATAAAACATAAAACCTCTGTGTTTATAATGGCCTATTCAAAAATATATATTTCTTCTGTCACAAAGAAAAAAACACTTAATACTAGTGTTATGAAGAGATTTATAACGGTGTAAATCCTCACAGACATTGATAATGATGATCTAATCAAAATCAGAAATTACAAGCATATTATAAGGGTTTCAGTTCCTTATTCAAGATATTATTGCAGCGGTAGTGTGGTGTGGGCTATTTATATTCATATAAGTAGTATATGATGATGGTCAGACATAGAATGTATTATGGCAGAAGATCAATAAGGAAAGAACAGGAATGAAGCGTAATCGGTACGAAAATGCATGAACAATCAAATCAGAGAAGACGGACTCATATATATGCAGAAGGAACAGTTAAGATTGAGACCATAGATTGTTATTTGAAAATTAACTGTTTCGTGTATCGCTATCGGTATTTAGTGACATGGTCTGTAATTTGCTTATATATATTCGATTGTCCCCACCCGAGTCCTTGTTCACTGCCGTAGGTCTCAACATACATAAAGAAAAAAGCAAGATTCTCAAATTCAATACGAAGAACACCATACAATCACACTTGATGCAAAACTCTGCGAGATGAGCAAGCTTTCACGTACCTGAGAAGCATCATCGATGAAGAAGAAAGACAGGATGCAGATGGAAAGGCAACGATTAACAAAGAACAGGCCTTATTCCTACAGTTGAACAACATATGGAACTCAAAACAACTATCAACCAATATCAAAAACAGAATCTTCAATACGAATGTCAACACAGTCGTATTGTAGAGAGCTGAAACTCAGAGAACCACCACAACCGTCATCAAAAAGGTACAAGTATTTATGGCCGACTGTCTACACAAGATACTCAATATCATTTGGCCGCATACCATCAGCAACAGCCTACTGTGGGAGACGACAAAACAGATTCCATCAGAAGAGGAAATTAAGAAGAGAAGTTGGAAGTGAATAGGACATACATTGAGGAAATCATTAAACTGCATCACGAGGCAAGCTTCAACTTGAAACCCTTAGGGGAAACGGAAAATTGGAAGGCCGAAGAACCAATTACTTGGGGAATTGGAGGAAGGAAGAATAGCAACAGGAAAGTATTGCGCGGGACAGGGTTGGATGGAGAATGTTGTTGATTAGCCCATGCTCCTCCACGACGGGTAATAGGCGTAAGTAAAATAAAAGTAAATGAAAATGGATCATCCTTTTGATGATAGCTAAATGCACAGATTTCAACGAATCACATCACTAGTAATATATGAGATTGTTTCGAGTATGTAAATCATTTTCAGAACACGTATTTAAGTATAACCAGTTTCTAGAGGGGGAAAGACTGAGAGCTCGCTGATATGAACTGACACATGTTGATAATTGTGTAGTGTGATGGTATAATATGATTGGTTTTTACAATGTTCTCACTACTAAGATTTTAAAGGATGCTTTGAAATTATCTACGACTACAGGTTTGCTACTCAATAAGCCTATAAATGTAAGTGGAACCAAATCATCTATTGAATAAGCCATGTAGCAATCGATACTGATTATGTCCTGTACCAGAGAAAGATGTAAGTCACTACAATAATTCACCAAGTGGAATGTGAATCCGTTATGCCCAATTTAAGATTTTCGGATCAGACTACAATGATACTTTGCATTATACGGTTTACTGTTCATTGTCTACAATTAGCATTCAAGCAACTTTTGTTATTTTCAGAAGACGTTATTTGCAATGCTGTCGTATTATTTTATTGAACGAAAGAAGCAACTGAAAATAGGCTACTCGTTCTGGTTAACGCATCATTATTCGATCCAACCGAAGTAGAATGTACTAAGAACTGTGTTGCTAACTTACCATTTTCGATTATTACTAATAATCACATGGTCGGGATACAATTTTCCCAAAATGTGCGTACTCACGCAAATCGAACATATAATCCACTCTCCATTTTCATCTACAGCATACATTGTCAGTTTAACAGAAAAATATTTGCAAAAGAAAATTATCATGCAGTTAGTTCCTTTGTCCATTGTATAAACCGACAATGAAATCAAAAACTGATTATTTTATATTAACAAATGATATACCATAGTTATATGAATGAATTTGTATTTAGATCACAATTTTTTTGCATATATATAATAAATATAATCACATAGTCATTGTTAACTCTTATAACAGTATAAAACAAGTAAGCACTAATTTTTGTTTGTTTGGGGAATATAAATTAAGGAATCAGTTTTCTTCATATGACCTTAATCATGTGACCTTGGTAACTGTTTAAAAATAGAATAAATAACTTTTTTTAATTTTTTTTTAATTATAAAATTCAGCGCCATAATATAAATTAGTTACTATAAGCAAATCCAAAAAAATTTAACCTAATTATGTATACA
>NC_031497.1:2147297-2331052 GCF_000237925.1 Schistosoma mansoni
TAACCAATAAAACCGCTAAAAATTTAAACAAAAAATGGTTTACCAGGGTAGTAATGAGTTTATCACTGTCTCTTTTTTGAATAGTTATCATTGGTAACCTTTTGTTATTCCAATCCTTTACATTCAATTATTTTAATTGTTCCATACTATTTATTACCCCAATGCTAAAACTCTAATACATATTTGGTTGTAACCGGCTCATGAGAAGCCACGAAATATAATGAATTCATATTATTCTGCATCAATATTTGTTGTCTTTATTTAAAACAAAATTAACCGATTCATCCTTGCTTATTTACCGTATGACAAAGAAGTACCCTACCTCACTGATATGTCTTTACTCGAATTATAGGTTGACGAAGTGTCCGTAGTCAACATTTTGTTGTAAACATCTGAAGCATCGTTGGTAAATACTGGTAGTCGGGTAATGAGACGCTGGTGCAGTCAAATAAATGGATCATTGGCATTTACGTGAAGAAGATTTAAACCTCTGTTGACTTTGAACTCGTCATTGGCTTAACATTCACTTATCTTAATGTCTTTGGTTTCGATGATATCTAATTTTTTCTCAAATGTTCACGTTCATCCTCTACTAGTTCACGTAATTCATGTCTTTGTCACAACTTATTATACGATTTCTAATGCTGGTTAAGAATAATTAAACGTTAGCTGGTTCAGAGGTCAGAAATTCAGGTGGATATTACGTCAATGCATTGACTTGTAAAATGATACTGAGTATACATGTTTTTATTTGCTACTCTTCATATATGATTAAAGAAATCATCATATCAACACTAATGGATAATCACAGAAATTCATCCCACACTCTCAATTCCAACACGCTTTTCTTAATCTCTAAACAACGAAACACACTCATCGCATCATCACCAACAATCAATCAGAATATCGGAAACATAACTGGAACAGTCAGCACATAGTTCCCACATTTGAGTCCAATGGAATCAGAACGGAAACTTAATTCTTTCTCTATTCAATAGTCGCATGCAATCGACTAACAACTAGGAAAACATCTGTTGATTCACGTCAAAAATGCTTCTCTCCAAGTTTACTAACAACAAACTTGCAATCAAAACAAACGCCTGAAATACCTCGTACAAACACAACGAAGACATTCTCATGTACGCCAGATTCAGAAGAGATACAGTTGCTGAAATACTGAGAAACAGATCTCCGATATCTTTTAGAAAACCGATTTATTCTACTAAGCTTCTTACTGGTTTCTGATTTTATCACATATGTTAGGTATAAACTGACACTTTTCAAACAACCAGTGTACAGACACATGTTTACTTCCGAATAATGAACAATCGAACTCATTGAGACAAACGCTTTCCAAAAGTATTTCTCAACATCACGCTCTTCTGCTAGTAATCACACATTCAGTTTGAAATACCTCATCAAAATTCACCACTCTGCCCCAAAACAATTATCCTACAAAATCATCTACTCAGCCACAGTAATGAGCTCAGAAGCGGGAGCGAAATGTTACGCACTGAACAGGCTACAGTAATTCAACGATTGGAAATTAAACTATTTTGTATTTTTCATTCTACCGGAGTCTTAAACTTCTCACGTTGGAGCTGGAGTGTAGGAAGAATGATTTTTAGAGGCGACCTGGGCAATCAAATAGTATAACACTATCCCAAAACACAAACAAAGCCTTTGCATTCAACGCTTACATTTCGTAGTTCAACTATAAAAAGACTATCTAAAGCAGTTTCGACAAAAAAACTAAGTAGTGAAATTTACGTGGAATATTTCGAAATGTTAAATATAACCAGTACAACAATTTAAAAGTCATTTACGTAATAGAAAATTAATCAAATAATAAAGTTTATATAAAACCTCAAAGTTGGTTCATAATTGTTACAACTGATCGCAATAACTAACAATCATGTTTCATGCATTAACGAACAATTATCCCATTGTTTCTTTTCAAATATTCTCCAACTAGTTGACCTGGTAACTGTTCAAATAATTTAAATTCATCCGTAGATGTAGTAACTTCATCAGTTTCAAGACGATTTACAACTGTTACACAAACTAGGATGGCTGAAATGAAGTGAACAACCACACAAATATAATTAGTAATACAAAGCAAGATGAGACGTAAATCAAAATTCATACACTGATAAATGTCTCCATATCTTTCTCAGTATATTCACTACTAAACATCCATACAAACATATTCATTTTTCAGTAATACAACATTCATAAACATATTAAATTTTAAGTAATATCAGATCTATTTTCAGGCGCATAATTACTTCACTCCTTTCGTTCAATAAAATAATACGACAGCATTGCAAATAACGTCTTCTGAAAATAACAAAAGTCGATTGATTGCTATTTGTAGACAATGAACGGTAAACCGTATAATGCAAAGTATCATTGTAGTCTGATCCGAAAATCTTAAATTGGGCATAACGGATTCACATTCCACTTAGTGAATAATGGTAGTGACTTACATCTTTCTCTGGTACAGGACATAATCAGTATCGATTGCTACATGGCTTATTCAATAGATGATTTGGTTCCACTTACATTTATAGGCTTATTGAGTAGCAAACCTGTAGTCGTAGATAATTTCAAAGCATTCTTTAAAATCTTAGTAGTGAGAACATTGTAAAAACCAATCATATTATACCATCACACTACACAATTATCAACATGTATCAGTCCAAGTCAGCGAGCTCCCAGTCTTTCCCTCTCTTAGTAATTATAACAAAAAACTCATTGGAATATCACAATATCAAGAGAAAATAACAGGAATTATTATTCGAGCATTTGAATTTATTACCTCGATGACCGGTTAAATTGCAATGAGATGTAATTGCAGCACCCTCCATTTCCATATTTCTTATTCCATGATCATAAACTGACTGAAGAAAAGCTAACTTCTCTTCTTTGCTAAAAGTACAAATCGATCCATTCAATCTTCCTAGCTCTATGGAATCAAAGAAATATATAATTATTTCTCAACTCAAATCGAAAAATATGGTAAAATAAGGGGAAAACGGATGCTTCGCATTGATGTAATGCTGCCTTATCAAAAACAATTGACAATCCACTGCCAACATCTTTTCTTAATTTCTTCTTCTGCCGAAACTTAGTTTGTCCTCTCCCACAATTGGTGTTTTTGGACTCAATTGGAAGGTAACGATAAGGAGTTTAGACAAACCATACTAATCGAACGTCATTGATTTGTCACAGTGTTAAGATCGGAAAAGTCGTATTTCGATTGAAGTAACTAGATTGTGTATATCTATATTCATATTATTATAAGCTTCATTTTGACCTATTGATTATTATTATTATTATAAGAATTACTGTTCCTAAATTATATTCAGTTTATTGATTATTGTATCCCACGTTCACAACCACATTTGACTTGCAGAAGCTGCAATTGGTGTTCTGGACTCAATTGGAAGGGCTAGGCGACCAAGGGACCAATAAGGACGCTAGACTAATCATACTGATAGAACTTTATTGATTTGTCAGTGTTAAGATAGGGAAAGCGGATTTCGATTGGTGGATAATTCACGTGATAAAAAGACGGACATAAGATCAATAACGAATTAGCATAAGTCCTATTCTTTATGTAGTCACAATACTTACCTTCATAAAAGTCATTGGCAGTGATTGTACCACCAACAACAACTGAACATTTCAACGAAAGATTCTCAGAAAGCTTTTTCAACTCATTTACAGCATTTGAGTCCACTTTAGTTTGTCGACGGACAGGTTTACCAAGAATACACTGGAATTCAATTTAGTGAATCAAATAATGCACGAATATATAACTGTTATAATATATATAACTGTTACAATGTTAGGCATTTAACATGATATCATTTCAGAAATAACATCACTGTCAACATATGACACATGATAATTTATTTCTGAATGAACAGAGGAAAATAAAGGCTTTTTAAAATATCCTAGAACTCAAAATGCTCATATTCCTGTTCCACAGTGAACACAGTCTCTACCGATAAACTACATATTTCGGATAATCAAAAGATAGATAGATAGATATACGGAATTAGTCTATTAATTACTTATTTGAATCACTCAGCAAACTCGTAAACACCATTCACTCATTCACTGATTCTACATATATAAAATTATTCAAGTAACCTTTGGATGATCAACTCCAGACATTCGTCAGTTTATCGAAATCAAAGAGTTCACTTCTAAATACTTCCAACATTAAAATCAAACCCACTTCACCTCAATATTCAATCAACAATTCATCATTCACTATACTAACTTTCATTAATGTTTATCTATCTAAGCTACTTACTTGTACTGAAAGTAACTTTTCGATTTATATGAAACGAATAATTAGTGAAAAAAATGTCTGAGGTCGTTGTCGCGCACTGATTATCAATCGATAAACTATGTGTTGTGGTTCACTATTATCTGCTATATCTAAGCCACCAATGCTCACTGAGTGAGTTTTTCAGTTAAATCACTAACACAAATTACACCAACAATTCAGAATAATTCAAAGATTTTACAATTCATTACATTCAAATTATTACATACCAATTCGTTATATGGTTCTAATTTGGTATTCACGCAACGATCGGACAACACTATTGTACCAGGTTTCACTCCTAATTTTAATCAAATAAGAAAACACACCGTTCTGATAAGATTTTCACACAACAACTAAGTTATTTCGACAATCAATAAAATAACTTGTAAGTATCAGCGTGATGTTGTCAAGAGAGTGTTGAGTTTTATTCAAATCACGAACACATCAAACATGGACAAACATTGAAAAGATGGAAACACTAGACGGACGGAACATGGTCGTCCGATATCGTGAATCGACTGAAGTTACACTTGTTGTTCATCATCGCCTCATGTCTCAGTAGTCTAGAGTTTAAGCATTCGCAAGTAACACTGTGAGATTAGGAATGTTCATTGTCGAGAAGCACCATACTACGACAAAACGCACATTTAATGCCTTTCGCTTTCAATGGTTGTTCAACTGAGATTGGTTCGTGATTTGAATACAATTAGTGAATAATTATTCTATTTATCAAGTTGGTTTTCATTTATTTCAATGATTTATCGACACATTCCAATCGGCGATGAAATCCTACTCATGATTTTCTATGAAATAAAAGTTCACTGTTTTATCATCCAAACACTGAACACGCTATACAACATATATCAAACCCAGACAACAACAATCATCTTGAGACTTCCATCACTTGGTGCTATTGACTTCCTTCGAAATATACTTCTCGTTTTACAGTTCTGTATGAGAATTGATATTTTCAATATATTCTGATCTTGTTCGCTACTGTTCCTCATTTACATTGGGTGTTGATTGAGTGGATATTCCCCGGACAATTCAAGCAATAATGGCCCTTCAATTCACCACTTATGGAAACTTGACATTTAAACGAATTATTATGCAGGTAAACATTTATCAGAGATACGGCCAAACTGGAATCGACAAAGGAACAGTCAGTGTTTCACACGAAATTTCATACTGAAAATTGTCCCTATATCATTATTTGTATGGAAATTATAAATATTAGTAGAAATAAATTAAACCATTTTTAATTAGCTCCTCCGATAGCCCCCTTGGTGGCTACTAATGGTATCAAGCTTCGATAAATTAGGAGGATTGAACATGAGGTTAGCGACCCCATCTCGTAGAAAACTAACTCTCTTAAAAAAACGCTGACCAGAAAAAATTATTCAATCCATTTAAACTCTGCCATGGGAGTCAGAAGGTCTTCATGTAGAAGAGTTATGACGCCTCATGGTGAAGGCCGAGTCCCTTCGGAAGTCACGAGGCCGATGCTTCTCTTGACAACCAGAGCAACAATTTCTATATGTACATGGAATGCTCGTACAATGTGAGAGATCGGGAGAGTCTTCCAAATTGCTGCAGAAATGAGGAAATACAACCTGGAGGTGCTTAAATTCAGTAAAACACATTGGACGCAGGTTTGACGACAACAACTAGCTTCAGGAGAGCTTCTGTTATATTCCGGCTGTGAAGAAGAAAACGCCCCATATACACAAGGAGTTGCATTGATACTGTCCAAACATGCACAAAATGCACTTATAGAATGGGAACCTCATGGACCAAGGATCATCAAAGCCTCCTTCAAAACAAAGAAAGAGGGCATTACAATAAACGTCATCTAATGTTATGCGCCTACCAACGACTACAGTGAAGACTTTAAAGATGAATTGTACGATAGGCTGCAGTCAATAGCCCTCAACAACATGTTCCAGGCCTTTCATGACCTACTCAATGGAGAAGGAACTGCTATGGAGAGCAACTGGAAAGGGATAAAAGAGGCAATCACTTCAACATGTCAAGAGGTTCTGGGTCACAAGAAGCACCATCACAAGGAATGGATCACTGCTGATACACTGGATAAGATTCAAGAAAGGAGGAACAAGAGGGCAACAATCAATACCAGCCGAACAAGAGCAGGAAACGCAAAGGCACAAGCTGAATACACAGAAATAAAAAAGCAAGTGAAGAGGAGCATCAGAACCGAAAAACGTAAATATGTGGAAGATTTAGCAATGACAGTGGAAAAGGCTGTAAGAGAAAGAAACATGAGACAGTCGTATGACACAACCAGAACGATCAGTGAAAAGCAAGGAAGGCAAGCTAATCACCAACATTGAGGAACAACGAAACAAGTGGGTAGAACGCTTCAAAGAACTGTTGAATTGACCAACTCCACTGAACCCACCCAACATCGAAGTAGCACCCATGGACCTCTCAATCGATGTTGGTCCACCAACAATTGAAAAGATAAGCATCGCCATCAGACAACTCAAGAGCGGCAAAGCAGCAGGATAACACAACATTCCGGGAGAGGCGATGAAAGCAGATGTAGCAGCAACTGCAAAGATGCTCCACATTCTATTCAGTAAGATTTAGGATGAAGAACAAGTACCAACAGACTGGAAAGAAGGATTTCTGATCAAGATACTAAAAAAGGCGATCTCAGAAAGTGTGATAACTACAGGGGCATCACTCTTCTATCAGTGCCAGGAAAAGTCTTCAACAGGGTATTGTTAAACAGAATGAAGAACTCTGTAAACGCCCAACTTCAAGACCAACAGGCTGGATTCCATAAGGATCGATCGTGTACTGACCAAATCGCAACCCTACGTATCATTGTGGAACAATCAATTTAATGGAATTCATCACTCTACATCAACTTCATTGATTACGAGAAAGCATTTGATACAGTGGACAGGACAACACTATGGAGACTTCTTCGACACTACGGCGTGTCTGCCTGAGAAGATAGTCAATATCATACGGAATTCCTATGATGGACTAAACTGCAAAACCGTGCATGGAAGACAGCTCACTGACTCGTTCGAGGTAAAGACCGGTGTCAGGCAAGATTGTTTACTCTCACCCGCTCTCTTTCTTCTGGTGATCGACTGGATTATGAAGAAGTCAACATCTGGGGGGAAACACGGAATACAATGGACAGGCAGGATGCAGCTTGACGATTTAGACTTCGCAGATGATCTGGCTCTTCTATCACAAACGCAACAACAAATATAGGAGAAAACGACCAGTATAGCAGTAGCCTCAGCAGCAGTAGGTCTCAATATACACAAAGGGAAAAGCAAGACTCTCCGATACAACACAGCATGCACCAATCAAATCACACTTGACGGAGAAGCTTTGGAGAATGTAAAAACCTTCACATATCTGGGCAGCATCATTAATGGGCACGATGGATCTGATGCAGATGTGAAGATGCCGATCGGCAGAGTAAGAGAAGCATATTTACAAGTGAAGAACATCTGGAACTCAAAACAATTGTCAACCAACATCAAGATCAGAATTTTCAATACAAATGTCAAGACAGTTCTACTGTATGGGGTAGAAAACTGGAGAACTACGAAAGCCATCAACCAGAAGATACAGGTGTTTATTAACAATCGGATCCGTTGGCCAGACATGATCAGCAATAGCCTACTGTTTGAGAGAACAAACCAAATTCCATCCAGCGGAAGAATAAATCGGTAGAAGCGCTGGAAGTGGATAGAACATACACTAAGGAAATCACCCAACCGCGTAACAAGACAAGCCCTCACATGGAATCCTGAGCGCCGAAGGAGAAGAGGAAGACCAAAGAACACATTACGCCGAACAAAACTAGAAATGAAGACTCAGGACAGTGGGTTGGAGAATGTTGGTTGTCGGCCTATGATCCATCGGGAGTAACAGGTATAAGTAAAAGAAAGCAAGTTGAAAAAAAATTTTCAATTCTTTTACCTAAACCATCGGATGTTCCTAAACGTATAAACAACACATCCTTGCAACCGGCATAATATAATAATTTTGTCACTTCATGCATTAAAATTAATGTTGATGGTATACCAATTCCATGCTATATGAAAGAAATAAAACAATGAAGGCAATCATGAAGTTACTAACATATAACTAAAATAACTCATAATGTCATTGAATAAGAAAAAGAGAATTCAGCGAAGAAAATTTTCTTTTCGACGAAATCATTTACTTAAGCTGTACATTCGTATATGTAGTGATATGGAAAATATATGTCTATTGGAGGCTAGAAAAGATTGCATTATAAATGGATTCGACAATGAATAACAAATGAGGTGACGTACTAATCAAGGGGTAAGGAAGAAAATAATTTATGGGTCAGATAATAGTTCAATTGACAGATACGAAGGAAAGCGACAAACACAAAGGTCATAATAATAATAATCTGAGTAATAATCAAGAAAACTTGTATAAGGTAATAATAATAATAATAACTGATTAGAGTTTAAATGTAAAATAGTAATTTAAAAAACAAAAAACCGATAATAATCAGATAAAAGTACAGAAAAAAAACAAAACAAAAAACGTATCCAATCAGGGAATTAGGGTCAAGGAAGGGTGAGAGGTTGGACAAATCGTTTCTGCACGCAAAGTTCAGGCTTGAATTCATGGATTGTCAATGCCTCAGCAGTGCATAAAATATTGATTCGACCTCCCTTTGATCCGGTTCCTTTAACTCTATAGATTATTTTAAAAGACGTGTCTTTTGGAGCAATGTGTCCACAATTGATCAAATGCTCTTGTATCGAACTGGTTATCTTTTTACATTTACCTTTTAGGAACCAAGCTGGATAGTGTTCAGAGATACGTTTGGAAAGCGATCGCTTTGTGCGGCCTATATAACGTGCTCCACATGAGCAAGTAAATTTATAAATACACATCGATGTGGCCCAAAGCGAAAGTTTATCCTTAACACACCCCCGAATGGTAGGCCGGCTAGAGAAAACGATTCGGAGCTTGGCTGTGTATAAAGTTTTATTCAACGTTTTTGAAATCCGTTTATTCAGGATTTCAGCAGCCGTGTCTCCCTTGAATTCCATATTCATAAACAAGGTTTTCTTCTGCACTGTCAAAGTTATTTCTTGCTGACGTCTAGATGTTAAGTTGCTATCGACGAACCTCGGTGGATAACCGTTTTTGATGAGGGTCTGTCGAAGATGAAGTAATTCTTCATTTATTGTGTCACTAGAACAGATTCGCTTAATCCTAGATAATAAAGAGTGAATTAAGTTCCTCTTTCGACTCAGTGGAACCCAACTATGGAAATTCGTGTATTGTCCATTCCAAGTGGGTTTTCTATACATAGATTTTTGTAAATAACCATCAGGCAATCTTTTCAAACGGACATCAAGAAAATGGAATTCGTGGTTCGATTCTGCCTCTAAGGTAGATTGAATTGAAGGATGACAGTTATTGAAAATATTTAATATTTCATTGTGGTCCATGTCATCATCACAAATAATGAAAGTATCATCCATATATCTCTTATATAAATGAAATTTCTCGATTATTGGACGAAGTGCTGAATTTTCTAGATTGGCCATGAAACAGTCAGCCAAAAGAGGACCCAATGGAGAGCCCATTGCAACTCCATCTGTTTGTCTATAGAAACCATCATTAAATTTAAATTGTACGTTGAGCGTGCATCGTAGGAGTAGTTCTTTAAGATAGTGTTTTGGGATACATATCTCCAGATTATTATTTTCAATATAGTCACATAAAAAACAAATAGTTTCTGTGAGAGGAACATTTGTAAACAACGACGTGACATCTAATGAGAGCATTTTCTTACCCATTACGTTACATGAATATGAACTATTATCTGACCCATAAATTATTTTCTTCCTTACCCCTTGATTAGTACGTCACCTCATTTGTTATTCATTGTCGAATCCATTTATAATGCAATCTTTTCTAGCCTCCAATAGACATATATTTTCCATATCACTACATATACGAATGTACAGCTTAAGTAAATGATTTCGTCGAAAAGAAAATTTTCTTCGCTGAATTCTCTTTTACTAACATGTTTTTTTACTAATGCTTATGAATCGACTCAATATCGAGGCAATACGCACAGTATGCACATATGCCAATAAGAGACGTATCAATTTCAGTGCTACACATCAACGGGAAGAATCAAGTGAACAATACCAAGTGAATTCTAGCTCATGATACCTTTAGTTAACAATATCATCCTAGATATAATCAGGCAAAGATATTGAATGGGATTGATAAATGAACCTCAATGAAAGTGCATTCACAATCATTGAAATATTTACGTCGCAATAAGATGAGTTGGTTAGAAATAAATTTGAAGTATTATTCATCACAACTGGACCAATGACTTGTAAACACGTACGAGCATTTTACAGTCTTCATCGGTCAGGCTTCCAGCTTAACCATGCCTGTTAAATCCAGAACTCCAATCTCACCCTCTGTTGTATGAATCCTACATTCCAAACATACTGCGTTTACATACGAACCAAACAGACCACACAATACCAAAAAATAGAAATCAACATTTGTACAAGATCGAACCAAAAGTGGCTGTGAATATTGGAGATGGGAACTGATAGACTGGACATAACTTAAGAAACACAAATAATATAGTAATAGTCTATGCATAAAAATAAAGCTCATAATAAGATAAACATCAATATGTATAGTTTAGTTACTTAACAATTAAGCAAATAACATATGTGTTTAGTATTAGTCCAGAAATAGATTCCTACAGTTACAATCCATTATTCTCATCGAAATATAACACAACTGATTTCAGTTAGAAAACCGTTATAACCAAATACCACTAGACAGCTGCATCTCAACACTATGCGACTTAGTGGACTGGTCTACAGATTAAGCACTCACTGCCAATCTCCAGGTCCTAGGTACGACTTCAGTCAGTCAGTCACAACGTAGAACTACGTACGTACGTACATCAGTTCGAGTTCCCCTCTTCTCCAAGCCTTGTGTACCTGTACTCATTACCAGTCACACACTTCGGTGAAACAACAGTTTAGTTCATTGTGGGTCGTAATGATTGTTTCAGCAAAGTCAGTCGGTCATTTAAATCACTAAATTTCGTTTATCTAACTGCAAAAACATATTCATTCATCAAGTTTAAAACTCAGTGCAAAGTTATTCACAACAAATACCGTTTGAAAAATTAACAAAGAACAATGTTTTATGGACAATTTCTCAAATAAATTGTCCTAATCAATACTTCATTCTCAACTTACATCTGCAAATAATATATGATCCACTTTGTAAAGTACAAATCTGGCATGCGAACCGGCTATATTTTCTACAGGTAATGCCAAACCAGCTAATTTAGCCATTGATATTGCAAAATTATGGATTCTACCACTGCTACCACATACACAGACGAACTATTCAAAAATAAGACAAAACATTGACTACAGTAAATTGCAAATTATAATTTAATAAGAAACTTTGGAAAGCATTCATTCAACTTCATGACGACAATATGCAAAAGTGAGGAGAATATTCCCATGGAATCAATAGACATTAGTCAATTCTAGTCAGTTTACTTACTTCGTTTTCTGAACAGATTATGTTCACAACACAAAATCATTTCCAACTAGTTCAACTTAAATATAAACAGTGAAACAATGTAGATAACTACATGAAGGTATTCGATGACACTAAACTGTTTATTTCACATGGTTTTATTCAATCGACGGTTGTTTGGTAAAACGAATACCAGACAATGTACATACAAACAACTCGTTCGCAGTGATAGTACTAATGACAATTCTAGATCAACAATGTTTAATGAAACAATCCAAGAAGTAGTATATACAAAATTCTTTCCCATTCCATGGAATACCTTCTTAGTATATGAATGAGATATGTGTAAAACCAAAACAATAAGTCATTTACAAATATTCATCATTTACAACTTTACATATGTCACATTCATTTGACGAATGAATATATCAAGAGATAGGTTTATGGTAGATTTACTGCACTTGTAGAAACAATGCTTGCACAAATACTATCAAAATGAACACAGGAATCTACTGACCTCCTTCTAGGTATTCATCTTCCGAAAGACGTATAATCACTTGTTTGCCTGTGAACAATTAACATGCTTAACATATATTCTACTTCAAAAATTTCACACAAATCACGAAATCATCCTATTTCTACTCGGCAATTAATTTCCAAATTCCTCAACTCTTAGCTACACCACATTCAGCAAATACAGTCACCTTCACAATACTCAAGATAAATTAATTCTTATCGACTTCGTAACAAAATGACCTATTAACAATGGACACTACCTTGACATCACCAAACTTCTCTTTGAAATCGAATGACTTTGTAGTGAATCCGAAATGATGGAACACATCTTCATCTAGTTCACTCAAATGACTATTCACAATCGGTTGCACTGTCGCCATTCTTATCAATAACTGATGTATTCAAATGTTAGGATTATATATACATATATTGCTTCAAACGTGTTACTCTATCATTTATTCAATACAATAGTTAACTTATGTGGCACTAAAATATTTGATTGGCTGATCAACTCAATCACATTCTAATATGTACATATAGACAAACAGGTATTTTTCTCTCACACAGATTATTTTGTAATGGCTGGTTCTATGTCAAACCCACATAGCTTTTTCTAGCTTCTAGATAAACTAGTCTATCCATTCAACTCAAGCCACATTTTGACCATGTTAGTTATTCACTTATCAACCCCATCTGTTTTTATGTAAGCACATGTGTGTTCACTTCCTATCTCACTCATCACATGTCTGCAACCTATTCAAATCTGACTAGAAACATCGATTAACTCTTGATTCTCCACTGCAATTCATTTCGTTTCTCTCTCACTTCTTCGCTTCGTCCCTCTAAGTGTTCGAATCAATGAGTGTACATAGTATACGCAGTCCAAAATCGATTCTCATGTTTGGCTTATTCAATCCTCGGCGAGACTATACTTTATAGATGAGCCGGTCAGAAGCGTTCGTGGGACTTCAAGGTCACGGTGGCAACGTCAGTACCTGATGCTCATGTACGAACTGTCCACAGAGGATATTAGGAAAGATGTAACAACTGATCTGAAATAAATGGGACTAATAAGAAGTTTCTTTATTTGTATTTGCGGTAATCAAATGACTTCTAGACCTTGTTCAGACTAACGTGATGATGTTATCATTCGATGTAATATATGTTGGAAGAAGTCTGTACGAATAGGAACTTTTTTCTCTCGATCCAGATTGAGACTAAGGCAAATTATAAAAATTGCTGCAAACTGTTTAATAAAAGTACCAGTAACATTGACCGACATGTTCGCAGATGTTACTGAAGATTCAGCTGTTCAGTGGTATGAGTATTGTAGAGATATATGTATAATAAAAAAAATAACAAGCTTACACAACAGAGTACACACGAACAATATTGAAGGTATGTGGTCGAGGTTGAGAGAGTTTTTCCGACCTCATCATGGTTCCAGACACCGACTATTATGGAACCGTATGGATGAGTTCCTCTACCGCATGCATTACGATTTTAGAACCTTTGAACCTCTTTCCAAACTTCACAAGATTTTCGACCGCCTAAAAGAACTGTATACACTTTAATTCTTTGGTTTTGTATGATATATTTATACTCTGTACTAACTGTTTCCCGATTAGCTAATATATTTCAGGGTCGCTCAAGATTCGTTTAAAGGTCGTCCATAAATTATATTCCAGCACAAGCAGCATGAAATCAAACCAGAGTCCAACATAGGGGCACATATATTTTATCATTTTGAAGCGACATTTAGGTGCAATCGCACACCCATCCAGTGTCTCAAGATTTCTTATGCATGTCTAATTTAAACTGCTTCGTGATTTCAATGAAATATCAACAATATACACAACTCCATACTGATAATCAAAATAGTATCAGCATTACATAAATTACCTGTCATATAATACATTAAGACTACAAAGAGTTAAAAGTGATGTGATTTCTGAAGATTTCAAATAACTTATAACCAATCCTTATTCTCATCTACTTATTTACTCAACACGGTAAAATGGTGCACCAAGTTCAATACTTATAAATACTACTTTTCCCATATCAACACTAATGCATAATTACAGAAATTCATCCCACACTCTCAATTCCAACACGTATCTCTCAATCTCATACAAGGACGAAACACCCATCCAGTGTCTCAAGATTTCTTATGCATGTCTAATTTAAACTGCTTCCTGATTTCAATGAAATATCAACGATCTACACAACTCCATACTGATAATCAAAATAGTATCAGCATTACATAAATTACCTGTCATATAAATACATTAAGACTACAATGAGTTAAAAGTGATATGACTTATAACCAATCCTTATTGTCATTTACTTATTTACTCAACATGATAAAATGGTCAAATAAGTTCAATACTTATATACTAATTTTCCCATATCTACACTAATGCATAATTACAGAAATTCATCCCACACTCTCAATTCCAACACGTTTCTCTGAATCTCTAAACAACGAAACACACTCATCGCATCATCATCAACAATAAATCGAAACATCAGAGGCATAAGTGGAACAGTCAACATAGAGTCTCCACTTTTGGGTCCCATTGAATCAGAACGGAAACTTAATTCTTTCTCTATTCAATAGTCGCATGCATGTAAATTCGTTTTCACAACACGATTGACAAACAACTAGGAAAACATCTGTTGATTCACGTCAAAAATGCTTCTCTCCAAGTTTACTAACAACAAACTTGCAATCAAAACAAACGCCTGAAATACCTCTGACAAACGCAACGAAGACATTCTCATGTACGCCAGATTCAGAAAAGATAAAGCTGCTGAAATACATCTTTTAGAAAACCGATTTATTCTACTAAGCTTCTCACTATAAGTTTCAGCCGGTTTCTGATTTTATTACATATGTTAGGTATAAACTGACACTTTTCAAACAACCAGTGTACAAACACATGTTTACTTCCGAATAATGAACAATCGAACTCATTGAGACAAACGCTTTCCAAAAGTATTTCTCAACATCACGCTCTTCTGCTAGTAATCACACATTCAGTTTGAAATACCTCATCAAAATTCACCACTCTGCCCCAAAACAATTATCCTACAAAATCATCTACTCAGCCACAGTAATGAGCTCAGAAGCGGGAGCGAAATGTTACGCACTGAACAGGCTACAGTAATTCAACGATTGGAAATTAAACTATTTTGTATTTTTCATTCTACCGGAGTCTTAAACTTCTCACGTTGGAGCTGGAGTGTAGGAAGAATGATTTTTAGAGGCGACCTGGGCAATCAAATAGTATAACACTATCCCAAAACACAAACAAAGCCTTTGCATTCAACGCTTACATTTCGTAGTTCAACTATAAAAAGACTATCTAAAGCAGTTTCGACAAACAACCAAGTAGTGAAAATTACGTGGAATATTTCGAAATGTTAAATATAACCAGTACAACAATTTAAAAGTCATTTACGTAATAGAAAATTAATCAAATAATAAAGTTTATATAAAACCTCAAAGTTGGTTCATAATTGTTACAACTGATCGCAATAACTAACAATCATGTTTCATGCATTAACGAACAATTATCCCATTGTTTCTTTTCAAATATTCTCCAACTAGTTGACCAGGTCTCTGTGCAAATAATGTAAATTCATCGGTAGATATAGTAATTTGATCACCTTCAAGACGATTTACAGCTGTTACACAAACTAGAATAGCTGAAACAAAGAGAACAACCACACAAATATGATTGGTAACACTCGACACAGTGGTTTGCATTATAACCATTGACTAATCAAATCATTATTTGTTATATCCTAGCGAAAACTTAAGTATGGGTAACTTTCATGGCCTATTTATGGACGATTATTCTATGTATATTCTTATTGTTTAACTATTGAGTAATTACATTGTGTATATCTATATTCATCTTATTATAAGCTTCATTTTGACCCATTGATTATTTTCATAGTTGAAATCATTAGTCAATTGAAGCTAGACTACCTGGAAGCACTGGACAACCGTTTTTTATCATAAATTTATATCAGTTAGAGAACTTATGTTTCATACTGATAGCGAGATACGTTTAGGAAATCGAGTGGTTTTATAATGGTAACCATTTCCGAATTCATTCATTTGTGATGTTGCATGGGAATTACTCTACAATATCGGTGATAATTATCTCTCTCTCTCTATCTATCTATCTTGACAAGATTCAATTCGACTAACCACATCTTTTTCACTACAGCTGCAATTAATATTCCCACTTATTGTTTGGAGAGTGTGGATATTTCATACAGTGTTATATTCCCTTGCCTTTAACAGCTAATCCCAAGTAACACATTACGACATCACTAATTTCCATTAACTACTTAGTTTACTGAAATTAGTCAATATATTCCTAAAATCAAATGAAATCAACACATTCATTTTTTCTAGTCTAAGAACAGAGTATTTCATTAAATTAATAAAACTGCAGCCAAAATTTCGGCAACAGCATCAAACTCCGACCCAGTCAACTATCCATTGTGTACGAGAGAGGTTATTCAGATGTATGTGTAAAAAGAAAATTGTTAGGAAAAATTAGCGAACTATAATTCAAGTGAAATGAGGGATGCAAGTTACATACATACACACACAATTACTATCATTGTGTATTTAATTTGTAATGTTACGTAGACTGAACATTGTAATTATTTTCTTTTCTTGGAGTGTGAAAACGAAAAACGGTCGATCGTATTACACGCATACAGATTACACCACATCAGTGTAACTGAACAATACACTAGATTGGTAAGATTAGTCATTATGTTTATGTATCGGTCGAACAATTGGTTATACATTATTGATTAAAAGAGTTTTCAGTAGAACATAAGTAACTTTTCTGTTTATCAATGAAATAGACAAATATCGACACCTATTCATGGCATTTTATGTTTGTTGTCTATTAATTTTTACCTAACCAAGAATTCAGGGCATATGGAGTGAGAATGAGTACGATTTGTTCTACGAAGTCAACTGATAACATTGATTGGTCATTCTTATCCATCCAATGGGGAAGCTACACGTCGACATTCTAGAATATTCCCCTAACAGTGATTGGATGGAATGTCTGCGGCTCTTTCTGGGCTTCTTAAGGCTTCCTAGAGTTTACCAACGAGCCGTCCTTACACAAATATTAATACAACACATTGTATTTCCCGTATTACACAACCTCTTTTCGAGGTATATTATCAACAGAAATCTCACAATTTATTCTGATTTTACTAATCTTTCGACAGTAGACCGAAATCAATGAAACGTCATATTCTTAACCTAGGGAATCACGTCGCGAGAATTTGTAGATTTCTAGCTAAAGTGTAAACAGTGCAGACAGATAAAAGAGCAAACTTCAAGATCATTTTTGTGTGTTTACGCTTTCATATTCGCTTCCCCATAAGATCTTAATTAAGTTTGAATAACCTTCTCAGTATATTCACAACTAAACATCCATACTTTAGTATACAGATGGTGCATGTCCCCAATGCAGCTCATCATTTTTGTGGGAGCATTGATCTGACTCCGTTTAGATCAAATGAATGACTGTTGTCAAAATATACATCCTGTCTATCGTCGTATGTAATACATGACTTAATCCGCATTGATGAATACATGTATTTTGTTCATTCATTGATCTTTATAGCAAAGCAGAGGGATGAAGAGAGTAGCAAAGAGTGAAGCAAAATCGACACGTATTGGAGATGGCGGGTAAACCAACTCTGTTTAGTGAATAACATTAAACTCACGGCGATGCCTCCAGTGCTACAGACATGGCGATGCCCACCGTCTAAAATACTTCGCGCACTAACCATCAAGAAAACGTAGATTTAGATGCAGCGTTTAGTTACAATGAGGAAGAAATACTTCCTATGAACTCAGAAGAGTTTACGGAACAACACTACGAGGAAGACGAACGTGTTTAACAATGACAGACAGTGTGATATTTGCCATTTACCTCAGCTGCCCAGTCAAATTGTTGATAGAAGTGCTTAGAGTTTTTGTCCATGCACTGCTATGTTTCATTCGTTCTGTGTTTACGACCCATCACAAGTATTCCATGGGTTCCATTGTCCCATGTGAGGCGCTGTCACGGACTCACATTCAAGTCATTGATCGGGACAATACGAACTGGGAAGAGACCGAGTAACGGCCCTTTTCAGGGCCACCCACAATTTGATCCCGATATACATTCACTGTCAGGAGTATAGCACGGTAATCAAATGGATTTGTTTATTCTATTTCGATTTGAACGAATCAGATTACAAAGCTGCACCATTTACAGCCAATTAAAAAATTATGACAGGTGACAAAATATTTGTTCACTTTCAGTTGGGCACACACTTTCAAAAACAAGTTCACGAATCACCGATTGCTAAATTTATTTCACATCTTTAAATTTCGAAAAAAATGGGTGGTAGGGAATTATATGTGCCGTGAAATTCATGTCAATCAAACGTCAATCAATAATTTATAGTCACGCACATACGCTCATATAAAAAAATAGTCAAGGTTAATTATCGAGCCCCCAAATGCCCTGGTACGGCCGAGAGTGGGGAGAGTCCGCTCTCCCTCTCCAAATGCTTTCACATGGTCACGTGAATATATAGCCTCTGCCAGGGAAGTCCTACTCACTGCATTCTCGTGGCATTACTGTTGGTTACGAAATTGAGAGGACGAAGAGCGAGTGTCCGGTGCTTTAACCGGGTTGGTGGACACGGCGAGTCCACCTAGGGGAGTTGGAAAACCCTGATTCCAAACCAATGGTGCACATGGGCTCCAGTATCCTGATGGAACGAATGGCGTATGAACCTATTGTTGGTCACCGGCTACCATGTGACTGCATCTCCTCACGATGCTCCACTGCCTTGTGGATCAGATCTTTAGGTCAAAGGCTCGGGGTGTGGCGTCCTAAGAAAACCACCTGCTTCAGTTTGGGCACCTGGGCAGTATCGCAGCCCTCACACAAATCAAATGAGATTTGTGAGGCGCATATTTATCCGGTGCTTTTTGTACCAATATTTATGTGTTTAAATAAAATAAATAAATCGAATAATTAACAAGGTCAAAACATGACTCATGATGGATAGGTGAATTGGCTTGTCCAGAAGCTAGAATAAAGTATATGAGCTAAACATAATAACCAACTTCATTTAGTATTGTTTGTCAGTTGCAGTCCTAACACATCGATGGGAAGATTCAAACAAACAATACTAAACGAATTTAAACTTCACCCCATAGCACAAGAAGTCAGTGACCGAGTAGATAACGCCATGGCGTTTGAAGCGAAAGGTGCTGGGTTTGAATCCCAGAGTGAATATCAACTCTGAGATGCAGGTACATCCAGCTGACGAGTCCCAACTAAGACGAAACGCGCGTCCTGGATTCCACTGATAACCAACAATGCAATACATGCAAATTCATGCTTTAGTAATACAACATTCATAAACATATTACATTTTAAGTAATATCAGATCTATTTTCAGGCGCATAATTACTTCACTCCTTTCGTTCAATAAAATAATACGACAGCATTGCAAAACACGTCTTCTGAAAATAACAAAAGTTGCTTGAATGCTAATTGTAGACAGTGGACAGTAAACCGTATAATGCAAAGTATCATTGTAGTCTGATCCGAAAATCTTAAATTGGGCATAACGGATTCACATTCCACTTAGTGAATAATGGTAGTGACTTACATCTTTCTCTGGTACAGGACATAATCAGTATCGATTGCTACATGGCTTATTCAATAGATGATTTGGTTCCACTTACATTTATAGGCTTATTGAGTAGCAAACCTGTAGTCGTAGATAATTTCAAAGCATTCTTTAAAATCTTAGTAGTGAGAACATTGTAAAAATCAAGCATTTTATACCACCACACTACACAATTATCAACATGTATCAGTCCATATCAGCTAGCTCCCAGTCTTTCCCTCTCTTAGTAATTATAACAAAAAAACTGATTGGAATATCACAATATCAAGAGAAAATAACAGGAATTATTATTCGAGCATTTGAATTTATTACCTCGATGACCGGTTAAATAGCAATGAGATGTAATTGCTGTACCCTCCATTTCCATATTTCTTATTCCATGCTCATAAGCCGACTGAAGAAAAGCTAACTTCTCTTCTTTGCTAAAAGTACAAATCGATCCATCCAATCTTCCTTGCTCTATAAAATTAAAGAAATTCATAAGTTCAAATTGATAATCCATAAAATTGGCCAAGTTTAAGGCAGAGTACATCATTTAAGAAACTGTAGCATGTGAATCAAGGAGTGTTTGTCAAACAAAATCGCTAATATTAGGATGACTCCAATATGTAGTGTTAACTTGAATCAGTTTATAAGTGAAATGAAATTGTGAGATAAATGATCAGAATGAATATAGTTGACATGGGGGTGAGATAGAACAATGGGATTACAAATCAGAAATTACGTAATATGTAGAATAATATGAATTACATCAGATATAGTAAATAGGGGTGGATGCTGAATAGATTTCTCCAAAAGGTTAGCAAGTGTAATAATAATAATAATGACTGGTAAGATATGTAGATAAAATAAGTTTAGAATATAAAAATTAGAATATAAAAAAAGCATTGAAGGAACTTAAGAACAATTCCACAATAACAATCTCCAAACCAGACAAAGGTTCCGGTGTTGTAATCATGAATAAGGAGGACTACATAACCAAAATGAACGTGATCCTCTCAGACTCTGCTAAATTTAAATCAGATTCACAGATCGATAACGTGAAGTTGGTCGAAAAACAAATATGCCGAGAACTACATCTACTCATGCTTCACGGTTTTATCACCGAGGCCCATTATAAAATGCTCAAGCCCATTGGTACATGCACACCAGAAATGTATGGCTTACCGAAACTGCATAAGCCTGGAACACCTATGAGACCAATTTTGTCCATGATAAATTCACCATACCATAAGCTAGCAAAGTGGTTGAAAGGAATTTTGGATCCTGTTTGTAAACAACTGTCGACACATACTGTCATTGATTCCTTCGAACTTCTCCCAACCTTGGAACACTTGAATATTTCTAATAGTCGGATGTGTTCTTTCGATGTAAACTCTTTGTTCACAAATGTACCTCTCGAAGAAACTGTGGAATTTATTTGTGATTTCATAACTTCACACAACATAAGAATACCCATTCCTACTACCTATCTTCGAGATCTAATTTTGCTGTGCACAAAGAATATAAAATTCTATTTCCAAGGTAAAGCATATATGCAAATCGATGGAGTGGCTATGGGAAGCCCTCTCGGACCTGTTTTAGCAAACATATTCATGGGAATGATAGAAAGGCAAGTGAGTCACTTCATTGATGGTATTACACTTTACAAACGATATGTCGACGATATTCTTGTCATATTACCACAGTCTACAGATATTAATCAAGTCAATGATTTATTCAATGCAATTCACCCGAATCTGAAAGTCACTTATGAGGAAGAAAACAATAATGAACTAGCTTTCCTCGACATCCTGCTCCATCGCCGTCCAGACGGATCGATCAGACGCAGAGTACATCGCAAACCCACCTGGTCGGGACAGTACCTCCACTTCACTAGTTTCTGCCCCATACAATATAAACGTTCTATTGTCAAAACTTTATTCACTCGGGCAAGTACAATCTGCACTGTAGATACATTGGACGACGAATTTAAGTTTATTACTGAGACACTTAAATTAAACGGATATCCTGAAACGTTTATTGGTCATCAGAACACAAATACAACGAAACTGATAGCAACGGATGTGCCCAAGAAACCAGTATACCTACAGTCACCTTTCAAAGGTGATCATTGCATGAAAATTACAACCAAACAGACTGCAGCTGCAATAAAAAAGACCTTCAATGCAGCTAATCTGAGGCTTATCACAACAACTCAATCGATCTCAGTTAACCCTATCAAGTCTCCAAGACCGATTCAGTCCAAATCCCACTGTATTTACCAATTCACACGTAACTGCGGAGAAAGTTACTTAGGTAGGACAGATCGCCGATTGGAGGACAGGATAGGGGAACATATTCCAAGATGGTTAATCAAATCCATGATTCATCCACCTAGCCCGCCATCTCAAGATCGATCAAGAAACCCAGCCTCGTCCATTGCAAAACATCTAATGATGAGTGGTCATCAAATTGACCCAAAATCAGCCTTTAGAGTTGTGACATGTCATCAAAACCCACACACACTCAAACTACTCGAAGCTATCTTGATTGGTCGGAAAAGTCCAACTTTGTGTGCTCAAAAACAACTGTACGTTGACCTTTGTTTACCATGGTTCTAGTGAGTGAATGTCATGCTAAATAAGAAATTTTGACCTTATCTTCAAAACTGTATTTACACGAATAACATGTTGCTTGTATGTGACTGACGAGAATGCACGAAATGGTACTATCTCACAAAATTTGTCTTCTCATTTCTCTATAAAAATGAACATTAATCAAATTAACGTCACCATATTATAAAATTGATTATTAACAAGTTGACCCTGAAGTTGGCCAGGGTAAAAGGAGCGACTGGACATATTTCTTTTGGATGCAAAGCTCTGGCTTTTAAATCCGAATAGCAATTGCCTCAGCCGTCTGCAGGATTTTCAGTCTGAGGGAATTAGGTAGACTGCTGTCAACACGATATATTATTGTGAAAGATTACTCGATGTTGGCTCTATGTCCCGTCTGAACTAAATGGGCTAAAATAGAGCTGTTAACCGTTTTGACTACACCTTTGCTTAACCACACTGGGAGGTGCTCACAAACACTCCGTGATTCACATGTTACAGTTTCTTAAATGATGTACTCTGCCTTAAACTTGGCCAATTTTTATGGATTATCAATTTGAATTTATAATAGTAGAACCTGATAAGAAATTATTGGAAAGAATATTCTTCGTTCATATAATTGGGTTTTAATATGATGGGATTTTTTCAGCGATTGAAATATATAAGTATTTCAAAACTCAAATCGAAAAATTCGGTAAAATATGGAGAAAATTGATGTTTCGCATTGATTCAATGCAGCTTCATTACAAACAATTTACCATGATAATTTGTGGATTTATTAACACATTTACCATATCAAGATACGATTTATTATGTGTGGATCTTATTCCCTACCGATGCGTTTTGATTCACTATACTGAGGAGATAAAGTTGTTATCTGTGTACAGTGAACTGAGGTGTAATCACTCTATAGGATAGCACACAACCTACACAACTGAAAGTATACTAATTCATTTACAAAATACGATCCAAATCAACACTTGCGACTTATGAGTTCATAAGAAATATGGAAAACTTGTACCAACTGAGAATTTTCAACAATAATGACAAAACATAGAACTCAAACTAGAAATCCCAGGTATCGTAATCCATGTGGTAATGTTAGGTTAGTGGGATGAAATTCAGTAATGTATATTCCAAACTCAAACCAATTGTTATTCAAATCTTATCTCTTCATTTGACTAACACCATTGATTAACGTTTCCCACTGAGACCTCAAGAAAACAATCTTCAACGTAATAACCAGTGAGTTTAATTTATGTCCCAACCAAGCGGGTTTGTGGAAGTCTCCACCTAATGTGGTATTAATACTGAAAGAATACTTCCTGTAGTAACATAGTCAGTCATAGCTATTAAGTTCTAGAATAAGTTATTTATAAATGATTCTTTATTCATAGTGGCGTTTCAGATCACTATCTGCATTCAACACTTTCTTCAAAATCCATTAATCAGTTGTATGGTAAATCGAAGTGAGAAAATATGACAATGTTCAATACAACTGTTCTTACAATAGAGTTCCTGTAGTTTTTAGTAGCTAACACAATGGTAGTAGTACACATAAGATTGTTTTGAATACTTAAACATTCGAAAAATAATTACATTCTGTACACCCTCAGTCTTACTGTAATATCCTAGTGATAATGAATGTACGGGTAACTTCCGGGACCTATTAATGGGCTATTATTTTATATATATTCTTATGCTTTAACTAGATTGTGTATATCGATATTCATCTTATCATAAGCTTCATTTTGACCTATTGATTATTATTACACGAATTACTATCCCTAAATTACAGTCAGTTGATTGATTACTGTATTCCACCTTCACAGCCACATTTGACTTGATCTTGTACAAATATTATTTTCTATTTTAAGGTGTAATGCGGTCTGTCAGTCTGGTATATAAGCTGAGTATGCTTGCAATAAATGATTCGCATAGATTCGTATAGCAGAAGCTGCAATCGGTGTTCTGGACTCAATTGGAAGGGCTAGGCGGAGAAGGGACCAACAAGGACTTTAGATTACTCGAACTGATCGGACGTCATTGATTTGTCACAGTAATATGATCGGAAAAATCGTATTTCGATTGGAGGATAATTCACGTGATAAAAAGACGGACATAAGATCAATAACGAATTAGCATAACTCCTATTCTTTATGTAATCACAATACTTACCTTCATAAAAGTCATTGGCAGCGATTGTACCACCAACAACAACTGAACATTCCAACGAAAGATTCTCAGAAAGCTTTTTCAACTCATTTACAGTGTTTAAGTCCACTATAGTTTGTCGACGGACAGGTTTACCAAGAATACACTGAAATTCAATTTAGTGAATCAAATAATGCACGAAACAATAGAACTGTTACAATGTTAGGCATTTAACATGATATCATTTCAGAAATAACATCACTGTCAACATACGACACATGACAGTATATTTCTGAATGAAACGATGAAGAAAAAGTTTAACAACACATTACTCTTCATATACAACATTCAATAATGCAACAAAGCATTAGAAATTCGAACAAATCCAGAAATATTACGGTATGTCAAACTGAATCATTTTATTCGAAGTGACAAACCTTAACCTTGTGAGCCACATAAATCCTAAACTTTATTGGATTTTTGATAAAATATCCTAGAACTCAAAATGCTCATATTCCTGTTCCACAGTGAACACAGTCTCTACCGACAAACTACATATTTCGGATAATCAAAAGATAGATAGATAGATATACGGAATTAGTCTATTAATTACTTGTTTGAATCACTCAGAAAACTCGTAAACACCATTCACTCATTCACTGATTCTACATATATAAAATTATTCAAGTAACCTTTGGATGATCAACTCCAGACATTCGTCAGTTTATCGAAATCAAAGAGTTCACTTCTAAATACTTCCAACATTAAAATCAAACCCACTTCACCTCAATATTCAATCAACAATTCATCATTCACTATACTAACTTTCATTAATGTTTATCTATCTCAGCTATTTACTTGTACTGAAAGTAACTTTTCGATTTATATGAAACGAATAATTAGTGAAAAAAATGTCTGAGGTCGTTGTCGCGCACTGATTATCAATCGATAAACTATATGTTGTGGTTCACTATTGTCTGCTATATCTAAGTCACCAATGCCCACTGAGTGAGTTTTTCAGTTAAATCACTAACACAAATTACAACAACAATTCAGAATAATTCAAAGATTTTACAATTTATTACATTCAAATTATTACATACCAATTCGTTATATGGTTCTAATTTGGTATTCACGCAACGATCGGACAACACTATTGTACCAGGTTTCACTCCTAATTTTAATCAAATAAGAAAACACACCGTTCTGATAAGATTTTCACACAACAACTAAGTTATTTCGACAATCAATAAAATAACTTGTAAGTATCAGCGTGATGTTGTCAAGAGAGTGTTGAGTTTTATTCAAATCACGAACACATCAAACATGGACAAACATTGAAAAGATGGAAACACTAGACGGACGGAACACGGTCGTCCGATATCGTGAATCGACTGAAGTTACACTTGTTGTTCATCATCGCCTCATGCCTCAGTAGTCTAGAGTTTAAGCATTCGCAAGTAACACTGTGAGATTAGGAATGTTCATTGTCGAGAAGCACCATACTACAACAAAACGCACACTTAGTGCCTTTCGCTTTCAATGGTTGTCCAACTGAGATTGGTTCGTGATTTGAATACAATTAGTGAATAATTATTCTATTTATCAAATTGGTTTTCATTTATTTCAATGATTTATCGACACATTCCAATCGGCGATGAAATCCTACTCATGAATTTCCATGAAGTAAAAGTTCACTGTTTTATCATGCAAACACTGAACACGCTATACAACATATATCAAACCCAGACAACAACAATCATCTTGAGACTTCCATCACTTGGTATTATTGACTTCCTTCGAAATATACTTCTCGTTTTACAGTTCTGTATAAGAACTGATATTTTTCGAATATTCTGATCTTGTTCGCTACTGTTCCTCATTTACATTGGGTGTTGATTGAGTGGATATTCCCCGGACAATTCAAACAATGATGGTCCTTCAATTCATCACTTGGTGAAACATCACGTTTAAGCGAATTCTGATTCAGATAAACATTTATCAGAGATACAGTCAAACTGGAATCGACAAAGGGACAGTCAGTGTTTCACACGAAATTTCATACTGAAAATACTCATTTTATCATTACTTGTATTACTTACCTACTTAAGCCTGTTACCCCTCGTCGAGAAGCATAGGCCGCTCACCAGCATTCTCCATCCAACTCTGTCCTGAGCCTTCCTTTCCAGTTCTTTCCAGTTGCTATTCATCCTTTTCATATCGGCTTCTATTTCCCGGCGTAATGTGTTCTTTGGCCTTCCTATTTTTCGTTTCCCTGCCTTGTAATGCACATCGGTGATTTCCTTAATGTATGTCCTATCCACTTTAAACGTCTTTTCCTAATTTCCTCTTCAGATGGAAGCTGGTTTGTCCTCTCCCACAAAACGCTGTTGCTGATAGTATCCGGCCAATGGATGTTTAGTATTTTGCGTAGACAACTGTTTATAAATACTTGTACCTTCCTGATGATGGTCGTAGTAGTTCTCCACGTTTCAGCTCCATGCAGTAGGATTGTCTTGATGTTCGTATTGAAGATTGTGACTCTAATATTGGTTGAGAGTTGTTTTGGGTTCCATATGTTCTTCAATTGTAGGAATGCTGCCCTTGCTTTGCCAATCCTCGTCTTTACATATGCGTCCGATCCTCCTTGTTTATCAACGATGCTTCCCAGGTACTTGAATGTTTCCACCTCTTCCAGCGTTTCGCCATCAAGTGTGATTGGGTTGGTGTTCTCCGTGTTGCATTTGAGAATCTTGCTTTTTCCTTTGTGAATGTGAAGGCCTATCGATGCAGGGGCTGCTGCTACATTTGCTGTCTTCATCTGCATTTGTTCGTGTGTATGAGAGAGGAGGGATAGGTCATCTGCGAAGTCCAAATCATCTAGTTGATTCTGAGAAGTTCATTGTATTCCGTATTTCCCATCAGATGTCGAAGTCTTCATAATCCAGTCAATCACTAGAAGGAAGAGGAACGGGGAGAGTAGACAGCCTTGTCTGACTCCGGTCCTTACTGGAAATGCATCTGTCAGCTGTCCTCCATGCACCACTTTGCACTGTAGTCCATCGTATGAGTTTTGGATAATGTTGACAATCTTTTCAGGAACTCCATAGTGTCGAAGAAGTTTCCATAATGTTCTCCTGTCCACGCTGTCAAACGCCTTCTTATAGTCAATGAAGTTGACGTATAGTGATGAGTTCCACTCAACTGATTGTTCAAAGATGATCCGTAGTGTCGCAATCTGGTCTGTGCACGACCGATCCTTCCGGAATCCGGCCTGTTGATCTGGAAGTCGGGCGTCTACTGCGTCTTTCATCCGATTCAGCAGCACTCTGTTGAAAACTTTTCCTGGTACTGATAACAAACCGATGCCTCTGTAGTTCTCACATTTGCTCAGATCTCCTTTCTTTGGTATCTTGATGAGATATCTTTCTTTCCAGTCCATTGGCACTTGTTCCTCTTCCCAAATCTTCTTGAACAGAAGGTGAAGCATGTTTGCAGTTATTTCAATGTCTGACTTCAGTGCTTCAGCTGGTATATTGTCAGGTCCTGCCGCCTTCCCACTTTTGATTTGTCTGATGGCCATCTTGACTTCTTCGATCGTTGGTGGAGTGACATCTATAGGAAGGTCAGTGTGGGCTGCTTCGACGTTCGGTGGGTTCAATGGGGCTGGTCTATTCAGCAGTTCCTCGAAGTATTCTGCCCATCTTTTCCTCTGTTCTTGAATCTCAGTGATTGTCTTTCCTTCTTTGTCCTTGACTGGTCTCTCTGGTTTGCTATATCTTCCTGCCAATTTCTTCGTTGTATCATATAGTTGTCTCATATTCCCTTCTCTTGCAGCTTTTTCCGCCGTCGTTGCTAGTTCTCCCATGTATTTCTGCTTGTCGGCTTCAATGCTTTTCTTCACTTCCCTGTTTGCTTCTGCGTAGTCTGCTTGTGCTTTGACTTTCTCTGCTCGTGTTCGGCTGTTGTTAATTGCTAGTTTCTTGTTATTCCTTTCTTGAATTTTGTCCAGGGTTCCCATAGAGATCCATTCCTTGTGATGATGCTTCTTAGGACCAAGAACCTCCTGACACGTTGAAGTTAGTGCTTCTTTTATCCTCTTCCAGTTGTCCTCCAAAGTGGTTTCTTGTTCTTTCAGTAGATCCTGTAGAGCTTGGAACCTGTTGTTGAGAGTTATCTTGAATTCGTGGAGCTTGTCAGTATCTCGAAGGAAGGCTGTATTGAACCTTTGTAGTGCTGTTTGTCCAGTTTTCCAGTGTTTCTTTAGCTTCAATCTCATCTTGGCCACAACCAGGTGGTGATCTGAAGCTATGTCAGCTCCTCTCCGGGTTCTCACATCTTCCATTGACCTTCGGAATTTTCTGTTGATACAGATGTGGTCTATCTGGTTCTCTGTGGTGTGGTCCGGTGAGATCCATGTAGCTTTGTGTATGCACTTGTGTGGGAATATTGTGCCACCTATAACCAATTTGTTGAATGCACATAGGTTTGCAAGTCTCTCCCCATTTTCATTTCTCTCTCCTAGTCCATGTCGTCCAATTACATCTTCATAACCTGTGTTGTCCACTCCAACTTTAGCATTTAGATCTCCCATCAGGATGGTGATGTCCTTTCGTGAGCACTTCTCTATAATTGATTGCAGCCTTGATAGAACTGATGTTTATCATCGTCGTTGCTATCATTGGTTGGTGCATAACATTGGATAACGTTCATTTGTATCCCTTGCTTCTTTGTTCTGAATGATGCTTTGATTATCCTGGGTCCATGAGATTCCCATCCCACAAGTGCATTTCGTGCTTCTTTGGACAGCATTAGAGCAACTCCCTGAGTGTGTGGAGCATTTTCCCCTTCGTGACCGGAGTACAGCAGCATCTTTCCTGTACCTAGCCTTTGTTGTCCAGTTTGTGTCCAATGGGTTTCGCTGATTCCGAGTACTGCCAATTTGTATCTCTTCATTTCCATTGCTATTTGACTGGCCTACCAAATTGTCCGAACGTTCCATGTACCTATAAAAATTGTTGCTCTGGTTGTTAGAAGGTGCATCGGTCTCGTGACTTCCGAAAAATTTCGGCTTTCATCATGAGACGTCATAATTATTCCTTCAACTGCCAGGACAGAGTCTAAATGGTTTGAATTATCTTTTGTGGTTAGCGTTTTTTTAGCGAGTTAGCTTTTCTACGGGATGGGGTCGCTAACCCCATGCCCAACCCTCCTCATTTACCCGGGCTTGGGACCGGCATTAACTCTAGAAGAGCTACAGGCGGAGTTATCATTACTTGTATGGAAATTATAAATATTGATAGAATTAAATTAAACTACTTTTTAATTGTTTTACCTAGACCACCGGATGTTCCTAAACGTATAAACAACACATCTTTGCAACCAGCATAATGTAATAATTTCGTCACTTCATGCAGCATAATTAATGCTGATGGTATGCCCATTCCATGCTATATGAAAGAAATAAAACAATGAAGACAACCATGAAGTTACCAACATATGTTTTTTAGTAATGCTTGTGAATTGATTCAATATCGAGGTAATACTCACAGTATGCATATATACCAATAGGAGATTGATCAATTGCAACAGCACTCAAAATCATTGTATTCATAATCAATCTCCTTCAATTCCTATTATTCTTCCCACCTCGACTTTCAATACTAAACTTCCTCATTCGGTTTCTTCCTCAAGTGTCACTATGGCCAAAGATTCTAGTGCGCGGAACACTGTCCCAGGTCTACTAAAACCTCGCTCCAAACTACACATTGGAGCCTTCAATGTACGTAACTTATGTCAAATCGATTAGCGGGCCTCCTTGGCTAAGACCCTAGAATCTCGTACCATTAATGTATGCTGTGTCAACGAAACACGCATACAGGATCCTAGCGTGGTCATTCACTTGACCTCACCTCGCCAAAATGGACAACCAACGAAATACACGCTCCGTGTATCTGGCGGCCTGATGTCTAGTTCTCGTGGACTTGCAGGTGTGAGCATAGCATTCAGTACAAGGGCAGAACAAGCACTAGTAAAATGGATCCCCGTTAACGGTCGCCTATGTGATGTTCAGCTAAATGGCTCCGTAAGAACTCAGAAGGAAAGGGACACACGTCGTTGCCTTTTCGTCGTTTATTCCTACGCTCCCACTGACTGAAGCCCGGATGAAGTGAAAGATGGCTTTTACAGAAAGCTCTCTGAACTTCTTCAAAAGGCTAAGTGCTCAGACATAATACTCGTAGCTGTTGACTTTAATACCCGGATAGGTAGATACAAAAAACCAATGGATTTCTTCTAAGTCTATTGCACTAATAGATTCTCGTAAACTCATCCCATCAGGCTCTGAACACGATGAAGAGTGAAAGCAAATCAGATCTAGGTTAACCAACAGTCTACGGAACATCGTGAGCAGCGGTGTACAACGAAAGCAAAAGAAATGGAGACGGCAGCGGCTTTATAAAACACCAGACAACTCTTCAGATAAAAAAGAAACCGGAATTAAGAAGTCAAGTAAAAGCGAGACTTAAAAGCAGCATTTGACTCTGTGACCGAGAGTTTCTGTGGCAGTGTCTGTCATTGATAGGTGGACCTCAGAAGTACATAAACCTTGTAAAGGCTCTTTACTCGAACACTACCAGTAGATTCAGAGCTTATAGCGAACTGTCATCTGATTATAAAACCTCAAGTGGTGTATGACAACGCTGTATACTAACACCATGTTTGTTTAACTTCATTATAGACCTACTGCTGGAAATAACACTTTCGTCAACTGAATTTTCAAGAATTGATCTTCTACCAGGAGGTCCACTTATCGACTTACAATACGCCGTTGACATAGTCCAGTTTAGTGAAGACCCTGACAAAATGCAGTTTTCTGCTAGCACTGAGTAACAATGCCAGGATATTTGGAATGCGTTTCTCACCCTCTAAATGCAAATTGTTACTCCAGGACTAACCTGCGTCAACACCTGAACTAAGGATAGAGAGTGAAGTAGTCGAACGCGTCGACAACTTCACTTATCTTGGAAGTCTGATCAGCCCTAATGGGTTGGTGTCTGAAGAAATCTCTGCACCGATTCAAAAGGCTCGTTTGACTTTTGTCAACTTACATCACCTATGGCGAAGACGAGATATTTGTCTATCAATTAAGGGACGAGTATACTGAGCAGCAGTTCGCTCTGTTCTAATTTACGGCTGCGAAACATGACCATTAAGACTAGAAGATACTCGTAAGTTACTAGTATTTGACCACAGATGCCTTAGAAATATTGAACGCATCTGCTGGGATCACTGGGTAAGTAATAGTGACGCTAGACACAGGGTATAAGGGAATGATGGTAAATCAGTTGATGAGGTCATGAATCTTCATCGACTGAGATGATTGAGCCACATGTTACGTATACCTGAACACCGAGTACCGCGACGTCCAATGCTGGCTAGCATCGGCGATGGTTACAAGAGAGTTAGTGGTGGCAAACCAAAACGTGGCATCAGTGCTTGAAGTCACTAATTTCTAGTCTGAGCCACGTTGCTGGATGCAGACTACTTGGTCGGGGTACGCGCGACTTTCGTATCCAATGTTTGGAGACTGTTAGTGACATGGCTCAGAATTGATCACAATGGTGTAAGTGTATACACTCTCTGTCTACCCTTAAATTATGAGATTAAAATTGCTTCATATCCGTCCTTCTTCATGTACTATATATATTCTTATATACAAACTTTCTTTTATATATTACCACCACTAAATTAACTCCTTCTATGAATTCGGTGTTCATCTTGTTGTACTAATGAGGTATGACAACTTGGACTGATGTATATATCTGCCTGGTCCTAGGTTGTAGCTGACTGATTTACTGAGTAAACATTACCAAGTGAATTCTAGCTCATGATACCTTTAGTTAACAATATCATCCTAGATATAATCAGGCAAAGATATTGAATGGGATTGATAAATGAACCTCAATGAAAGTGCATTCACAATCATTGAAATATTTACGTCGCAATAAGATGAGTTGGTTAGAAATAAATTTGAAGTATTATTCATCACAACTGGACCAATGACTTGTAAACACGTACGAGCATTTTACAGTCTTCATCGGTCAGGCTTCCAGCTTAACCATGCCTGTTAAATCCAGAACTCCAATCTCAGCCTCTGTAATATGAATCCTACATTCCAAACATACTGCGTTTACATACGAACCAAACAGACCACACAATACCAAAAAATAGAAATCAACATTTGTACAAGATCGAACCAAAAGTGGCTGTGAATATTGGAGATGGGAACTGATAGACTGGACATAACTTAAGAAACACAAATAATATAGTAATAGTCTATGCATAAAAATAAAGCTCATAATAAGATAAACATCAATATGTATAGTTTAGTTACTTAACAATTAAGGAATCAACATATATGTTTAGTATTAGTCCAGAAATAGATTCCTACAGTTACAATCCATTATTCTCATCGAAATATAACACAACTGATTTCAGTTAGAAAACCGTTATAACCAAAGACAACTAGAAAGCTGCATCTCAACACAAGTATCCTACCGTTTATAACAATTGGTGACGGTGGTCAAGACGGATCTACGCGTACATATTTAGCTAAATTGAATTTTGTAACAACAAAATGGATTATCTGAAAACCTTATTGCAGCATCAAAATTCTCTAATCGAATTATTAGTCAAAAATATGTCAATATCCTCAAGAACCAATGTGTCTAATTCCACTATGACTCCGGATTCTATTGCAAATTCAATAACTGAATTTACATTTGATCCAGAAATTGGACTTACTTTTGAGGCATGGTTTAGACGCTATGACGATTTGTTTATTAATGACTGTAAAGTGTGGGACGAAGGTTCAAAACTGAGATTATTATTACGAAAGCTCGGAGTGTCCGAACATGAAAAGTTCTGTAATTTTATCCTCCCAAAGAAGCCAACCGACATAACTTTCAAAGAAACAGTTGAGTGCCTGACACGTATATTTGGTGAACGATCATTAATTTTTCACACTAGATACCAGTATCTTCAACTTGTAAAGAAAGTACAGGACGACTGTGTGATGTATGCAAGCATCGTGAACCGGGAATGTAAGCGGTTCCGTTTACAAGAAATGTCCTCAGATCAGTTCAAATGCCTCATTTTTGTCTGTGGATTACAATCTTCAGTAGATGCAGATATTAGAACACGGATTCTAGCGAGAATCAAACAAGATTCTAATATCAGTCTGCAATCAGTATCTGAAGAGTGTCAAAGAATGGTTAATTTGAAGCATGACACAAATCTCGTAGAAAGGAACTGTGAACACGTGGGAGTTAATTCTTTAAATTCTTTAAATGGAAATAAAGATTCGAACTCTTAGCAAATCCCAAATCAAATGAAAACCAAAACGTCTTGTTGGCGATGTGGTAAGTCTCATTCTGCAAACGTTTGTTACTTTAAAAAACGAGTATGCTTTCAATGTGGTAAATATGGTCATGCTCAAGTATGTTGTAAAAGTAGGACGAAAGTTGCTGACCGTCAGCACAAGTTTCGTAAGGGAAATAAGATGCAGACGTCAAAAGAAATACCACAAAACCATAAGTTAGAGGAAGATTGCGTGGTTGCTTTTATATCACTTGAACCGGAAATAAAAAGTGTTCCGTGATGCTATTAGAATCCTACCAGTAACGGCGAAAACGGTTAAAGAAGCCACCGCTAGTGATCCTCTACTTAAAAGAATAAAAGAAGCTGTTTTAAAGGGTTGGAAAGAAGATAAGGCTGATCGAGAGTTTCACCAATTTCTCCTGAGACGTGTGTTTATATCGATTTATGATAACTGTTTGATGTATGGCGATCGTGTTGTTATCCCTAACTCTCTTCAGTTTTTTGTGCTTGGACAGTTTCACATTGGTCATCCAGAAATGAACAGAATGAAAGCAGTTATGCGTAGTTATGTCTATAGGCCATTCATCGATAAGGCTGTGGAAGAATACGTATTGAGATGTCGTCGATGTGCCGAAAGTGCAAAAGATCCACCGAAAGTAGAGAAGGCAATGTAGAAGAGGCTCTGCAACAATTTCTAATTTCCTATAGAATTACACCGAGTCCACACTTTCAAGATGGGAAATCACCAGCTGAAATAATGTTTGGCCGACCAGTTAGAACATTTTTTTGATGTTTTGATCCCAAAAGACAGAATGACAGGACTACAAAAAAATAAGAAAGGGAATTGCCCGAAAATTCGAGAATTCAAAGCAGGTGACTTGGTCTATGCACGCTATTTCTTGCCTGGCAAGCCAAAATGGATATTTGGGTGTATAAAAAAACGACGTGGTACAGTATTGTATGAAGTGATGGTTGAAAATACACTAAATCAACTGCGAGATAGGAAAAATGTTTATGAGTCATCTAAACACAAACCATTTCCAATGGAAGTATTATGTAATACTTTTAATATTCCACTACCACCACCACTACAAGTTGAAATGAGAAAAAATGATCAGAAATCAGAAGTTCAACGAAGATCATCCAGAGAACAGAAACAAACGAAATTTTTTCAAATAGACCCTAAAGCGAAATCATACGATCAAACATCGCGAGGGTGGTGGTGTTTTTTTGTTTGTTTTTTTTAGTGAAAAAACTTGTTGAAATAACTCGTGCTGAGAATTCTATATTGTACCAGATTATAATATTGAATAAAGCCATTAATAATAATAATAATAATAATAATAATAATAATAATAATAATGAGAATGACAATGATTGATTGTTTTGCTGTCAGACATTAGATAGATGACAGATGTTATATGTGTTATATATATTCCCCTATCCTTATTGTTAGATTGTAACGGATTTTGGTGTGGAAATATATTGACGTTCTAGTCAGGCTACTCTTGTGTTCTTGATCTGAGTTGTGTTGAAGACCTGTAGAATAGACACTGGGAGGAAATCTAGTGCAGTTATTAGTCTAAGGTAAATTAACGTCCCACATACATGTAAAAAGTGAAACGACTGTTATAACAATAAACCCTAGAGTTATAACAAGCATCCTACCGTTTATAACATTAACAAAGAACAATGTTTTCATAGACCATTTCTTAAATAAATTGTCCTAATCAATACTTCATTCTCAACTTACATCTGCAAATAATATATGATCCACTTTGTAAAGTACAAATCTGGCATGCGAACCGGCTATATTTTCTACAGGTAATGCCAAACCAGCTAATTTAGCCATTGATATTGCAAAATTATGGATTCTACCACTGCTACCACATACACAGACGAACTATTCAAAAATAAGACAAAACGTTGACTACAGTAAATTGCAAATTATAACTTAATAAGAAATTTCGAAAAGCATTCATTCAACTTCATGACGACAATATGCAGAAGTGAGGAGAATATTCCCATTGAATCAATAGACATTAGTCAGCTCTAGTCAGTTTACTTACCTCATTTTCTAAACAGATTATGTTCACAACACAAAATCATTTCCAACTAGTTCAACTTAAATATAAACAATGAAACAATGTAGAGAACTACATGAAGGTATTCGATGACACTAAACTGTTTATTCTACACGTTTTTATTCAATCGACGGTTGTTTGGTAAAACGAATACCAGACAATGTACATACAAACAACTCGTTCGCAGTGATAGTACTAATGACAATTCTAGATCAACAATGTTTAATGAAACAATCCAAGATGTAGTATGTACGAAATTTTTCCCCATTCCATGGAATACTTTTTTAGTCTATGAAAGAGATATGTGTAAAATCAAAACAATAAGTCATTTACAAATATTCATCATTTACAATTTTACATATGTCACATTCATTCAATGAATAAATCGAGAGATAGGTTTATGGTAGATTTACTGCACTTGTAGAAACAATGCTTGCACAAATACTATCAAAATGAACAGAGCAAACTACTGACCTCCTTCTAGGTATTCATCTTCCGAAAGACGTATAATCACTTGTTTGCCTGTGAACAATTAACATGCTTAACATATATTCTACTTCAAAAATTTCACACAAATCACGAAATCATTCTGTCTTTCTATGGAAACTATAATCATCCTATTTCTACTCGGCAATTAATTTCCAAATTCCTCAACTCTTAGCTACACCATATTCACTAAACATAGTCACCTTCACAATACTCAAGATAAATTAACTCTTATCGACTTCGTAACAAAATGAATTATTAACAATGGACACTACCTTGACATCACCAAACTTCTCTTTGAAATCAAATGACTTTGTGGTGAATCCGAAATGATGGAACACATCTTCATCTAGTTCACTTAAATGACTATTCACAATCGGTTGCACTGTCGCCATTCTTATCAATAACTGATGTATTCAAATGTTAGGATTATATATACATATATTGCTTCAAACGTGTTACTCTATCATTTATTCAATACAATAGTTAACTTATGTGGCACTAAAATATTTGATTGGCTGATCAACTCAATCACATTCTAATATGTACACACCGATACAATCAAAATATGTGTGAACTTATTGAGTGAAACTAGTCTTCATAAACACATTTACTCAGTTTACTAGAGTCTGAACATTGCAACATCTAAACTAATCTACAAGAATCACTGGAAAAAAACCAACTGAATCAACTTGGAAACAGACGTTTGTCTTTCACTCAAATCATTTCATCATTTTGAAGCTATATTTAGGTACAATCGCACATCAGCTGAAAATCAGAAAGCAATAGACAGTTATAGTGCTTTGTTTAGAGCTCCACCTAATCAGAATGGATATTTGTTTCTCTCACACGCCATGTGATTCTACTTTCAAGTTGAACATCCCTTCATTTCACTAACCATTCTCAATCACATTGCCTAAAAAACCAATATCAAGACAATATTTCCAAACAATGTCACATTTCATCTAATCACTTCCATTTCCAAATATTAGGTTATCTAACAGTCGAATGAACTCTAATCATCAACTGTTTGGTTAGGTTTCTAACTGACCAAATATCTAAATACTAAAAATTAATAAACATTATAAGGTTATTTATTGCATATGCATATTCCACATGCACACCATTCAAGATCTTCATTGTCGATCATTCTCATACCAGGACGAGACCCCTATACAGTGCCTCCAGATTCCTTATGCAGGTCTAATTTAAACTGCTTCCTGATTCCAACGAAATATCAACGATTTACACAACTCCATACTGATAATCCAAATAGTATCAGCATTAAATAAATTACCTGTCATATAAGTACATTAAGACTACAATGGGTTAAAAGTGATGTGATTTCTGAAAATTTTAAATAACTTATAACCAATATTTATTGTCATTTACTTATTCACTCAACATGGTAAAATGGTTCAATACCTAGATCATCTAATTACGAATTAGAAATCGAGAAAGCTTACAGATATCATTGAATTCATTACAATGTATAAAGTAGATCCCTAATAGTTATTAGCGATTAGGGTTTATCGGTAATTTCTATAGCGAAATTCATCATTCCACTTTTACTCATGCTCTTTTTTTTAATAATATCAACACTGACTGTGATCAGATAAATCAGTCCACAGCAAGTGATTTGCACCGTTTTAATTAGACACAATTAGAGTTACTGCAATGAGTCACATTATTTTTATCAAAATACAAATAACTACCGATTAAGAAGTTAAATACCAGCACCTAATAGATAAATTGCGTACTTCATCAGACACTTCAAACAGGAGCGAGCAAATTAACAACAGTTGTGTTGACTAACATAATGATGATGACATTTTTCTTACCGATAATATGATTCACTATACCAGTACACTAAATCTTTAACGTATATTGATTAAGTAGTCTCACCACTATAAGAAATTCCGTTTGAAAACCTTTGAATATTGTAACCCTTTCATACCACATAGACAACTAATAAGGTAACTAATAAGAAAGATTATACGAAATGTGTATTCTTAAAGAATTTAAACATCAATGTACAAGAGATAACATCATAGAAAGTCAACTGAATACAAGATATTTCAATAATGCATGAATCTCAATAAGAATTCTATCATAACATAATTTAAAGATGTTTAGAATTCCATATTGATCAAGTTTTATTCATTTATTTACTGGAACTATCAGCTACACCAGTTTGGGATCTCGATGCAGCTAATTCACTGCATCTTTGTAAAATCCAGTCAAGTGGAACTAACGGTCCACGAGAGTCCTGAAATTAAAGAAAGAATAACCGAGAGAAAAATCAAGTGAATAATTTCATGGTTAAAAATACATGTTATATCCGTCTAGTGAAAACTATTCTTCACAAGAGTCTAGTGAATAATGCGGTCTGTATTAATAAAACAACAAAAAATATATTCACCATTTCTTCATGCTACGGACGTGTTAAATGTAGCATAATCAGTCATGATGAAAGATAAATTGTAACACAGCAAAAGTCATACCTCCAAATAATTCTATAATAGAAATTATTCCAAGATATTTACAATTGAGTGACAAAATAAACGGAAACATAATTGTAATGACTGACTATGATACACTCAGATAACTTGAAAACGTGGAATTTATCTAAGCTAGATCACCATTAAAAACCTGGAAGTACTAGACGGACATTTCGTCCCAGTGTGGGAATCTTCAGCAATGCATATACAGTGTTTCTGAGTCTTCAATGGTGGTCTAGCTTAGATCGACTCGTGAATTCACTACTTTCGATATTATTTTTTTCCCTTCATAAATTAATTATTTAAACTTGTTACCGTTTCTCCTAATTTTATACTACAAATGATTTAGTCATGTGCAGATTTTTTATTTCCTATTTATGACTCTCGGTTTTATAACTGATGAATAATAACATGAACCACAATAATAAAAAATACATCGTCTTGATGCTCTGGGATCAAAAGGAGAATCTTCATGGTAGAATAATAAGCGTCAATGTAATTAGTGAGGATGCTCCTTAAGTGAGAGCCGTCCAGAGTATTAGCGTAATCCAAACTCAGCAACTCCATCGGGAGCCCTTTTAGGATTAATGCTGGTCTCAAACCTGAGTAAAGGAAGAGTTGAAGGTGTGATAAGAAATCTCACCTTGTAAAAAAGTACAAATAAGAAAAATCATCTAGATCATTTAAAATCTCCCGTGGAAGTTCAAGCGTCAACACGCAGAAGAGTTATGACACCTCATAGTGAAGGTTGAAATTCTTCAGAAGTCACAAAGTCAATACCATTTCTGACAATCAAAACAACGATTAGTACAGATACATAGAATGAAACACGACTCAATAATTTAGTGAACTAATTAAAAAGCCATACTTATTGAGCGCAAACAGAATGTGAATTCATAACAAAAAGCATTTGCACATCCATAGGGCCGATAGATTTTCGAATATAGTCATCTTTCACCGTCATATTTACCGAATTTCGAAACAAGGTTAATAACTGAGTGAAACTCTGAAGTTTATTCTCACTTTTTTTCTTACCCAATAACACAAACAATGTTGGTCACTGAATCTAGTGGACGATTTCTTCAAATAATCCCTTAAAGTTGTACAAAATTAATCTATAATTTAGACTCTATCTAATAATAAACCTGTCAACAACTAAAATATTCATAAAAAAGACTACAGAGAGTGCCCCCCAAATGCTCTGGTACGGCCGAGAGTGGGGAGAGTCTGCTATCTCTCACCGAATGCTCTCACATGGCCACGCGTATATAGTCTCTGAAAGGGAAGTCCTACTCACTGCATTCTCGTGACATCACTGTTGTTTACGAAATTGAGAGGACGAAAAGCGAATATCCGGCGCTTTAATCGGGTTGGTGGACACGGAAAGTTCACATAGGGGAGTTGGAAAAACCCTCATTCCATACCAGTGGTGCACATGGGCTCCAGTATCCTGATGGAACAAATGGCGTATGAATCAATCGTTGGTCACCGGCTACCATGTGACTGCATCTCATCACGATCCTCCACTGCCTTGTAGATCAGACCTTTAGGTCAAAGGTTCGGGGTGTGGCGTCCTAAGAAAACCACCTGCTTCAGCTAGGGCACATGGGCAGTATAACAGCCCTCACACATATCGAATGAGATTTGTGTATTGCATATGTATCTGGTGCTTCCTTGTACCCATATTTATGTGTTTAAATAAATAAATAATAATAATAGCTACAGAGAGTAAATAAATTTTTTAAAAAATGTCACATCTTTAAACTAACCCAAACTGTTGGACATAATCGATAAGCTAACTGAAGTACTGATGCATAACCAGATATTTCAGCTGCTAATATAGTATTCACATCAGAAGGAGTAGATGTACCAGAATAATTTGTTGTATTAATGGTTGTACTACATATTGTAGTATTATTTGTAGTAGGTGAATAAAGACTTGAATTTAGACTATTCAATGTAGAATCTAATACACCAGAAGAATTAGCAGTGGTAGAAGTAGTAGTAGAAGAAGAAGAAGAACAAGAACAAGAAGACGAAGTGGAAGAATTCCGTGAATATGATACACAATGAAGTCGATAAATTTGTATTAAAATTTCATTAGTTAAAAAACCTTGTGTAGTTATACATGATATATCAGAACTAAATGCAAATGTATGGTCTTTTAAAATTTGTTCACTAATTTTATTAGCTAATAATAATGATAATTGAGTTAACCAATTTAATAATGTAGGTTGAATTAAATTGAATGCACGTCTAGCTAAATAAACACGATCACCTTCACCAAGAAATCCTCTCCTAAATTAAACATACAAACAAAACAACAAAATAAAATAGAAGAAAACATAAATGAAAAAAAATATGAATGAAAGTCACAAGAATCACTATTATTATAAATACCATAGAAATTGCAAATAATAATCACTAAGGTAACAATGAACTATTAAACAGTAACCACGTGTATCTATCTAACTAATGTTTATGATATAGAATGGAAGAATGTAAGATTGTTTTGTTGCTTCTAACAAAGATGTTTTGTTTCTTCGTGAAATTTCAGTTTTATATTCAAAGTGACTTCATTAGTTTAAATAAGAATAAACAAAGATATTTGACAACTTCATATATTTATCACCTCTTATCCAAGTCAAAAAGTCAACTTCATTAGATAATAATTATCATGGTTATATCTTGTCGAGATTAAATATTAGGACGTGGGTTAGTTCAATGATAAATAATGAAAATAAATCATTCTATTTATTTTAATATAATTTGGCTATAATTGAAATTCTTTGGATGATATTATGTTAGTGATCGGTATACAATTTGTTGTTTATTTATTTATTTAAACACATAAATATTGGTACAAAGGGGAACCAGATATATATGCGCCTCACAAATCTCATTTGATTTGTGTGAGGGCTGCGATACTGCCCAGGTGCCCAAACTGAAGCAGGTGGTTTTCTTAGGACGCCACACCCCGAGCCTTTGACTCAAAGGTCTGATCCACAAGGCAGTGGAGCATCGTAAGGAGATGCAGTCCCATGGTAGCCAGTGACCAGCGATTGATTCATACGCCATTTATTCTCTTAGGATACTGAAGCCCATGTGCACCATTGGTTTGAAATCAGGGTTTCCTAACTCCCCTAGATGGACTTTCCGTGTTCACCAACCCGGTTAAAGCGCAGGAAATTCGCTTTTCGTCCTCTCAATTTCGTAAACAACAGTTATGCCACAAGAAGGCAATGAGTTGGACTTCCCTTTCAGAGACTATATACGCGTGGCCATGTGAGAGCATTTGGAGAGGGAGGGCGGACTCTCCCCACTCTCGGCATTTGTAGTACCATAGGAGGTAAAAGATAGATTTTTCATTATAGTATGATACTTCTAAGCAGTCTGCACCTATCAATATGCTGTGAGGAACAAGTTACTAAATCATTTGGGTTACTTTAACAGATCACTGTGTTACAAATCATTAGTTTATAATCTTAATATTATTCAGTCTACGAGATAATCCCGAAGTGATTCAATTTCATAGACTTTATGGAAGTAATTTAGAAGTAAAAAAATTACACACTCTGACGTTTTGTGACTTAGTGTAGATCATTTCCTCAAAGAATAAATGAATAAACAAATTAAGAGTTTAAATAGTACAGGGAAACAAAGAGAAAGTATTTATTACGGTTAATCGAAAAACAAACAGGTCTGACTAAGTGAAGGTTATTTGATTTATGTGGGACATGTTCCGTATTTATGTGTGTTAATAGCTGAAAAACGTAAAGTTTGTACTGTGAAAGGACATAGTTGTATTTTTACGTAGAAGAATAGTGTGAGATTTGAATAGAATCATACATCGTAGTCAAGATAAATCGTCAAAGTCGAATGAATAGTAAACTCTTCATTTCTATTAAGGCCAGTAAGGTTAAGCAATATATAGAAAGATTCAGCTAATCGTCTTTCTTTGTACTTCGAAAGGCGATATTATATTATCTTGCTATTGTTAGAACTGACTTGATGGTCAATGAAGATGGGATGCACTATGTTATATCCTAGTGAAAAAATAAGTACGGGTAACTTCCGGGACCTATTAATGGACTATTATTCTATATATATTCTTATTGTTTAACTATTGAGTAATTACATTGTGTATATTTATATTCATCTTATTGTAAGCTACATTGACCTATTGATTATTATTATATGATTTACTGTTTCTACATTATACTCAGTTTATTGATTATTGTATTCCACATTCACAGCCACATTTGGCTTGATTTTGTACAAGTATTATTTTCTACTTTATGGTGTGATGTGGTCTGTTTGTCTGGTATATAAACCGAGTATGTTTGAAATAAATGATTCACATAGTAGAAGCTGTAATTAGTGTTCTGGACTCAATTGGAAGGGCTAGGTCGAGAAGGGATCAATAAGGACGCTAGAATGCTCATACTGGTCGAACGTCATTGATTTGTCACAGCGTTAAGATTAAACAAGTCGTATTTCGATTGGTGGATAATTCACGTTGTAAAAGCCAGACATAAAAATCAATAACGAATTAGCATACGTCATTTATTTTTTATAAAGACATAACAAACTGAGTTATCCGTACTTACTTCTTCACTAGGATATAACACACTACTATTCCCGACTTAATATAGAATCTTTAGAGTACTATAGGATTGGAATATGAAGATAATATCAGCTCCAGTAATGACTACGATGTGTAATGAAAACTGTTCGTCACATAACTTTTGTTCGTTTACCGTTTTCAAAGTCAGAAGACGGAATTCTGCCCCACAAAAAGACCAAAAACACTTACTGAGACATAGAAGTGCTTCAATAAAGAGAAATTTTCTTTCCTCTTCACTGATATCTTCGAAAACAGAGATTCTTCCACCTTTTATCTTCTAGTTCATACTTATTATTATTATTATTATTATTATTAAATAACATCAATAGATTTAAGGTATTTTACATGATGATAGCAACAACAAGAAATAAATTGGGTTGAAATCATTTATAAAAACTAACTTCTCTTCCGGAGGTTGTTTCCTTAACTGATGAAATATTTGCACTAAACGCCTCCAATCACCATGATCATGAAGTAAAGACAGGGTTAAGCAAACTGAACGGTACATATGAGCTGCGAAATTACCACTTCGATCAATATCAGCCGTTGGAATACGCCAGACACCCTGTAAAAAATTCAAACACACCATAACCAATCATTGTACATTTTATGCTCATTTTGGGATAATATTACCAGTAAACAAAGTGTAAATAATTTTGAGGTACACATACATACATATTTCTAAACAAAAGTTTCATAATGTCAAAACACTTCAGTCAATCATAAAATAAGGAGTAAATACACAAATACAATGACGGATTCTGAACCACGTCATCAAACGTCACCAACTACTAGTCGTGGTCATCGCGCCAAACCCAAATGAATAGTTTTCAACCTATCTACTAACATCACTGATGTCATATCTTAGTTCCACAAACTTTTAGCTTCAATCCAACTCACCCTTACACAAGCTTATATTGAATGTCGGAATAGGCAATAGTTGAGCAAACATAGTGGCATTGTCTAATTTATAGTCTATGATAATGAAGGTAGATATTTGATTATTTTAACATGTACTTCCGAATGATAAGATTTCATTGCTGGAAGTCTGTATAGGATATTTTAACCACAACGAAATCAATCAAATAACTAGGAAAAGGAAGTGGTGAGATTACAATTTACTGACAAACAAATAAGGTTTAAGTGAGAGGATGTGTTGTATTTCGGCGCGTAATTCGTTTAAACATTTAGCTGAATAGCATTTAGGCATTATAGCTGAAGTCAGTTTGTGATCAAAAACAGAACTCTCATTCCTAACCATACCTTCTAACTATAAATTCCAATTCTAACTTATCACACCAAGTTATAACACTCTTTAGACCCTAGTACGTAGATGGACCCTCTCAAGGTCACTTCGGTGTCGCTCAGAGGGCCTCTATAAATTATGGTCTCACTGACACAATAATCTAAATACAATTAAAAATATTCAAAAGAATAAGAATAACAGGCGAATAATAATACAAATAATAACATACATAGAAAAAGTTATTCTGTTTCCTATCTTTGAATAAACCGCCAATATTCAAATGAGTAGATGTATTTGTAGTGTTAACATTATTGTTATTGTTCAAAGTGTTAACATGAATAGATGCTAAATGTTTTTGAGATTCATCTGTTGGTCCCAATAATATATCCAATGCTTTAGAAGGATCCTATAACGTGGAAACAATCATAATATAGTATACAAGTAAATTAAAATATATTGAAAAAGCATTTGTTCAATAATTTCTATAACCTTATATCGGATTTATTTGGAAACTAGTTAGAATGATGATCAGTTCAGTATTTATGAACTTCTTGTCATAAGTGAAACAATTTTATTCTAAATCCTCTCTCTATATGAATTACTTTACCAGTAAATTTTCTAGACTTTGGAATAATTTACCACAATCGATACGTGAAAGAAAATTACTCCCATCCTTTGTTTTGTGCATCGATGTTTAATTCTCTTATGAAAATACCTTTTATGAGATTACAGGAACTTAAGGTGTTTAATCGTTTTTATTAATGAGCACACTAATTAAACCTCCCTATCTGCTGATACTTAACATTGACATCACCCTTGATAACCTTAATTAATTTGAATGAAATCTCACCCGGATAGAAGATCACAAACTAACCTAGCAAATGTATTATCGTAGATGTGAATGACTGATTTGTTGTAGTTATCGTTCTTTTTGTTGTTTCAAGCTCTCCGTTACCGTTTTATTTTCCCTACATTTAGATGGCTATAAACATTCCTTTATAAGACTGCAAATGGTTTTAAATATAATGTTCACACATCAACAGAATGTCCACTTAAAAAGAATTAATAGTTTCTGACTGACACCTTGAAGTGCTTTAGTACATAGAAAAAAGCGTAATACTTAAACAAATCTTGAAAAAGAACACTTCAAGCAATTTAATATCATATATGTCCAGTAAGTTCAATATTCTTATTCATATAAAGCTGATGATGTTTATAAACTATCATTAATTCTGTGATAATAATAATAATAATAATAATAATAATTATTATTATTATTATTTTCCAAATATGTATACATATGAACTCTATAGAATGTAAGATTATATTTGACCATATGTATCGAAAGATTTTAAATGAAATGTCATTATATGATTTAAAACAAACAGTAAATACATCAATTTAATATCTAACTTGAATAAAGTACGAACATATTTGAAAATATAACTTCATCATTCAATTCAAATCTGATAAGTCATGTTAATTGAACGCTATACTCGGATCCTAAGCTAGTCTCGTAACCCTCAAGCTAAATCTACACAGTGACATGAACACGGCCCTCAAATGCCCTGGTACGACCGAGAGTGGGGAGAGTCCACTCTCCCTCTCGAAATGCTCTCACATGGCCACGCGAATATATAGCTTCTGAAAGGGAAGTCCTACTCACTGCCTTCTCGTGGCGGGGGTGTTGTTTACGAAAGTGAGAGGACGAAAAGCGAATGTCCGGCGCTTTAACCGGGTTGGTGGACATGGAGGGTCCACCTACGGGAGGTGGAAAAAAATTTACTTACTTACTTACTTACGCCTGTTACTCCCAATGGAGCATAGGCCGCCGACCAGCTTTCTCCAACCCACTCTGTCCTGGGCCTTCTTTTCTAGTTCTTTCCAGTTCTTGTTCATTCTTCTCATGTCTGTCTCTATTTCTCGGCGTAATGTGTTCTTTGGTCTTCCTCTTCTCCTTCGACCTTCAGGATTCCATGTGAGGGCTTGTCTTGTGACACAATTGGGTGATTTCCTCAAAGTGTGCCCAATCCACTTCCAGCGCTTCTTCCTGATTTCTTCCTCCGCTGGAATCTGGTTTGTTGTCTCCCACAGTAACTTGTTGCTGATAGTGTCTGGCCATCGGATCCGAAGTATCTTGCGTAGACAGCTGTTAATAAACACTTGTATCTTCTGGATAATGGCTTTCGTAGTTCTCCACGTCTCTGCCCCATACAGAAGAACTGTCTTGACATTTGTATTGAAAATTCTAACCTTGGTGTTGGTTGACAATTGTTTTGAGCTCCAGATGTTTTTCAGCTGTAGGTATGCTGCTCTTGCTTTGCCGATCCGCGCCCTCACGTCTGCATCTGATCCACCGTGTTCATCAATGATGCTGCTCAGATATGTGAAGGTTTTTACATTCTCCAAAGCTTCTCCATCAAGTGTGATTTGATTGGTGCATGCTGTGTTGTATCGGAGAGTCTTGCTTTTCCCTTTATTTATATTGAGACCTACTGCTGCTGAGGCTACTGCTACACTGGTCGTTTTCTCCTATATTTGTTGTTGCGTTTGTGATAGAAGAGCCAGATCATCTGCGAAGTCTAAATCGTCAAGCTGCATCCTGCCTGTCCATTGTATTCCGTGTTTCCCCCCAGATGTTGACTTCTTCATAATCCAGTCGATCACCAGAAGAAAGAGAGCGGATGAGAGTAAGCAATCTTGCCTGACACCGGTCTTTACCTCGAACGAGTCAGTGAGCTGTCTTCCATGCACGGTTTTGCAGTTTAGTCCATCATAGGAATTCCGTATGATATTGACTATCTTCTCAGGCAGGCACGCCGTAGTGTCGAAGAAGTCTCCATAGTGTTGTCCTGTCCACTGTATCAAATGCTTTCTCGTAATCAATGAAGTTGATGTAGAGTGATGAATTCCATTCGATTGATTGTTCCACAATGATACGTAGAGTTGCGATTTGATCTGTGCACGATCTATCCTTACGAAATCCAGCTTGTTGATCTCGAAGTTGAGCGTCCACGGAATCCTTCATCCTGTTTAACAATACTCTGTTGAAGACTTTTCCTGGTATTGAGAGCAGAGTGATGCCCTGTAGTTGTCGCACTTGCTCAGATCGCCTTTCTTTGGTATCTTGATCAGAAGTCCTTCTTTCCAGTCTGTTGGTACATGTTCATCGTCCCAAATCTTACTGAAGAGGATGTGGAGTATCTTGGCAGTTGCTGTTACATTTGCTTTCAGTGCCTCTGCCGGGATGTTGTCTGGTCCCGCTGCTTTGCCACTCTTGATTTGTCTAATGGCCATGCTGATCTCTTCAATTGTTGGTGGGCCAATATCGATTGGGAGGTCTGTGGGTGCTGCTTCGATGTTGGGTGGGTTCAGTGGAGCTGGTCGATTCAAGAGTTCCTTGAAGTGTTCTACCCACCTGTTTCGTTGTTCTTCAATATCGTTGATTACTTTGCCTTCCTTGTTTTTCACTGGTCTTTCTGGTTGACGGTAATTTCCAGCAAGTTTCTTTGTTGTATCATACAGTTGTCTCATGTTTCCCTCTCTTGCAGCCTTTTCCGCTGTCATCGCTAAATCTTCCACATATTTACGTTTGTCGGTCCTGATGCTCCTCTTCACTTGCTTGTTTGCCTCTGTGTATTCGGCTTGTGCCTTGGCTTTTTCTGCTCTTGTTCGGCTGATATTGATTGCTACCTTCTTGTTGGGAGTTGGAAAACCCTCATTCCAAACCAATGGTGCACAAGGGCTCCAGTATCTTGATGGAACGAATAGCGAATGAAACTGTTGTTGGTCACCGGCTACCATGGGACTGCATCTTCTCACGATGCTCCACTGCCTTGTGGATCAGACCTTTAGATCAAAGGCTCGGGGTGTGGTCCCCTAAGAAAACCACCTGCTTCAGTCTGGGCACCCGGGCAGTATCACAGCCCACACACAAATGACATGAAATGACGCACTACACTAACTACACTGCTCTCGTTCCTAATAGAAGAAAGACAATTTACATTATTATTATTATTACCATTATTATTATTATTATTACGATTATTTACTACGTCGCTTTTTCACTCCCTTTATTCCCAAATTGTGTATCCTTCTTTTCCAACTTATGCAGTAGCTCGCCCATGGTGGAAACTCTGTCCTATCTAAACGATCTCCAGTCACTGTCTGGTTGAAAGTGAATGCTTCCACCGATTACGAATATTGAAGCAGTCTTTCTGAAACCACGTACGCCGTTCAAGCTGGCTTCCTTCAACGTTCGCACACTAATGCAGATCGGACAACAGATGGGGCTGGCTATGTCTTTAGAAAGTCTTAATGTTGATGTTTGCTGTCTATCCGAGACCCGTATTCAAGACTCTAGTGAAGTACTACAAATCCGCTCTCCATCTGTCACTTCGAAAAGCTTGTTTCACGTGCGCTTATCCGGGGACTCTGTGGCATCTTCGTCTGGTCTTGAAGGCGTTGGTGTTGCACTAAGCGCTAGGGCTGAGGCAGCACTAATCGATTGGATCCCCATTAACAGTCGGTTATGTGCTGTTAGATTAGAAAGTTCCATCAAAGCGAGAAGAAACCGGCTTGAAAAACGGTGTCTTTCCGTCATCTCCGCAGCAAGAAGTCTGGTGTGAGTGAAACAATCTACGAGGACGACGGGATGCCAATCAATAACATCTCTCGACGTCTTGGACGATGGGCGGAATTTTTTGAAGGGCAGTTCAACTGGCCTGCTGCTCCGACAACATCAACCAGTTTGTCCTGCCCCTCATGGCCGGTGACGACTGATCCACCAAACGAGGCGGAAGTCCGAAAGGAAATCCAACTCTTGAAGCGCTACAAATCACCGGGCCCAGATGACTTACCTCCGGCTCTTTCTAAAGATGGTGGTGACTTTCTGGCTAAGGAACTGACTGTGTTGTTTGCAAAGGTTTGGGAGCAAGAAAGTGTTCCAACATCATGGAATGAGTCAATAGTCGTCCCTATCTTTAAATAGGGTTCACGTTGTTCCTGTAACAACTATCGGGGGATAAGTCTACTTCCGATTGCCTCCAAACTATTGGCTTCTGTCATTCTTCGTAGGTTGTTTAAAACCCGAGAACGATTGACTCGCGAGGAGCAGGCTGGTTTTCGTTCTGGTCGAGGATGCATTGATCACATCTTCACCCTCCGCCAAATGTTAGAACACCGTCATACTTATCGCAGGCCAACAATCGTAGTGTTTCTTGATATCAGGGCGGCCTTCGATTCGTTGGACAGGACTGTTCTCTGGGATTGTTTATTGAAGAAGGGTGTGCCTGAGAAGTTCATTAACATCTTAAAGGCCCTGTACACGAACACCTCAGGCAGAGTGAGGGCATACAACCACCTTTCTCTCTTGTTCCATTCAAGCAGTGGGGTTAGGCAGGGTTGCCCGATCTCACCATTCCTCTTCAACTTTGCCATCGATGACATTCTGGAAACAGCTCTGATGAATGTAAGTAATGGCGGTGTGGATCTGCTGCCTGGAGAAAGACTTCTCGACCTTGAGTATGCGGATGATATTGTCTTACTGTGTGATAATGCCCATGGCATGCAATCCGCACTTAATCAGTTGGCAATCAGTGTCCGCAGGTACGGCATGTGCTTTGCACCCTCCAAGTGCAAAGTACTCCCACAAGACTGGCAGGATTCTCATCCTGTACTCACCCTGGATGGTGAGCAGATTGAAGTAGTTGAGAAGTTCGTGTATCTAGGTAGCTATATAAGTGCTGGTGGTGGCGTGAGTGGTGAGATTGATGCACGTATAATGAAAGCCAGAGCGGCTTATGCCAATCTGGGCCATCTTTGGCGCCTTCGTGATGTTAGTCTGGCTGTAAAAGGTCGGATCTACAACGCGTCAGTGAGAGCAGTTTTGCTCTATGCTTGTGAAACCTGACCTCTCCGAGTTTGAGGATGTTAGACGTCTCTCTGTGTTCGATCATCGTTGTCTCCAAACGATTGCTGATATCCAGTGTCAACACCATGTTAGCATTGCGGAGGTTCGTCATCGTGTGTTTGGGCAGAGCGACTATAATCCAGTTAGTTTCACTATCTTGAAACACCGACTTCGGTGGCTTGGACATGTTTTACGAATGTCGTCCCAGAGACTTCCACGTCGTGCATTATTTGCCGACCCTGGGACTGGTTGGAAAAAGCGGAGAGGAGGTCAGTGTATGACATGGTATCGTGGCATGAAAGAAAGCTGCAAAGAGCTAGCTTCTGTTGGTCCTTCACGACTCCCTGGCTGGGGTCCGAGAGATGGTGCAACACAGTGGCTAGAGACGTTATCAGATATGGCTCAGAATAGAAGCCAGTGGCGATCCTGCTGCAACCTTCTTTTACTTTTTACATAAAGAGTGGTTCTAACTTTCTTAACTGAAAGAGTCTTCTGGTTGTACATTTCAGTTCGCCTTATATTTTCATCCCTTCTCTTCCTACTTTCATTATTTTGTGTGGCGCATATGTATCTGGTGCCCTTTTGTACCAATATATATGTGTTTAAATAAATAAATAAACATGAACACGAGAGAAAAGGCGCAAACTATGAGAGAAGCACTTTACTCCAAAGATTCATTTATGTACAGAAAACATAGGGTTTTATAAGTATTTTACAATTCCTTGGGTTTTCCAAAAAATTCCAGAATACTACTAAACATAGTAGCAGTGTAGTGATCAGCCAATCAAAAACTCTACATGTGACTTTTCATTTTCGTGATCTTTCTAACAAAACTTCTAGTCAAACGCTGATTGGATAAAAATGCTTCTTAATGTCACCTGAGCCTTTCTTGGCTATTGCGAGAAATTTTCAGGATCTCCCCAACAAAATCAAGTATATATATATATATATATATTCGAAATAATAATATTATCAAGAAACAATAAATTTATCTTACTTTTAAATGTGAAGCATGTAAATATAGAGAGGCTAGTCGATACATTGCTTTATAATGAAGTGGTAATCTTTGAAGTACCAATTCTAAAGCACAACGGGAACGATCAATACACTTTTTCCATAAACCTTAGACAGTTAAAATTATGAAATAGAAATAAGAAAACAAAAACAAAATCTGTTATACATTAACATTTTCGATGAACAGTTGAAAACGATGGACTAAATTTATGACTTTAATAGATTTTTGTACATTGATTAGACTCTGAAAGTTTTGTCCAGAATGATAATTAGAGTATTTGAATGAAACTATCTATCGTTTAAGAACTCAACAATAGCAAAAACTGTAATTAGTATATATTTTCCGATACATAAGGTGTGAAGAAAATGGCTTATGATTAGTATGTCAACATTATATTAGGGATAATCTATGCTGAACATACTAACGATTCTACTCATAAGGTAGATCACTATATCTTTCACTAATTCTCCTCTGATTGATAAGGTAGGAATAACTTTAATTCATTTTTTCATTGTTTGTTTGAATCTTCCCATTGATGTTTAGGACTGCAATTGATCAGTTTCTTATTGGCATATATGCATCCTGTGTAGATTGCCTAGATACTGTCTTGAGTCACAAGTATTATAAGCAAAGATGGATAGTGACTAGCAGTAGAAAACAGGAAGCGCGTTTCGTCCTACTTGGGACTTGTCAGCCGGGTGTTCCTGCATTCCAGAGTTAATGTTCGCTGGGTTCGAGTCCCGGAGTGTACATCAACTCTGAGATGGAGGAACATCAAGTTGACAAATCCCAAATAGAACGAAATGCGCGTCCTGGACCCCACTGCTAACCACCATCTATTTTTGCTCACAAGAATAACTTTAATTTCTTAATTTATAATACTTATAGAAACTGTGAAGTATTTATTACGAACTTCAATTCTAAATAAACAATTCACTTTCATTAAATAGGAATAATATATTTGTAAAATCTCAGCGAATGAATTTTAATTAAATCCAACGTTTCGCCTGGCAATCTGGTCCAAGCTTTTTCAAGGAATTATAATCAAACATTAAAATTATCGAATATAAATAGGTACATGGTTCTCCGAGTTCATTATACACTGAATAGGTCATCCAATCAATGTTAACAAAAAGTCTAAACTAGGTATGTTTAAGAGATATGTGATGTGAAGTGATGAGTGTTCATATAATATATTGTATAGCAAAACGTAAGAGGTGAGAGGAGAAAATTACATTCACATTATATATTGTCTCTTATCAGTGAATTTATAAGGAAACATACAATTTGTAATATATGTGATATGAATCATATCTGTCACAGTATGTATAACATGAAGATAATTAAACAAAATAAAAATAAAATATAAAGGTGAAATTTGAAGATCGTAATTTTTGACTGTATGTATGTGTCATTTTTAATGTTCCAATGAATTCTTTAACAAATTCCGATAAGACAATAGATTAGAATCATTGAGTGTAAATTGTTGTCATTTTAGATAATACGAATTAGATAAAAAACATTAAGGAGTTCAGGTTGTTACTTATTAATGATTAGCTGCCATGGCACAGCTAATTGTATTCCATCTCTCCTATTAATATTGTTTGGATTAGTCCATATGTATAAGGCTTCAGCTGTTTGTCTTTCCTTGTAAGAATTAAAAGCTTTTTGAAGGATTCTTGTGCCATCGAAATCAATTGTATGACCCGATTCTATCGAATGTAATGCTATCGCTGATTTGTTTTCCAGTTTCCTTATATCATCTGAGGATTTAGGAATGTGTTTCAAGCATTGTTTGTGTTCCTTCACCCTCACATTCAGTTGTCTTGATGTTTCACCTACATACGTTGCATTACAGTCACTACATTTGATTTCATAGACACAATTTTGTTGTTCTTCTTTATGTATTGGATCTTTAATTTTTACTAATTTTGATCTTAGAGTATTGTTTGTTCGAAAAAATACTCTTATATTTTGATTATTTAAGATTCTTCGAATATCTTCCGAAACTCCTTTCCGATATGGGATCACCACTGTGTTAACCCATTCCTTTTTCTGTAATCTTTTTGTATTAACAATGTCGTCTTTTCTTTCAATCTTAATTATTCTTTTAATAAAATCTTTTGGATAATTGTTCATCATTAGGGTAGATGTAATTACATTTATTTCCGTTTTCATATCATTTGGTTCAGTGACAAGTTTTTGAGCTCTTGTAATCATATTTTTGACTACTGTCACTTTGGTTGAGTGTGGATGTGCCGATTTAAAATCTAGAAATTTTCCTGAATTTGTCGGCTTTCGGAATATACTAATTTTTAAGCTATTATTAACTTTCCTTTCCACTAGACAGTCTAGGAAAGGTAATTTGTTTTCAGGAGATTCCAACTCTTTGGTGAACTTGATTTTTCTATCATAGTTGTTGATAAGTTTAAACAGTTCATCCAAATGGTCCCGTTTTATAATGACAAAGGTGTCATCTACATATCTTAACCATACCTTTGGTGCCTGAGAACATAATGAGATGGCACTAGTTTCCAATGAATGCATAAAGAGGTTAGCAACAATTGGGGAAACTGGTGATCCAATAGCTACACCTTCTGTCTGTCTGTATAAATCCCCTCGAAAACTGAATATAGTTGAATGTAAACATAGATCTAACGCTTTAATAATATCCGTGGTAACTAGAGGACAGCGCTGTTTAAGATCAATGTTAGAATCTAATAGATTATATATAATATCTAATGTTTTCTTAATTGGAACATTAGTGAATAATGAGCAAACATCAAAACTTGCCATTATTTCATTATCTTCTATATGAATATTAGAGATAACATCTTTAAAATCATTCGAATTTTTTATTCCGTGTTTGATCAGGCTTTCATATGGTTTTAGAATCTTAGCTAGGTATCTAGAAAGATTGTAGGTTGGTGAATTGGTATAATCAACAACAGGTCTTATTGGGACATCTGTTTTATGTATTTTTGGTAATCCATAAAATCTGCATGGTTTGTTGCTTTTCGGATATAGAGAAAACCATAGAGATGGTCCTAGTGTCGGTTTTAAAGCCTGTAGCATTTTGGCTGTTTCGGCTTTCAACTTATTCAAAGTTGCTCTACATTTGTTAATCTTGATTTTTTCATAAGGTCCAGATTGGAGATGTTCATTGACTTTTTTCTCATAATCAGAATTATTCATAACATGTCGTTATTACAAGTGTTGTAAAATAGTTAAGATTGAAATGATCGAATTCTGAGTGTTGAACAAATATGTAGACTTACAACATATGATCTATGGAGATCTAGAGGGATTACTATTGCCTGCTAAACTATAGATAACATTTTAGAGTGAAAAACGCAAACACACAATGACCAATCGAATGGCGTTAATTTGGACGTGAAATAATTAATAACAAAATAGAAAAAAAAACATGAAAACACTAACAATGATGATAATAATGGATTTGTACTTGATAGATAAGTAAAATGTAGATAGTTCCGAAGAAAGAACGCTTACCTAGCTTATTGGCACATTCATTAATCGATGAACGTGATGACGATGGCTCCAGTAAATTTGTAGATTCCTCTTCATCAACTACTATATGTGGATCAGGTGAAACGAGATCAATAAATTCATCTTGTGATGAAATAGTATTTAGTTTATTATCTAATGGTTGAACTAATTTATCTGCATTAGATTCTGTGATATTCGTTTCATTTATTTCCATTTGTTTGTTGTGATTTTCACAAGATCCAAGTTGATTAACTGATTTTTGAAGATGGTTATGTTTAGTAGATAATCCTGCCATGTTGGCTGTTCGTTTACGAGTCCTACGACTGAAAAAAAAGAGAAAACGTAGTACATACTAGTCTATAAATTTTAACATTAGATTACGTAATAAAAGCACCTGATTATGTTCAATGGAATACAATGAAATACAGGTGTGATTATATTTAGTCACTTGAAAAATATAGTATATTAGAGTGCTAAAAATAGAAGTATGGTCTGCGCTTTATTCAAGAAGAATTGTATAGTATCAATATAAGAGAGGTTATATTGACTGTCATCATGTTAAAAAAGTGTTTCTTAAAAGTATCAAAATATTAACAAATGTTCGACGCTAAACCTAACAGATCCACCTGAAAAGTTCTCGTAGAAATCCCATCTCGAGCCAACATAATGTGAATGAACTCGGGGATTCTAAAAGAACTAGCGAACTATGAGACTATAATTATCCCAAGTGAACACTTTTGGGATGATAACATTTTGTACACAAAACATGGTTTGTGAACAAACGTAGATTTTTAAAACAGTCACTGTTGTGTAACTATACACTTTAAATTTGCCGATTGATTTTGAAATGAAATAAATTGTATTTCGATAAAATCTACCTACAGTGTAAATATGTTCTTGTAAGGATATACTAAATCTATGCATGTATTTCAACAATTCTTGAAATTATGCCTCTAAACGAACCGATGCCATTTAGTTAACTGGGCTGTGCTACAAATGAACGAAATAACGAAGTGAAAAGGATCTAAAATCAACTATCTTAACAATGGGAGAACAGTAGTTCATTTATTAAAACTGAAAATGACCTGAGTCTTTGGAAAGTACACCTATGCAAAACTATGGAACTTTGTCAGCTTTTTGTAGTATTATTTCAGTAGATAATTTAAATAATTGTAGTACTAGTTACTTACTTGGAAAATTTCATGAATTTTTTTAACGGATAGGTGATATAGTGGTTAAAATCTGTTTCATTTTATCCAATCTACTGGCAGCAAGAAATCTAAGGTGCTCAAGACAGTCAATTCGAAAATCTAGTCAACTAACTTACTACTGCGCTAATTACTTCGACTAGTATTTTCTGAACTATTGGAATGTCAAGCAATCCTAGATAGAGTACATGTTGTTGAAAGGTCAACCGGACCACATGTTGTCACAAGGCTAAATGAGAAGTAAAGAATGCGATTGTGACCCATCTATGATAAGCGAGTAGGTTATTCTCTCTTTAGTCTAAAACACTAACCATAAATCCCAGAGTCTGGACCCTTCCAGTACCATATACATATATATGTTTCTTGTAATTATTCATTCGTTTAGGAAATATGAATCTTCTTCCTCTCATAGTGGGTTAGTTAGGCATTTAGAAAGCGTGTTCAATCACTAAATTGCACTAGCAGACGAAAATAGCTATATAATTAGCTACCGAAATATTAATTCATAAAACATGTGTACAGTGAAAGATAATTTTTATCCGAACGAGAAACACATATATATCCGATACATACATATTTATCAGTACCGCTCGTGAAGATTGTTGTATATAAGTCAGACAACAAGGAAACATCGAATGACTGTTTCTTCTTAGCATGGAACTACTTAAAAGTGAGCAACCTTATTAATATTTATCATTTAAACATATAAACGTTGGTTAAAGGAGGCACCAAATATATATGCGCCACACTTCGTCATTCGATTTATGTAAGGGCTGTGATACCGCCCGGGTATGGTACTGAGACATCTTCCATTGTCTTAAAAAGGAAACTTCCTCCCACCAGACCCGGTTGAGCTTCACTGGTTACACGTTCTCACTCCGAAAATCGTATCTTGAAGCTATTAGCTACTGAACATATAATAATTCTAATGTATTGTGGAGATTTTTGAATTTTATATTTAATAAACTTTATACACATATAAATAAGCACCTTTTATTGAATGAAGTAATGTACAATCCCCAGAAACACTTATAAATTACCTTGGCTTTTTTGCACTTGTAACAAAATCAGATGAATTGATCATAGTCAAAAATTGGTCTAATTCTATTAAATTAATTGGATACATAGAATAAGTCGATTTTGAAGATTGATTAGTAACAGTAGTAGTAGTAGGTGGTGGTGGTCCATGTTTTAATAATGTTTTAAGAGATAATGCATGAATCCTGTAATAAACCTACGGAGAAAAAATTAAATATCACATTAAGATAGGTATTTGCAAAATAATCATTTAAAATATCTATCATATAAGACGAGCGAAAAAGATACGAGAAAATGTTTATGTGAATTCCATATCAATTTCAATGTTTTTACTATTGTATCTTCTTTTTTTCTTCAGATTTACTGGAACTATACAATGTTCACCTTCAATTCTTTTTCTAATTTTCAACGAGTCTAAAGAAGTATAGTATTCAAAGGGATATGAACCAATCGAATTGTTGATATGAACACTCCAGAGATTTTTCTGCTACTATTTTTATCGAGACTAATAGGATTGAACAACAATAACATTGTGGAGATTTCAGTATTTTTCATAGTTGAAATCATGAGTCAATTGAAGCTAGACCACCATGGAAAACCTGGAAGCTTCTAGGTTTATATATTACTTAATGGGAATAAAAAAAAATTCAATTTAGCAACATTCACTACTTATTCGAATAAATAATAGAGCAAATGGTGTGTACAAATATATGTAAATATTGTGTATGTATTGGTTGTTTGAATGTTTACATTGACGTTTACGACTGTAACTAATCAGTCCCTTTTTGCTTATGTACATTCTGTGCAAATCGATTCAATTTTGGCACTAAAGTCACCCGCATTTTTTACATTCAAGTCAAAAAATACTTCCATATTTTTTGGAAGAGATGGATGATAGCTAGCAATAACATCCAGGAAGCAACATCAGCAGGCACTTTCAGTTGACGAGTCTCATATAGGAAATAATGTGCGTCCTAAATTTCACTGCTAACCATCTATCCCTGCCTAAAAATAAATGTGGAAATATTTGTTGACATGAATATAATTTACTCACCATAGTTATTATCATTACTATTATTATTAACAAGCAGCATTTTTTTCTTAACCTATTTGCCAGGTACAGATTGGTGTACTTGGCTTCAAGTCACGCTTAAAATGTGATGGTTAGTAATACTATCCAGCTACCTGAACCAAGGTAAGTGATATGTATTCCGAACCTATGACCTAGCTGAACACTCTAACCACAAGGTTTTAACAAGAAGTGTATGTTATAAAGAGTAAAATAAATTATAAAAAAGATACAACATACAAAATAGTAATAAATACATACTTCAATTGCTTCGACAGCTCTAAAAGGTATTTTATTATAAACGATAATTTTTTTCGGATATTTAGCACCAGCTAAATCTAACGCTTTCAATGATTCATAATATAAATGTAAAACATGCATTAAATAAGATCGTGAAGATGATGATGACTTGGATGAAATTGATGAATGTATATCATCAGATTGTTTCATAAGTTGTACATCTTTCTCAGCACATTTCGCTAACATATAATGACATAACCATGCTTCTTCTTCTTCTTTACTCTGTTGAACTAATTTGCTTGTATTATTATTATTGTTGTCAGCCAAATAATTTTCTAATCTAGTATTTAAATATTCATTTTTATTATTTTTATCATTTATTGTTACTTCTTGTGTACTAGTCGTTGTAGTGGTTTGTTGATGTTTCATAATATTGCATAAATTTAGTACACTTTCATAAGATGAACGGGCTAGTTGTAACATTCGATAACGCCATTTACGACATAAATTCAAATGAGCATCTGGAAAGTTCCTATATTCTGACTGAATAGTCATGTAAAAATAGAAAATGAGGCAAAGATAGAGAAAAGAATTGCGAAAAGGACAAAATGAATCTGTATGGTATGGACCGTGTCTACCCAAACTTGGACAGTATATATGCACTCACCAAGGTTGAAATTGCTACCATATGACCGATGTTCGGGTACTTTGTAAAAACTCCAGACGTATTGTACAGTTCTATCACATAAACTTCTTCGGTACATTATCACTAAATATTTTTTGAATATTTAGGTGAATTTTTGTTCTCTGAGCTGGATGGTTTGGTCGTGGAGCTATCATTATTTTTCTAAGCAACGTCACCAACAGAAACTTTTGCCTGAAGTCTGTGTTGATGTTGTTCAAAAAAACAACGAAAGCTTCAAGACCAGACCATAAAGCTCAGAGAATAAAACTCCAACTAAGTCATCCATCGGAGCTACAAATATTTTCCATCATTTTTTGAATATTCTGTTGTATGGAATTGATCTTTTTAATAATTGTACACGAGTAGTGTATCTCAGTTGAATAATCCATGATGTAAATTATTGATCAACCCTGTGAAATATCATGAACCTGCTATTATCGAATCCCGCGAGAGTGGGTTCGTGGATGCGCACTGCTGAAGAGTCCCATAATAGGACGAAACGGCCGTCCAGTGCTTCCAGGTTTTCCATGGTGGTCTAGCTTCAATTGACTCATGATCTCAACTCTATAAAAAATTATTTGTTTGAACTGAATAACTATGAATGCTACATCTATCCATACACGCGCTGTTACTAAGAGGTTTACGAATTATTGTGATATAAAATACTGGCGAACTGAGACGAAAATATTACAGCTGGTGAAATATTTTCCGACTTCTATCTTCTTTAAAGAAAAACACGAGAGGTAAATATATTGGACTGTACATAACTTATAATATGATAGGTGGAGAAAAGTACTTGTAGCAAATAAACAGGTAGAAAACTTTTATGATTAAAGAAAGGTAATATACGGTAACTATAAGAATTACTTTTTTAAATACATCTTTTGAATAAAAACGGTTTTCATGCATGCTGACATAATTTGTACAGTGATATAAGTCAAACTAATAAATATATAGACGTAAATTATGTGCAGACAAATAATTGCTTGTATACTAGCAAAGAGACCATATTGTTACTAAATGGCCTTGCATGGCCGGGGGTGAGAAGAACCCGCTCTCCCTCTCGAAATGATATCATATGGTCACGTGTATATAACCACACCCAGGGACATCCTACACACTACCTTCTTCCGTTGAGTGTTGTTTACGAAAGCGAATGTCCAGTGCTTTAGCCGGGGAGTGACCCCTTGGTAAAAATACCCCCTTCGGTTTAAGGACACAGGGAGTATCTCAGCCCACATACAAATCGAAAGACGAAGTGTGGTGCATACATACTTGGTGTCTCCTTGTACAAACTGTTTGTATTTAAATAAATAATAAGATTGACATTAAACATACTTTTTTCACAATTCTAGCACCATATGAATGTAATTGATAAGCTAAGCAACCACGTTCAATTAATAATGTGACAGTATCAGGTTGTAAATATAATGCAACATTAAAACAACGTAAACAACGTGTAACAGCTTCAGCAGAAACTCGTTCAGTTTTTAGATTAGTCTAAAATATAAAAATTAAGAAACGAGAATTTTCGAGCAACACAACACCATCAATATCCCTACTTAGAATTTTGATCAATCATGAAACATTTTCAAGACAATGATCTATTGATACTTTATAATGGATGCAATTAGGTTAAAAGAAAGTAAAAAGTTATTATGTTGACATTTTAAGTTTTATAATACGTGAATGTTTTTTATTGATGAGAAACCTCAACTAAATGATTTCATGAAAATTTCGTTTCATAGTAATCTTCATGATAAAGAAAAAACTAATTGTCAATCGGAACACTACTGAAGAGTGACTGATTCAGCATTGTGCACGTATGACCTTCAGATCCACAGTTTCAACATCTATCATATAACAAATTGCCTGACAGAGTATTACATCAGAGCATAGCTACTGTTAACTAAATTCAACACTAACGTACTAATTAATTTATGTTATTTTACATGTTATTATATGTGACATTATTTCCTTTCAATGATATAATGCTACACAAACAATTGAATAGTCATAAACACGATTATTTTTCTTATTCTAGAAACTGCTGAATAGAAAAGGCATCTTGCATTTGCGTTATTATCAATATACATTTGTGGAGATCGTTGAGTTTTAATTGAGATCACGTGCCCATCAATGTTAGAAAACCATTGAAAACCTGGAAGCACAGTCATTTCGACCAAGTATGGAGCTCATCATCAGCGCGTATCTACGATCCTGCACGAGGGATTCAAACCTAGGACCCTCCATTTAGCCGTGATTATTGGAGTTCTACTGTGTCGGATGTGAGGCAGTTATCAACCGAAGATAATGGAAGATGGTCGTGCGATACCGAGGACTGGTTAAAGATGGACATTAACAACGTTGGATACCGGCTTAGTGGTCTGAAGTTTAAGTGTTCGCGAGTGAGACAAAAGGTCCTGGGTTCGAATCTAGGGTTAGGAATAGCGGATATACAGTGTTGATGATTCCCACACTAGGACGAAATGGACGTCCAGTGCTCCCAGGTTTTCAATGGTGGTCTAAAAATTGGTCGGTTCATGATATCAATTCGCATTATTATTGTTATTCAGTAAGAAGTGCGTCATTAAATAAGCAAGGCCGCATTCCCACAGCTGAACAACATATGGAACTTAAAACAACTGTCAACCAATATCAAAGTCACAATCTTCAACACGAACATCAAGACAGTTCTATCGTACGGAGCTGAAACTTGTAGAACTACCACAACCATTATCGAAAAAGCACAAATATTTATAAACAATTATCTACTCAAGATACACAATGTCTGTTGGCTGGATACCATCAGCAACAGCCTACTGTGGGAGATAAAAAAAAACCGGATTCCAGATGAAGAGAAGATTAGGAAAAGACGGGAGTGGATACAACATGCATTACGGAAACCACCAAACTGCATCGTGAAGCAAGCGCCAACTTGGAATCCTGAAGGAAAACAGAAAAGAGGAAGACCAAGGAACACATTGCGTCGGAAATCGGAAGCAGACATCAAAAGGATGAATAATAACTGGAAACAACTGGAAAGGATTGCTCAGGACAGAGAGGTAGCAGGCGTTAGTAAGTATGTAAGTAATAAGTGACTAGCTAATGAGAGAAGATAGATACATCCATCTATATTAAATATATGAGACTATATAATATTTTAAATTCTTTCTATTATTACTTAAACCTCGATTTCATTCTGTATAGACCGTATGTAGGCTGTGTTGATAACTATTGTTCTAAGTTATAGCAGATTCTCAATCGCTATTTGGACTTTGTATATTTGATGTCAAGTAATTTATATCATGATCTGATATGTCAATCGAGTGCCCAGTCTAGCAATAAGTCTTTTATTCCTGTGTCAAGTCATGCTTATTCTACTGATCGTGATTAAGTCGTATCTATTATCGAGTGTAAACAAAATCTACCTGTGTTTTTTTTATCATATCACAATGCATTTCATTACACAAATAGTAAGTATATAACGTTCATTGAACTTAGTAACCTTGTAGAAGTATGTTTATGATACAATAAACTATGAATAACATTGATAAATAAAATAAGAGGGAATTCTTTACATGAACAATTAACGAAATCAACGTTCAATGAAGCCATTTGAAACTGATTCTTGTAAACGAGTTTTAAATAAGTAGAGTTATAACAGAACCTAAATCACAGCAACATACACATGATCTACTTCTATCAACTGAGTTAACTAAGTTATTATTCGATTGTAGTTAAACATTGTTGATCTAAACTATCACTAAAATGATAGGTTTAGATTAATGGACCAAACAAAGAACGACTTTTGTATAATCTGTATACGACCAGCAAAACTTTAAAAACAAAGCCAGAAGTATTCAGAAAATAAATGATAAAAGTCAGTATGATTTTAAAAACTTACCAAATTTAAAACTTGTTCCAATTCACTTGAATAAATCAAACCTAATGAGGCCCATGTATCTACACGTTGTGGAGAAACACGTAAATCTTGTAAGTAATACTCTACAGCACGACTAGATAAAAAAAACAGAAAATACAAAAACAACAAGTATCAACTGATCAATTCATATCTTAAAAGGATAATGATACTTTATTGATAAATGTTTAACAAGGAAAGTATAATTTGTATTCGTTCAAATGGAAAGAAACAAATTTCCAAATAAAACAAAATGAGAAATTCAGCGTCAAGTAAATTCCAGTAAGATATTGTTTATAAAAGTGTTATATCCCGTGGAGATGTATGAATGGTAACTTTGAGAACTGTTTATGGACCAATATGATATGTATATTTCCTATTGTATAATTGTTAAGTAACTAAACTATTCATATTCGTGTCCCTCATATTATAAGCTTTATTTTGACCCATAGACTATTATTATACGATTTACCGTTCTTGAGTTATCTCTAGTCGTTTACTTACTGTTCCCCCTATTCACAGCCACATTTGGCTAAATGTTGTACAAATGTTATTTTTTATTTTATGGTACGTTGTGTCAGTTTGATTGGTATACAAACCCAGTATGTTCGAGAATAGTGATTCGTATTGCAGAGGCTGTTATTGGTGTTCTGGACTGGGCTAGGCTGAAAGTAGGACTGATAAGTACTTAAGACTGCTCATACGGCTTTTGTGTATCACTGGTGCGATCAATAATTCACTCTCCTCTCATTGGTGGGGATCATCACCTCATATATTAAATAGGGCACGCATGCATGCACTCGATAAAACAAAAAGAAATATTGATTGGATCATATTTAGGATTATAAATATAAGGTTCTTACAAAATTACAAATCATGATTCAATGATCTATTATAAAGGAAAAATAATGAACAATATGAAATAAGTGAATTCATCTCAACTTTTTGTGTACTCTAATACATTAAACATACAAATTGATTTGTATAAAGAAATAAATCTGTCACAATGGTAATTTCACGTGTAACACGAAAAAGGTCACTTAGCTCACTAACGAAGAGAGACAATTATAAGTACCTCCCATATTCATACAAGTTCAGTATATAGGTGAACGGATAGAGAGACCATGATGCAACCGAATGTATTATTTATTTATTTAAACACATAAACATTGGTAAAAGGAGGGACTAAATACACACGCAACACACTTCATCTTCTGATTTATGTGAGGGATGGAATTCTGTCCAAACGCCCAAACCGAAGCGGGTAGTTTTTTTTGAGACCACTTCCCCAGCCTTTGACCTAAACGTCTAATCCACAAGACAGTAGAGCAATGTTAGGAGATGCTGTTACATGGTAGCCGGTGACTAACAACAGTTCCATACATTTTCCCCTCAGGATTCTGGAGCCCATGTAAACCATTGGTTTGGAATCAGAGTTTTCCAACTCCATGAGGTGGATTTTACATACCCATCAACCCGGTTTAAGCGTCAGACATCCGCTTTTCGTCCTCTGAATTTCGTAAAGAATGAGTACAACTTCCCTGTCAGTGAGTGTATACGCGTGTCCAAATGAGAACGTTTCGAGAGGGAGAGTAGACTCTCCTCACCCTCGGCCGTACCAGAGCGTTTGAGGGCGAGGGTAAATAGTGGTATAGCGAAGGTAGTCAATCGAATATGAGAAACATGTGTAAATTATGATTACAGAAGACAAACATGATGAAACTGATAGCGACTACCAAAAACCAATGGTAACGTACTTATATTAATGCCAATAATAATACTAACAATGGTTATAATAGTTGGAATGAATATAAGAGAAAATGGAAGTGGTTGGATGTTCAAATCGAATAATCTTAAAATAATAAAGTTTAGTTAAAACAACCATAAAATAGAGATGGAAACTCGACTAATATTAACAATGAAAGTGTTAATGTAATAAAATAAAAATGAGGTCAGCCAAACAAAACCTAGAAAAAAATCGAAGGAAAGGAAAGCAGTGAGTCAGTCAGCATGGTAGAACCAGGCGAAACACAAGTTCTTTTTGAACACAAAAATTGGGGTTTACGCAACAAATAGCCGCTGCTTCTACATAACACAGAAGTCTACCGGCAGTCTATCTATTTATTTACTGGTAATCTGTGATCAAAAATTCATAAATACGACGGAAGAGGTTGAGTGTAATGTGTAAAAACGCTTTATATTTGACTACACAACAACAAAAATTGATATCGAAATACCGAAGAACCATTTATGTGTAATAAGTGAGTCAACAAATGAGTAATATTTGGTTTAGACAGACGATTTGTTTGAATTTATGAATTACTAAACCAATCTTACATGGTTAACTATGATCTTATTAGGTATTCAACAATACACACAATATTAATGGTGGATCTCGGATACAATATAAAAAACACTATCAAAATCTTGGAAATATATATATATATATATATATATATATATATATATATATATATATATTAAATTCACGAGAACAGATAACATTATCGGGCCTCAGCACAATGCACAGTCTGACTTAAAGCTTAATACATAAACTTTTACTTGGTTAGTGAGTTAACTAAGCATTTCAAAGAAGATTGAATAGGTAGTCATGTGTATTGAAGGAATCATTCAGAGATTTTTTTTTTAAAAAGATTATACTGTACCTAATAACAGAAAGGTAACTCCATAAATGTAAGACCTAAAAACTATCACCCTTAACCCATACTCGCTTCATCAACGTTTAATAAGTAACAATTAAAACAGAGTTCAATGAAGAAGAAGAAGAACAAAATACAACTTACTCAAAATGATTATTTTTCATATAGTGATCAGCGATTAAATAATACATAGATTTGGTCAGAAAACTAGAAGTATAAAAAATAAAAAATTACACAAAATGAAGAAAACGTTTATTGATAAAGAAAAACATTTTCATATGTATAATCCATTAAACAATGATCATTTTTGGAGTAGATGAATCATGATTAATAGTGGAATCCAGAATACTGTCTCGTTCTATTTGTGATACATTACTTGCATAAATATACATTCTAGTATTGATGATTACATTGGGACTAAAGTCCATTGTCAATATGTTATCTCTTGAACTAATGAATCCAGATAGTCACTAGGTTTTTCCAAAAAAAAGGTCAGATGTCTGTATGATTATTAAAAAGTGTTTGAGCTATCCTATGGGTAAATACTCAAACTTGTGACAAAGTAGTTAGATCGAGGAAATCCGCCCTGGACGCACACAGAAAGCCAACAAACGCTGATCGAAATTCTGTCTTCAGTATTGATAACGAGATGATGCAAACCTATGCAAATCACAATATAAACAACGCTTTTGTCCTAGTTTGAGACCATAAAGCAATGAAAATCCAGGAGCTTCAAACAGGATCGAATTCACGACATTTAAACCTCGCGGGCGGTGAGTACGTTGATTCAAGATCAATAACTCAGGATATAAAGGTCAAAATTCATAACTTAAGTCAATTTATAGTTGATAGGCACTACGATTATCTGATGAAATCATTGATTTATTTGTCTTACTTACGATATGACAAGTCTACTGATGATGATCATTACCACTTTTCAAACTTTAACGGTTCTCTAAAAGTCGTGAAATCATCCAATGAGCAACCATATGGAACTCGTATCACCACTTCAGTCGGTTCGCAGTTACATCCAACTAAAATTATTAACCATAGGTTAAATTTTTTTCATAAATCTCAAGTGAAAAGCACATACCTTTGTAATTTTTAACAAGTTTAGTTATTTACAACATACATAAGTCTGATAACAATAAAACTGTAATGAAATAAGTCAGTAATAAATAGTACTCAGAATTATTACCACTAACCTTAATCCTTTAGGAACAGATGGTAAATGTTGAGTATCTTTCACTTTTGATTGAATTATCATGTCTATTTCACTTTTTGGTAAAATTTTCTTTGATTCACTAGTTGATATGAGTTTTGATGCATCACATAAAAATTTCAACATCTATATAAGCATCGAACGAAAAAAAGACAATACCAGTAGAGTATACTATGATATTTTGGGCAGATCCGAATAGTGACTAGCGGTGGAATCCTACTTACGATTCTTCAGCTGGATGTATCTACACCTACGTGTTGATGTTCGCTCTGGGACTTCAACCTATTATCTTTAAGCTCCAAACGTCCAGGCTGTTATCAAATTAGCTAACAGAGCCTATATAGCCATTGACTTGTGCAGTCAAGATGACTTATAATTCAGCTGTAACGAATTGTCAAAGCCAAGGACTACAGCTGATCGGACTTTTTCGATATTTGGGAAATCTAAGAAGACCGTTTCGTCCAACCAGGAACTCGTCAGCTGGATGTTTCAAAGCAATGAGCAAACAATGCCCATATGGAAAAAGAGACTGATCACTTGCAGTCTTTAACAGCAACAGTGAAAAAATTCAAACAACCCTTACGAACGAATTATACGAAAGCATGTTTATTTGTTATCCATGCTCATGATGATAAATGAGGAATGTAGTCGATCTGAATAAACTTAACTGTGTCTTTGGCCTCATTAGCACTAGTAAATAAGGTTATCATCTGCAGTTTGAACTGGTTTTCTCTAGATAGAGTAAGTGCCTATTTCATCTTTTTTTAGCAATTAATACAGATGTCTGAGAAGTCTCATGTTGGGACGGAACAACTATTCAGTGTTCCCTATTCCTCAATGACCCGACCGTTGCTGCTACCTTGACGTGGTGGTCGGGCTTGCCTATCGTGATGAACCAATCGAGCTATACTGGCTGGAACAATCGTTCCTCAAGGTCCTACCGTGTCAGACAGGTAGGTTGAAGAGCGGTAAAACTGAGAGCAGCAAACGCAAGGTCCGAGGGCGAATTTGTACTGCTGACTATACAGGGGTGTGACGGAAGTAAGGTGTTTCCTTCAGACAACCAGCATAACAGCGATGCTGCCTTCCTACAAGGAGAGGTGGGGTTAGAAAAGGTCGACCCTGAAAATGCACACCTCGTCTTATCCTACGGATATCCATCTCCAGCGGTAAGGTCTTAACAAGTACGGAGTTCACACGAAAACTACTCACAAAAAGGTCGTATGTGACCGACCTCAAACAACTGTCGCTTGGGCACTGCGGTCACGCTCTCAGGTCACTAAGACCACCCCTTAACCCGATTTTCTTTTTAGGTACCTCCAGAAGAACCCTTCCACGGTGTGGACAACCGGGAAGTGATAACCGCCCTCATACCTCTAACAGCACTCAGGATGATAATTACTCAATGATATTCCAAATGAGATCAATCTATGATAAATACTATCTGAATTTTAACAAATTAACACATAACACTGAAACAATAAAATTTAGAGTTATACAGAGAAAGTTAACGCTTTGTATTAATTTATTTTACTATGTAATCATGTAACTTTACGCAATTCATTATATGCAGTATTGAATTGATTAACCTTAAGCAATAATGCCATGTGCAGATCCATAACCCTACAAAATATACCCAATAGCACAACACCAAAATATCACGTCACATATGTTAGCCATATTGTATCTGCTTCACTATGAATAGTTTGTATAATTAAAATATCCCATTAAACATTAGTGTATGAAAAAAAGTATTATTACTAATGATAATTTAACTAATCAGTTTACTTCAACATACCTCAGTTGATATAGAAAGTGTTTTAATACTGTCGTATTCTGGGAAAGGATTAGGATAAGAGATCAAGAAAATAACCTTTACACATTCCCAGTCTAGTGACTGAATTGAAAGAAAAAAGAAAGCAAAAATATTAAGGTATGATGAATTAGTAATGGTTGAATTTGAACAAAATTATGACAATATTGTGTGTACACTGATAGTTTAACTGGTACATGATTGAAAAAAAGCATAAAAACAGTGACTTTTTTTTAATTCCATGGGTTGTATGAATTGCAGATTGATCTCAATCGGGATATCATTTAAAACCAGGCACCATGAGACAAGTCTTAAGTTCAAGTTTGGGATTACTCAGTGCTATGAATTCACGACCCCACTAGGGACCGAATCCAGGACCTTCGAGTCTCGTTACAAACCCTCAACTATCGAAATCACTGGGGTCGGTGTTCAACGGTACAACTTCAATTTTAATCAATTTTCAAAATAATGAAACCACCAATTAACCGACAACTATTTCACCATGTCTGAACTCAATAAGTCATAAATTCGTCACTTGAGCATAAAGAATGTCCTGAAATGTAATCATTAACAAGTTGGCTGTTATGATTTAGTACTATAACTAAAATCAATCTGTGACAAATATCAGATAATGGAAAGAAAATCGAGAATTTGTAACCTGTGAAACTATCTTATAAAGAACTGATGTTTTTGTGTCTCGGTTATTATTAAACGTTTGGATTATTGCATCCCTATATTCTCTTAATTACGATCTTTTATTTGGTGCATAAACAATTGGTAAACTAATTACGAATCTAGTACTCAGATTCCTTACACTTATGGTGTTGTTACAATCACTCTGTAATTTAGATTTTATTTTGATGTAAAGTCAGCATTTGACTTTATACTATTGTGCAGGTAATTTACGAATTTAACCAAACTCCAACAAGAAAAATTACTTCCATTAAGTTAGTCTTTTAACCATTGGAAACGGGTATCAAAACATATCCAATGTTGTACTCTATCTACAAATCCAATCTATTTCAGAATTTATTATCGTTACATTATTGTAAAAATAAAATATGGAAAGAAAACTAAGAACTCAGTATATGTACTCTACTTCAATGAGCTTACATATAGACGTTATCAATAACAATTTTGGGTACATCAATAATTCAATATGACATATATGCACTAATGATAGGTACGGTTCCCTCAAATGCCGTGGTACGGCCGAGAGAGGGGATAGTTAACTCTCCTTCTCCAAACGCTCTCACATGGATACGCGTATACAACCACTATCAGGGAAGTCCTACTCACTCCCTTCGCGGCGGGGTGTTGTATACGAAATCGAGAGGAAGGGAAGTGAATGTCCGACGCTGAAACCGGTTTAGTGGGTAAGGAGATTCTATCTATCGGAGTTGGAAGACTCTTATTCCAAACCAATCGTGCACATGGGCTCCACAATCCTGATGGAACAAATAGTATATGAGCCAATCATTGGTCACCGGCTACTAAGGGACCTCATCTCCTGACGTTGCCCCACTGTCTTGTGGATTAGACCTTTAGGTCAAAGGGTGCGGGTGTGTCCCATCACGAAAACCATCTGCTTCGATTTGGGCACCCGGGCAGTATCCCAGCCCTCACACAAGTCGAATGATTTATGTGGCGCATATCTATTCGGTGCCTCCTTTTACCAATGTTTATGTGTTTAAGTTAATAAATAAAATGATAGATAGCTTTTTGCTTAAGTCACCAAGCTATTTTTTATTAGAATACTTCTAATTTAACTTGTATATATTAATCGAAAAAGAATCCAACAGCAATAATTATCCATCACACGATTTGAGACAAGAAAGTAACAAGATCAAAACTAGACATAGTTTCAATGATAGTAAATGACTAATCAGGAAGTACAATCTGGAAACTATGACTACAAATAAAAAATAAGAATAATATTAAACCTTAAAGTTCGAAAATAGAAAGAATGAAAGAAAGAATATAACGGCTCCACTGTAACCGATTTTGAATCATGTCTTCTCACTCATTGATTATGACTAACATATGTGGTTCAAGCAGTAAATCTGTATCCGAGTTAAATTAGTGGCAACATTTCATTAATCACCAACACATTATGGGTAATAAGACGACATAGACAAGTGAAGTGATCAGTTGAACTATACGTCAGTACAGACCAGTTGTGAACATGAGAAACAACTTTCTAGTCCTTTTCGATTAATCCTCAAAATAAATCACAGCTGATGACTATCAAATTCTACGCCCAATACACTAGCTTTTAGAATTGAACAGACCCGATTACTGTAATTGACCATTTTATATTCTTAATTAACCCAAATTAAGGTGGAAATCATCTTTCAGGTATAAGAATTGTTCAGTAATGGAATTATTCAGTCCGTTATATTAAACTTCTAAATGACTATCACATTGCACATGTCCAATCTTCATGTGTTCTCCATAATTTCGATTCGTTCCCATGGTTAAACAAATCCAATATCACTAGTTTTTGTGTCCTCACTACGCGTCGTCAGATTCAGGGTCCCAGTACCAACCATAAATCAGTTAAACAATCCAAAAACATAACAGCGACAAATGCAACACAAATAAATAATAATAATCAAGAAGAAAACAGTAAATAACCTACTCTTTGTTGATCATCAATCGTGGCTGGATTCCACCAATTAGGTTTATTTAAACTATTCTGCTGTATTGGTTGCTGTAAATATGGATGATCGAATATATCAGAAGAAGTGTATAAATTCTTTAAAGTATTAATCCATTCAGGTAAAAAATTAACATAATTATCGACGGATTTGTTTTTGATAGAATCAAAAAGTTTTGCAAAATCAGATGATTCTAGTAATTCCAAGAATAAGTATTTCTCCATTGTTGATTGATAAACAGTAGTAATTTCACGTGTTAATGAACCACCCAATAGACATTTCACAGCACAACTTAATACTTGAGTTAAACAAACACAATCAATTGGCCAAGATTTATAAGTTATACTCTTCTGAAGATCATCTGTACATGCTATTGTATTATCATCCGGAGAAACTGGGTTTACAAATTCTTCATTTGTTTGAAGAATAGTTGAACATTCAGTAGAAACTTTATTAAATGATATAATCTTATCAGTTGGATAATCACTACGATTACCTGTTTCCAGATATGTACGTAAATCAGGTGAATAAAACTTAGCACTTAATAATTGTAGTTGTCTGCTACTTCGTATCACTATCTGTACTAATAATTTCAATAAATCTGGACAGTCACGACATGGAATATTTACACTGGACATTTGATTATAAGCAAATAACACCAGAGACAGTTCATGGAATAAATGTAAACATGCAATACTTGGAGGTGCACTAACCGTTCCACTATATGCATTAACTTTCAATTCAAATGGAATATAATCGACTGGGAATTCTGCATCAAATCGATAAATACGCAATTCAATCGGTAAAGCTGAACAAGGAATGCTGTTTTCGATACTAAAAATAATAATGGTAAATTCAGTTATTACATAAGTAAATAGTATAGGGAATTTGTGAAAATTGTAGAATCTCCATGGTTTAGATCTTAGCTAGACCACCATCGAAAGCCTGGAAGCACTCGACAGTCGGTTGCTTCTAGAATGGAGCTCCTCAGAAGTACGCATTGATGACCTCGTAACCGGGAATCAAGACTACGACCTTTGACCTGACATACGAACGCCTAACCTCTAAACCTTGAGATCACTCTAGTGAGAAACAATAACCAATGAAATTCAACGTTGGCAAGCGTGATATATTTTTCCACACCAGTCAACGGATGAGGGTTGAGCATTATCGTGAATTGATTGAGGCTAGACATTAACACTCTTGAATACTGGCTCGATTGTCTAGGTCTTGGGTCTGATTCCATATGGTGGGGTCTCAGCTGAGCACTGTTGAGAAGTCCCATACTAGGCTGAAAAGGGCATCCAGTGCTTACACGTTTTCAATAGTGGTCTAGTTAAGATTAGATGGTGACTAAAACATAACTAACTATCTAAACAAAAGTGATGCAGACGCTAGAAGATTAAATTAAAAAGGAAAAAAATAATCATAATAAGTGATATATTCAAAAATCTGAAAAATACTAATACGTGCAATTATAATTATAATGAACTTGAAACACTGCATATTATTTCCTCGATACTAGAACTTGTTCATAAAAACTGAAGTGATCAGTTGGTAACATGGTCCAATGGCATCCAAGATAGCTGTATAGGACTAGTAAATGTTGGTACATTAAAACTCCTTGGTCGAGATCTTGAAAATTCTGCAACTCAATGGATTGAGATGTTATCGCTTACTGACTTACTTACGCCTGTTACCCCTCGTGTAGGAGTAAAGGCCACCCACCATCATTCTCCATCCAACCCTGTCCTGGGCAATACTTTCCAGTTGCTATTCATCCTTTTCATTCCGCCTCCAATTCCCGACGTAGTTTGTTCTTCGGCCTTCCTCTTTCCCGTTTCCCTTCAGGATTCCAGGTAAGCGCTTGTCTCGTGATGCAATTTTGTGATTTCCGTAAGGTATGTCCTATCCACTTCCAGCGTCTTTTTTTCTAATTTCCCTCTTCAGAAAGAAACTGGTTTGTTCTCTCCTAAAGTAGACAGTTGCTGATGGTTTCCGGTCACATATAACTAGCTCACAACAAAACCCTATTACAGTTTTTTATTACATTCTTTCTAAAAGTGAGACAACTCACTTTTTAATTGAAAGAAGTCTTTCACGGAGGTATTTTTAAGCAAATTTAGTATTTTATTTAATACTATTTATGCTCAGCTATCGATTGATTGCACAACTCTCCCTTCATTTATCTCTTCACATTATAACTGTCCTATTTATGTAGTGTCACTGGCCAGATACTATCAGCAACAGCGTTTTATGGGAGAGGACGAACCAGCTTCCAGCTGAAGAGAAAATTAGGGAAAGACGTTGGAAGTGGATCAGACATACATTAAGGAAATCGCCAAACTGCATCAAGAAGCAATCCCTAACTTGGAATCCTGAAGGGAAGCGGAAAAGAGGAAGGCCAAAGAACAAACTGAGTCGGGAGATTGAAGTAGATATGAAAAGGATGAATAACAACTGGAAAGGATTGCCCAGGACAGGGTTGAATGGAGAATACTGGTGGGTGGCCTATACTCCTTCATGAGGGGTAACACATGCAAGTAAGTAAGTAAGTAATTTATGTAGCGTGCTTTTGGCGCTAAATTTGACCAGACTTGTTTGTTTAAAATATTATAATGATAATAATAATAACAATAATAATTTGAACACCCCTTGACTAACCAAAAAACAATGAGTCTAGAACATACCAATATAAATGTTCATATATTAATGATATTAATTGTAAATAAAAATTCATTTTCCAATTTGATAGTAAATTCACCGATGTACGTATAATACATATTAATAAATCAATAAGTACAGTTACAGTTCGACAAGCTTCAGAAATTGTTAACCATGATGTTATTTTATTGCTATTCATTTCATCCACTGACATATCATAATCATCATCATGGTTGTTGAAGGAATCCAACTGATTATTTTCTGTGCTGATGCTATTCTTCACCTTTTTATGAAAACCATTGTGACTATCATTATGATCAAAAGTAATTATTACATCATCATCATCATCATCATCATCATCATCATCATCACCATCATCATCATTATTATAAGATGTGAATAATTTTAGTGATAAATTACCATATAAGAATATATCAGTTGATGTATTTAATTTTACAATGGATTGATTGGAATAAGACTCATTATTGTCATTCACATATTCATCACCCATTAATGTCCAACACCTATATGTATATACAGAAAAGATTTTTGATATTTTTTAAAAGTCAAACATTTGGGTAACAAAAACAGGATAGATGAACAAACAATATTATTTATAAATAATGCGACTAAAATTGTAGTGTATTTAACTACGAAATACAACTACAAATACAAGATATAAACAAGTCTGTTATCTCCCAAATCCATTGGTACAGTCGATGGTGGAGAGAGTACACTCTCCCTCTCGATACGCTCTCACATGGACACACGTATACACCCTCTATCAGGGAAGTTCTACTCAATGCCTTCTCACAGCAGCGTCCTTCTTTACGAAATTTACAGGACGAAAAGCGAATGTACGACACTTAAACCGACTCACTGGATATGGAGAATTCACCTCATGGAGATGGAAAACTCTGATTTCTAAAACCAATGGTGTATATGGGCTCCACGATCCTGATGGGGCAATCGGTGTATGAACGTATTGTTATTCACCGACTATCATGGGACCTCATCTCCTAACGTTGATCCATTGTCTTGTGAATTAAACCTCTAGGTCAAAGGCTCAGTATAGTGAGTGGCCTCTAAGAGAACTAGCCACCTGTTTCGGTTTGGGCGTCCGGGAAGTATTCCAGCCTTCACACAAATCAAATACTTTGTGTGGCGCATATATTTTTGGTGTCTCCTTTTACCAATGTTTATGTGTTTAAATAAATAAATAATAAATACTTCGTTAACATTTACTTAGACAAATAAAACTGACTAGTACATGGTCTAAAATGAAATATTATATCATATGTATCATACAATTACAACACTTTCATTAACCAGATGTATTAAAATGTGAGTCTAATATATAAAAATGCAAAATGGGGTTTAACAAATGTTATCCATCCAAAATTCAATAGATTCAAGTTTACAGTTTAGTTATAGTTATTATATACACAAGACTCAATCTACGGTGGTCATTAAAAAGAAAGGTATAGATAATCTTTGATAATTGAACAAGCAAATAAACAAATTAGAATACAAATAATTATACACATACCTATTTAAAAATTTAATTATTTTGATTATAATTGATCCAACACTACGAATAGAACCATCAGTAATTACTTGTTCATCTTGACTTAATCTATTCAATAGAATTAAACACTCCTCAATAATTACAGTACAATAACAATATAATGAGTGAACATTTAAAGAAGATTTTGTATGCACACTACTATCATCTTTATTACTATTAGTAGTTATATGATTAGTTTCACAAGAAGGAGAATTATTATTATTATTATTACGAACAATTTTGTCATTATTTAGTGTTAAATTCATGATTAAGTGTTTCAATGAACCATAGCATAAATCCAGTTGTTTAATGATAGACTGATAATGATCATATGGGTCAGATGAGGATGGTTTCTGAAATAATGAAAAAAAAACAAAGAACAAATATTTGATTTATGCGGAAATATCTTGGCAAGTTAATGTTTGCTTAGATTGTTCTCCAATATATATATATATATATATATCACATAATTACCAATATAGAGGTTTGTGGAGATTATCGAACGTTATCGATAGCACGAACCGACCGAAGTTAAATATCAACTGGGAAGCAGAAAGTAGAAAGCATTGGACAGGTTGGTCCTAGTACGGGACTACTCAGCAGTGCACAACCACACCCCTGTTACAGAGAACTGGAAATAGAACCTTTGGTCTTGTGTGCGAACGTGAGTCGGGTGTAAGTTAGTCGCTTACCGAAAACAATGGTAGATGGTTGCCAAATATCTTGAACTGATCGAGGTTCAACATGTATACTATTAGATTCCGGCACAGTGGTCTAAAAGTTAAGTGTTCACATGCGAAACAGCAGATTCTGGGTTCAATCTCCTACAGTGAGATCGTGTATGCGTTACATACCAGGAAAGAAGATCTGTCCAGTGGTCCCTACTTTTTCATGGAACTCTAACTTATGTTGATTCATGATATTAATAATATATCACAGTTCTGAGAAACATCATCTCGTTGCATTATCTACGTTTCTCTCAAGGATCATTTGTTTCAGATTTAAGCATGAGTAAATTGGAAGTATTGTGATGACATATTCAATGATCAGTGATGTGATTGAAAATACTGACAATAGCATACACCTAAACAGTACATTGATTAACTGGATTTTGCAATTACGTCAATTACGTTTAAATGTTCTAAGACGTGATGTAAAAGCTGTAAGTTTGATAGCTCAAATCTAAAAGATGGGAGGAGAAATCTTCAACATAAGTTTACCTCAATCAAACATGAAATTAAAAATGAAATCCGATTGTTTGTCTGCCTTTGTCAATTGAATGTATATACGATCACTATATATTCATCATTCATTCATTACTGATACCCTTGTATTGAAAAAAAGTTATTTGAATCAATAAAACACTGAATTAGGTTTTCCATTTACATGATAATCTGTTTATCACAATCAATATAAAATGTATATTAGCAGGAGGAGATTTGTCGACATTGTTGAGTTTTATAGCTAACACCATGAAATGACTATAGTTAAACAATTGTTTAAAATCAATAAGCACCGGATAACTGTTTCGTCTTAACATGGGCCTTATTAACAATGCGCATCTACAACACCACAGAGGAAATAACTCATGACCTTCAGGTCTCTTGACGAGCCCTAAACATTTACACCACTGAGCTGGCATTCTGCCTTAGTCATACCGTAATACAAACAATAAATAAATAATTAGATATACTTTCGAAAGTTTATTGATAATAAACATTACTACTGACAAATTTATGTTAACATACTGAATTTATATTACGTTGAATCTGGAATGTTTTAATTAGTTCCGTTACAACAGCTTCATGTTGACCTTCATTTGATAATTGAATCAGGTGATCGAAAGACGAAACATCTTTTAACTTTATCAACAAATGATTCATGTAATCTATATGAATAGGAAATATGTATATTTTTAGATATACTGTATGAAACAACAATATGCTGAAAAAAATATATCCTAGAATAGTTAGTCAATCATTCAATCAGTCAAAAGTAATGCAGAATGTGGAAATCGATAAAAAGACAATGTTCTACAGTTTTCCATAATTCAATGATCTTTCAGTCGATAACAAATTCTTAGTAGTACTGTGGTGTGGGTTACTGATATTCACATAAGTAGTATATGGTGATGGTCGGGCATTGAATGTATTTCAGTAGAAGATCGATAAGGAGAACGAGAACCACACGCAATTGGTACAAAAATGCATGAACAATTATAATCGGAGACTATGGACGGATATTTGCAGAAGAAACAGTCGAATTGAGACAAGTGATTGTTATTTTGTAAATTAACTGTTCACTATATGGTTCTCATGTTTTATTGAGATATTCTGTAATGTTGTGCTCAAATACATTCGATTAACCCCACCAGTGTTCTTGTTCACTACAGTACATCCTTGAAAACAATCAACAGAGCAAAATGATATTTTTTATAAAATAAATATAAATAAGCATGATCAGCATTCTACCATGTAGATTGACTTATTAACAATAAAAAGTTGAATAAAATTCCTATTTATTAGACCAAATTTTTTACATTCATAAACCAGTCTATCCATGAATGAACTTTCGACAAATTTAAGTGCTAAATGGAACTCGACCCCTATACAAAACTACTAAATGCCGTAGTTAATGGTTTGTCAAACGATAAACATTCAGATTTTAATAGATCTACAAAAGTCCAACTGAATTTTGGTCAGTTTTAGTTTATACATGTTAATCCTGTTTAGAATACCGTTATGACACCGGTTTACGTAAGATATATAAAATATGTTTAGCTGTGGAACCCAGGATGAACGTTTCATCCTATCTAGGACTCACCAGGTGGATGTATCAGCATAAGTGTTGATTTTTACTCCAGAACTCAAACTCACTACCGTTCTCTTGAAACGGTATCACGTCATCCACTTGGCTACTGAGACCAAGCAGCCAATCACTTGTACAATGGGTATGAATTTTAACTTAGTTTGTAATGATTCGGATTATCGCAATTGAAATTCGACCAGTCTTAGTCCCGAATAGGACGAAACCTCTATCCTGAATCCCACTGCTAGTCACATTTATCTATTCGATAAAAACTGTCGTCATAATAGTTAAATTATACAATGAATGACGACCAACATCTTCAAAAAAGAAATGGAAGTTACAATAAATACTAAAAATCAACACCATAAAACTGTACAAAAATGTAAATATTATCTCATCATTAGAAAAGAATAATATTATACAATTGAATAGAAAACTTACCAACTGTTAAGTCACCATGATGTACACTATATGATCTAACAACAACAAGCTTGTGTTCTATAATCAGCTTCTTTAGCTAAACAAGGAGAGGTTTTTTTAGATATCACAAGAAAATTATGAAGCAATATGGTAGTATGAATAAATAAGGGTGTCATATTGATCAAAATATAATGAAATACTGTGTTGAAGATAAATAGGTTGTTATCATTACAAGAATATTCGGTGGCAATTAACTGATTAGATGAGCTCCGAATAATTTTTACATATATAACTAATAAATTTTCAATAGTTGAATTCATGAACCGATTTAAGTTAGACCACCACTGAAAACCTGAAGGCAGTGGAAGGCCGTTTCGTCCTAATATGGGACTCCTCAACAGTGCACTCTGTATTAACTCAGAGGTTTAGAGGTTAAGTGTTCGCGCACGAGACCGGAAGTCCTGAGATAGTGTCGCGCGTGCGAACTGCTAAGAAGTCCCATACTAGGATAAAACGGCCGTCTAGTACTTACAGGTTTTCAATGACGGTTTAGCTTAGATAGACACTCATGAATTCAACCATTAGGAAATTATTATAATCTCCACAAATCCACATACTGAATGTAAATTTTCAATAATAACCAGATTATGTAAGTGTACATTACCCAGCTCAAAATTGAAACAAAAAAACCATAACAAACTGATGGCGAACGTAAACAAAATTTATTCTTGTCACTTAAAGCTATCATGGCCATTAATGAGTAAAACAAAGATGAAAGCGCGGTTTGACATAGATAACTATTGACGCAAAGACTAAACGCTTAATGAATTTATAAATTGTCCTCATTCGATCAATGACCACTCCGAACTATTCGAAAGAACATCAGACATTTTGAAGGTGGTAGAAAGTAAATTGATTAGTCACCTAGTCAACATGTTGATGCATAGCATTATTAACTTACTTTATATGCCAGTCCGAAGCTGTATTTAACGCAATGTGGTTTGACCAGATAATACTAATAAAGTTACAACGGAACAAATGTGGTATCCATTTAAAGCCTTAAGGTTCATATGAGAGAACAGTTCAAGCTATTTTATTGTTACTAAGGTATTGCCCTAATGCTATAAACTATGGGTTTGGTGATAGAATATTGTACTTCCCCTGATTTGTGAGCCACAAAGACCAACATCACTACCGAATTGATATAGGCAAGTTAGTCTGAAACTCAATTTCTTATTGCTAAACTACATAATAGTTCAGAGCTATACTATAGAAGTTTATATGACACACTGTCACAAAAATTTGGAACATTAATATAAACCCACTCTCTCTAAACATCCATAAATATCCCATGGAAAAAACTGTTATATCCCGAAGAGTATTATGAATGGTAACTTTCAGAACTATTTATGGACACCAATGTGATATGTATATTTCCTATTGTATAATTGTTAAGTAACTAATCTATTCGTATTCGTGTTCCTCTTATTATAAGCTTTATTTTGACCTATGAAACATTATTATACGATTTATCATTCTTGAGTTATCCCTAGTCCATTAATTACTGTTCCCCCTATTCACAGCCACTTTTGGCTGAATCTTGTACAAATGTTATTTTCTATTTTATGGTACAATGTGGTCTGTTTGATTGGTATATAAACCCAGTATATTTGAGAATAAGGATTCATATTGTAGAGGCTGTTATTGGTGTTCTGGAGTTAACCGGCTGGGCTAGGTAGAGGCAGGACCGTTAAGTACTCTAGACTGCTCGTACGAGTTTCGTGTGTCAATGGTCCGATCGATAAATCACTACTTCTCTAATAGGCGGTATCGTCACGCCATATATATATATATATATATATATATATATATAAACAGGGCATCCAGGCAGGCACACTTGATATAACAAAAACATTGATACGTCTTTTTTGGTATTTTAATCAATAAAAAGTAATGGGCACTAAACATAATTGATAATATAGATGATCAAAAATAAAACGTTTTTACATACAACTTTAAGGAACACAACTTACAGCGAGTACACATTCTTTCATTTCTACATAATCACGACGTTGTGAACTCATTAAATAATGCATCCATAACACTGCAATGATATAAACAAAAAACACCGAAAGCGGGCATGATAAAATCTATAATTCTAGTTACAATAATTTAATATAAATAGAATTTTGAAATAACGTCTGTGTTTTTCCATAAATGAGCCAGGCAGTTAAATCCGAGTTTTCCAACTCCATGAGGAGGATTCTTCATATTCAGTGAATCGGTTTAAGTGTCGTACATTCGCTTTTCGTCCTCTGAATTTCGTAAAAAAGGGCGCTGCTGTGAGAAGGCATTGAGTAGAACTTCCCTGACAGTGGGAGTATACGCGTATCCATGTGATAGCATTTCGAGAGGGAGAGTGTACTCTCCCCACTTTTGACCGTACCAGGGAATTCGAGGGCCAGATCCACCGATTCAATAATGATATTTTGATATAACTGGTAATCATTATAATTATTTGTAACAATCAGATACACTTCTTTGACATGACAAATAAATTGAGATTGAGTAATACATGGTCATGAAGTATTAACTGTTCGGTACAAAAAGATTGTTTAGACGATGACAACTAAATAAACGATAAACAATGTGTACATGATGTTGAACATTCAATGCTTTGAAAACTTTTATAAGAGGTTTCTGAAGAGGATTTCATTAATCTCTACAATTTATTCGATACCGCTTTAGAAGATTTGAAAAATAACCAATATATTTCAGTGGATTTTTCAACAGTGATGGTACTAATGAACAGCTGTTAATTTGGCTATATCCATCAGTGGTTAACGTGTCCAATAAAGCCAATATAACACTACCAATAATATCACTTATCTTCATCTGAGAACCATGAAAAAAATGAATCTAGTCTAGTAGATTTTCTCTGCTAGTAAGTGTAACATCTGAAAACATAACCGCCACGCTTCTCTTCATCATCATTCATAATCGTTTCTTGCCTACAACCAAACTGGATGCATATCTTCACAACAAACTTAAAGTCTATAAATGGTACGTATAATAGGGTTTTCATCAAAATCACCTATAAACAGGTCAGTAGCATCATTTTCGATTCCAAGTATGCTTTGAGACCTTATAAAAAGCCATATCGAATCTGATCACCTCGCCCTTATACAATACATTTCCTTAATGTATACTAACATGAGGCTAGGTAGAAGAACATGTGAATAACCATTGAATGTGTACAGACAAACCCTTAGCTTACTCGCTATTTAATTTGTGATGTCTTTCCTATTTTTGACTTCTATTCTGGAATCACTAAGTATAGATTGTCAATAATTGTGTTAAATGAAGTATTTTTTTAGTATATACTCTGGTTCTCAATATTCGATCGTGAATTACGTCTAGTATAACGTAATCTCGGTCTGTGTACAGTCCATCGATCAGCATATCTTTTAATATGATAAACTTTTATCTTATGTTTAAGATCTTGGTACATAAATTTATTTACAATTCTCGTTCGCTCGAACCAATCTTTTCTGATACCCGACAATAAACCTATCTTGTTAATATATATTACATTACCCGTGGTTAACAGATAAAAAGGAGAATAATAGTGGTACCTAGGTGTTGGAATCGAAGCTAGAAGTTACTGGCATCAAGCTAAATGTGCATTAATAATAATCTAACAAAGGTTTAATAGAGTTGTACAAACACTTACAGTGACTCATAACAATAGGATAATCTGATGACGTTTCTTCAAATCCTGCAAGTAAATCATTTAACACCGAGAATACTGGTGTTGGTATTTCAGTCGGTCTCGAAATCCTAGAAATTTTAAAAATATAATAATTATAACAATAATAATAGTAAAATTACTTTTCTTGTTTAAAATCACACAAACGAACAATAAGATTAATGCAGCATAGGTAAATAAACAAAAATAAACCATACAGATATGGATTTCCTACTAACTGAAGAATTGAAATAGTACAGAACGAAAGGATTATGGTGATTGAAAACTGAACACCATGTTTTGGGGAATTAAACACTGTAAAACAATGTACACTAATTTATCTGTTAATGGAAACGAAGAAAAAATTAAGAGAGCTAAATGTAAAACAATGAGTGGTGGAGTCGTGTTACGTGAGCAATCAGACAATTACAATCGGTGTACGATAGGTTTCAAATGTTGTCTAGCTTAAGTCAGTCTGTGATTTGATTCATCTTCAAACTGAATAATTTTCACGAACCCACTCCAAAATATCAATTCTTTTGAAATTTTGTAAGAATCAATATTTAGTTGCTGTATTATAGTTACGTCGAACACAAATTTTTAAGCTAGCAATGTCTTTTTAAACTCATAAATGAAAAGCGGGAAAAATCAAAACCACCGATTAATGTCTAAGCTTACTTTTCTTTTGATTTCGTTGAATTATGACTGGTAGATTCTAATTCCTCTAAATATAATTCTATATATATAATGTAGAAAAATGCTAAGTGATGTAATTCTGGAGCTACTTTCAAAGCTAAAACATCCTCAGGTAGTAGGCAGGTTTCTGGTTGGATTTTATTCTGATCAATAACAGCTTTCAGTAGCAGTGATGATGATGAAAATGATGAGGAAGGTGGAGTTGTTAATAAATATGGAAAAGACGGTTGTAAACGATCAAATAAATTCAGATACTCAGTTGCGAATTCTAACGACCTAAAAAGAAGCCGAGAAAAAAATATGTGTAAGTGATGACTTAAGTTAAACACAGTTTGTGACAATTAAAATCACAGAATCACTGTGTGTTATAAGTTGTGCTGAAAATAATACGGGTCAGTTGTTGATGCTAATACGTATAAGAATGTAAAGCGGTTATTAGATAACTGAGAAGTAAGCATATAACCACACTTTAAAGATACTCAACAGCACGTAAAATGTAAATAGATAATTATTCTTGCTGTCTTGAGGAAAGCCAAACAAGTATTCCTTACATATTATTTACTTGATATTGGAATACATAATAAAATGACTTATTAAGAAGGATTAAAAAGCCTAATCAACCAATATGAAAAAGTTCCCGAAAATGGGTTTATAATTTTAAAATCATGGCTGAATTGAGCACTAAAAGTTATTTATGACATTATCTATACTAGCAACAGTAATATGATACTTAGACTGAGTGTAGTACACAGAAAAATTTGACTAATGAAGTGATAGTCTACTAGTCATCAATAGGATTCAGCTGTCAGCCAATTCTTTTTTCGACTGTACACTAACCTGTTTACGAGGAGTAGATTCATGTAATTGGCTTTGAGCTATACACTAAGTGAGAGGACCAGTGATACTACCTAGTTGAGTGACAAAAGTAAATAGATAAGGGTTAGAACCTATGACTTGATGATTGAAATTCCGACGCCCTAACCACTGACCTACTTCTTCATACTGTATACTAACGCGGTCAACTTAAAGAAACTATCCCACATTTTAATTTTCAAATAAAAATGGTGCTCACAATAAACAAACCAATGTGTATAAAATAATTGTTAACAAATAATTAAACGAGAAAACTGTTTACCAGCGGTATCCTGAAAGGCGGCTAGTTTGTAAAAGTAATGATATACCAAATGTAATGATATTTGGTTTCATGTTATTCAAAAGAACCAGGAACTCATGGACCGACTTTTGACTCCACATATTCGAAAAATTTGATGTAACTGAAGTAGGAAAATAATTAACAGAAATTTAGGTTAATACATCTTTGATTTGCAAAAGCTGCGGCCTGCTTGAACATCTGAGCTACCTGTTCTTGCTACCTAGATATTTCAACAAGTTATCTAATTTTGTTTATTTTAATACATCATTATGGCTATTATTCGCATAACCTATTCAGGTGGGTTTCTGAAAAGTGTACAACCTTTCTTTGTACAAGCTACAAATATCCAAATCAGAGATATCGTGGTCGCTGGTAATATGCAGCAAAAAGAAAGTAGATTATTTAGATGTCGATTTAGTGGACTTCTAACTTCTAACTGGCGACCACTCAATAGTAGTATACAACCATAACTCTTCAAAAAGTAGACACAGGACCTGAGAGAACAGTATTTAAATATTCGATTTTACTGGAAAATCAGTGCCTTAGTCAAAACATTATGTACTATAAATTTACGGATGGTTTTATACACATTTTTTGGAGCAAAAAGTATTGGGTTCGAGTCCCAGAGTGAACGTCAACCTCTGAGATGCAGGTACATCCAGCTGACGAGTCCCAAATAGGACGAAACGCGCGTCCTGGATTCCACTGCTAGCCACTATCCATCTTTGCTTATAAAGCACTTGGTTAGAGTTTTTCAGATGCAATTCACTATATTAAAAGCTTATCATCCTGTATAGAGTTGTTAAATTTCGCCGTGATCTCAAAAAAAATGTTACTACTAAAATCTGTGATTTGTATGATACTGTTACTGGCGTTAATATTATGATCATAAAAAGTATGTGACAAATACTAATGACCGTTAGCAACAGTTTGCAAGTACTCCAGACAAGCAACCTAATCAGATTAAAAGAATAATATAATGAAACGAAATCTAACGACATGAATTCCTGAAACTTGATACGTGAAAACAATTTTGGTACACATCTTTTGAAATCGCTTCAACACTAGGAATTTTTATACTAGAAATATGTGATTTCCATCTACATGTGTTCATCAGTGATATAATTAATAATAATTGTTATGTCCCGATAAAAATTATGAATGGTAACTATTTATGGACCAATATGATACATATATTTTTATTGTACAATTATTAACTAACTGAACTATTCATATTCGTGTCCCTCTGATTGCAGGCTTTATTTTGACCTATGAACTATTATTATATGATTTATTGTTCTTGAGTTATAACCAGTATATTAATTACTATTCCCCACAATCACAGCTACTTTTGGCTAAATCGCGTACAAATATTATTTTCTATTTTATGGTACAATGTGGTCTGTTTGATTCGTATCTAAACCCAGTATGTTTGAAATATAATGATTCATACTGCAGAAGCTGTTATTGGTGTTCTGGACTTAACTGGCTGGGCTAGGTAGAAGTAGGACCGCTAAGTACTCTAGACTGCTCGTACGGGTTTCGTGTATCATTGGTCCCATCGATAATTCACTGCTCTCCAATTGGCGGCATTATCACGTTGTACATTAACAGGGCATTTAGGCGGTCACAAGTTACAATAATAATAATAATAGATTTTAAACACGATTTTCATTAAAACGTAGTAACTTTCAGTATCCATTGTAAACTCTAAAGCATTAAACATATATTTTCATTTGCTAAATGATTGATTATTAATTACCTACTTCTGAATTAACTTAAGTGCTTCATTAAGATAGTTGAACGTTGAAAAATATAATTAATCCGTAAAATTAACTTATATTTTGCTAATTCATTTTGTATTGGTTATTTGAATCTACCCATTGATATCTAGGACTGCAAGTGATGAGTCCTGGGTTCCATTCCCTCAGTGAACACCAACTCTGGGATGCAGGTACATCAAGCTGATGAATCCCAAACGGGACGAAACGCGCACCCTGGATTCTATTGCTAGCCACCATCTATCTCTGCTTATATCTTGCTAGTTTAAAGTTTATAAGTTTGATTATTAAAAGAGTAATGAATGAATACTAATAAAATTATGTAATTAAAAATAAAGTCATCTAGCACTTCCTAAACTCTAGAAAATTGATTGCTTTCCTCATTTAATTTAATATACTATAATAAGCAGTATAAAATCAAATTGATAAATAGGCAAAACTAACCACATTCTGAACAGTTTGATGAGATTTCAGTGAACGAATCAGTGCACGGAATAAGTGTTTCTGTTGTTGTCTGTAGTTCTTTCGACAATTTCTGTTTTTGATCGAAAACACCAAGATCTCTAAAATAAGATAGTGATATTGAATGTATGTATGTAGACGACTGACGAGAGAAAAGTATATGTACAGTACAATGAATTTGTGTGTACCTTTATTTCCAAACAATGTAATAAGTAAGACTAATTATTTATTATTATTTAAACACATAAATATTGGTACAAAAAGCACCAGATAAATATGCGCTTCAAAAATCTCATTTGATTTGTGTGAAGGCTACGATACTGCCAGGTGCCTAAACTGAAGCACGTGGTTTTCTTAGGGAGCCACATCCCGAGCCTTCGACCTAAAGGTCTAATCCACAAGGCAGTGGAGCATCGTGAGGAGATGTAGTCCCATGGTAGCCGGTAACCAAATAATTGGTTCATACGCCATTTGTTCCTTCAGGAGCCTGGATCCCATGTGCACCATTGGTTTGGAATCAGGGTTTTCCAACTCCCCTAGGTGAACCCTCCATGTCCATCAACCCGGTTAAAGCGCCGGACACTCGCTCTTCGTCCTCTCAATTTCGTAACCAACAGTAATGCCACGAGAAGGTAGTGAGTAGGACTTCCCTTTCAGAGGCTATATATTCGCGTGACCATGTGAGAGCATTTCGAGAGGGAGAACGGACTCTCCCCACTCTCAGCCGTACCAGGGCATTCGGGGGCAAGTAAGACTAAATAATTCTAAGAAATTGAAAACTATTCATCAATCTCCACAATTTTGTTGACAAACTAGGGCATACACATGGTCGTGTTATTGTAAAAAATTTAAATCAATTTACTCATTTTATGTTAAACAGTTGAAAGTAATCGACCCAATACCAAACTTTTTCCTGGCAACCAAGATTTATCTGCACTCTTCAAAAGAATTGGCACTTCCACTGATAATTCTGATGCGCATCACCAAACGTCACAGTCGGAGGCCATACCATCGAGTAATAACAAGTTTTTTTTTAAGGGAAAGCCCTTTAGTTCGTAGCATTTTGTTTTGTCTGGTAACTATACGTTGTAAACAATCTTAAAAATACTTTAGATGGTTCATATAAATCACATCTACCTGACGATAGTGTCTGGCTTAACAGTAAAAACCATTAACCAGTCATAGCACGCAATTACAAAACACGTGAGTCAATTCATAAATTTATTTGAACCAGCCGTAAATGGAACTATAGAAAGACCCCAAATGCCCTGGTACAGTCGAGGGTGGGGACAGTACACTCTTCCTCTCGAAATGCTCTCACATGGACACGCGTATACTCCCGCTATCAGGGAAGTTCTGCTCACTGCCTCCTCACTACAGCTCCATTCTTTACGAAATTCACAGGACGAAAAGCGAATGTACGACACTTAAACCGATTCACTGGATATGGAGAATTCACCTCATGGAGTTAGAAAACTCTGATTTCAAATCAATGGTGTACATGGGCTCCATGATCCTGATGGGACAATCGATGTATGAACGTATTGTCACTCACCGACTACTATGGGACCTCATCTCCTAACGTTGCTCCACTGTCTTGTTAATTAAACCTCTTGGTTAAATGCTCAGTGTAGTGAGTGGTTGGAGACTGTGTGACATGGCTCAGAATCGATCAAAATGGCGTAGGTGCATACACTCTTTGTCTTCTCTTAAACTATAAGATTGAAATTGCTTCATATATTTCTTCCTGTACTATATCCTGATATACAATCTTTCATATATTACCACCATTAAATTGACTACTTCTATGAATTTGGTGTTCATCTTGTTGTGCTGATGAGGTATGGCAACGTAGACCGATACATAAATGTGCCTGTTCCTACGTTGTAGTTGAATGACTGACTGACTAGCCCCTAAGAATACTAACCACCTGTTTCGGTTTGGGCGTCCGGGCAGTATTCCAGCTTTCACGTAAATCGGATGATGAAGTGTGGCGCATATATATTTGGTGTCTCCCTATACCAATGTTTGTGTTTAAATAAATAAATAAATTGCATTAGACGACATTGAGATTAAATTAAACTGGATACATGTTGTCGTATTACTATTGTCCAGCTTTCAGCAGTTAGTTATTATTACCATAAGATGGCTTATGGAGATTCTAAAACTGCATAATTTATAATACGCAGGATTATCTTGGTTGAACAACAATTGAAAATCAAGAAGCTCTGGATATCCATTTCGTCCTATTACAGGATTCCTCAGCAGTGTTCACCAAAAACACCACTGTGGATCGAACCTACGGGTTTCGAGTCTAGTGAAGAGTCCTCAAACGTCAGACAATGAGCCGGTATCCTCCAACGGTTTGCGTACGTATCAATTACCCACCAAAAGTATCCGATGATGATTAGGCAACCGACTGATATGTACACCACAGGATCGCCGTGCAACCGTTCAGAGGTCAAGCGCTCGCCATGAGATCTGAAGGTCCAAGGTTCGACCCCTGTGAGATCATAAATAAGGAGTTTTAAAGACTCTCATACAATAACGACACCGCTTTGCAGAGCTTCCTGGTTTTAAAATGGTTGTCCAGAGCCAGCCGGTAGTGGAAAAAACTGTGCATTTACAACGTAGATGAAAATGTCTACAAAGTGTACAGAGTTGCTAAAATAAACTTTGTTTAACTGTTACCATCACTCAACTTTTTTCTTATGATTAATAATTTCTAAATGATAACAATTAGAGTATCATAAGTACTACAATTAATCAATTAAAATAGAGAAAGATAGTCAGCTCACCTAAATACTTGAGGTAAAAGTGTTTGAAATCGATCGATTAATTTAAACCGATCATTTACATAATCACTTTCTTTCTGTGAGCTAGCTAATTTTTCACTGGAAGGTTTACACTTGTCCGAAACTTTTTCCAATTCTGCTACCACAGATCGTCTAGAACAATAACGATTTAAACCATCCGTTAAATCAAAGCATGTTCTAACCTAGACAAATAAAAATAATTAAAATTAAGTATATATCATTGGAACTACATAAATTTCGAGTGAAAATATAACTTGATACGTCACATTTATCTACGTACGCACAAATACAAAACTCTTGTCTAAAATTGTTAATAATTTACACATTTACATTGTAAAACATACCACTGGAAAACTATGCTTAGTAAGTTATAATACGAATGAGTCATATGGTGAAATTATTATCATTACTATTATTTGAACACATAAATATTAGTACAAACGGGCACCGAATACATATGCGCCACATAAGTCACTTAATTTGTGTGTGGGCTGTGATAGTATCCGAATGCTCAAACTAATTAAATCATATTATACATTATGTAACCTTAAGTTCGTTCAACAAGATTTGATCATTTCGTAATTTTGTAATTTATATCACGGACTGATTGTAACTGAACAAACATAGAGAGCCAGAAACTACTGCACAATAGTCTTAGAATTGAATTTCCAAGAAGTGAGTACTTACCAATCCATCACGAGATTAAAACTCTTTTAGACTAAAAATCACTTTAGACTTGATAACTGAATAATTTTATTTATTAGCACTTTTAGTTTATTTCATACCTTATATTTTTACAACAATTCCGGCTAAACGATAATAGTGAGACTCAAGTGAAATAATCCAACTATATTTTGTTTGTCAAGGAGATTTTTTCGAAAAATTTTCTAAAGAATACTAGCAGATAAACAAACGTAGAGTTGAAATATACAAATGTTATCACCATTCAAACTCAATCGTTGAAGTTGATAAATTAGAATATATTATATCCTAGTGAAGACATAATTCTTGGTAACTTCCGGGACCTATTAACGGACTATCATTCTATATATATTGTTATTGCACAACTATTCAGTGATTAGATTTAATTTATATATATTCATATTATTACATGCTTCATTTTGACCTATGGATTATTATTATACGATTTACTGTCCCTACTGTCTCCCACATTCACAGCCACAATTGCCTTGATCTTGTACAAATATTATTTTCTATTTTATGGTGTGATGTGGTCTGTTTGTCTGGTATATAAACTGAGTATATTTGAAATAAATGATTCGCATACTGAAGCTCTTATTGATGTTCTGGACTCAACTGGAAGGGCTAGGCGGACAAAGGACCAATAAGAACGCTAGACTGCTCATGCCGGTCGGACGTCATTGGTTTGGCACAGTGCATTAGACAAGTCGTATTTGAATTGGTGGATAAATCACGTGATAAAAACCTGGGCATAAAATCACAACAAACTGGCGACGGTCTTTTTTTAATTCATAACAGAATATCTCTTAGGTTTATTCAGTTATATTAACAGGTGCGGACTAGTGTACTTGGCTTTGAGCCACGCACTAAGTGTGACGATTAACGATACTACCCGGTTGCCCGAACGGAAGTAAGTTCGAACCTGAGACGCATTAGCTGAAAGTTGGGCGCCTTAACCACTGATCCACATTTCCACTCTGGAGATATCGAGGTATCTATATAAAAAATTAGTGTATCAATAGAAAGATAAATCAGTTTGGCTCAATAGATGAATAATAAGAAACTCTCATATCCTACCTTATCACAACACTAAAACCAAAGATTACAAATACAGCATAGTTTTGTCAGAAAAAGCGTGACGCTATAAAATAAAACATCCAGAAATAAGGAAAACAGTACTTTTTTATGGAGAAACCTACCCTGGAAGATCGACGTTTTTCAAGTCCAGCAGTAGCATTTAAATCATCATTTGATGCCTCAATATTTAAATCACCTACATCATCTTTCATTGTATCATATACAGCATCAACATTTGGTACTTTTTCAATATTCGAATTTACAGCATGTTCAATATTATCATTCAATTGTTCACCAAGCTTTGAATTAAAAGAAGCTGATGATGAAGATGTTGTAACAGTGTTGTTTGAAACTTCATTTATCTCATTAGGAACTGATTCGAAATTCAGTAAATTTTTGCACAACAGTGATGTTAAATCAAGAACTGAATGAATTGCCTAAATATTAAATTAATTAATGAAATAATTTAGTTAGGCGATGTATAGAGATTGATTCAGGTTGAAAATAGATTTCATCATGAAAATATGTCAGCTGGGAAATCACTAAAAGCTATTGGCCACTTCAGTCAGTTCAGGCATAAGCAATGTAGAATGTGCGACATAGATACATCAGTTCAAGTTCCCACACCATGTTTTTAGATGTAGACTACTTGGTCGGGGTCCACATGACTATCGTAACCAATGGTTAGAGACTCTGGATAACATGGCTCAGAATCAATCACAATGGCGTAGGTGCATACACTCTTTGTCTTCTCTTAAACTGTGAGATTAAGATTGCTTTATATCTTTCTTTCTACGAACTAATTCATTCTTCTTGTACTATATCCTTATGCACAATCTTTCTTCTACACATTACTACAATTGAAGTGACTACTTCTATGAATTTGGTGTTCATCTTGTTGTGATAATGGGGTGTAGCAACTTGGACTGATGTATATATCTGCCTGGTTCTACGTTGTTGCTGACTGACTGACTGACACCATACAATCACAGTGAAATAAAATTATAAAAACAAATGTCAGAGTAGTTAGATATAGTAACAATATAAGGAAAATATAAGGTATAAGCAATATAATTAAAGGAGAGTGAATTGACAGAGTAAGAAATTATAAGATGATTTTGAAAACTTAAGATATAAGAGAAGACAAAGGAATGAATGTATTAGCACCTTTACAACCGATTCTTAGCCATGTCACCCAATTTTCACAACCACTGATCAGGGTTGTGATCAGGTAGTCTGAACCTAGTAACAGTCCGATAGTCAGTGCTCTTAAGGACTGTTCCCAAACATTGGGTTGGAGATAACTAGCTTTCTTCTTGCATACTCATACACCAGCCAACATCGTACATCGAAGTTAGAGGTGACTGGGTATATGTAATATATCACAACCTTCAAAGCAATGAATAGTAATTTCACTCAATTCAGCTGAACGTGTATCATGGTAAAATTTCACAGGGGCCAAATAATTAAATGATATCATCTTTTCAATAAATCTCGAGCTGATAACAGTCTATGATAATTTAGGAAAACGAAACTTACAAATAAAGAACTTTTCAAAAGTAAACCGGGATCATATCCCCCAGGCATTACCAGTCGCCTCAAGATTACAGGCACACCTTCCTAACACGTACCAAATAGCACAAAACCTGGGTCTATGGCTTCATATCGACTACCTCTAAACACCATCACCTTACATCGCAACATAGTGCAAACAGTGTCCAGTCACCTAGACAAGTAGCCATATTATAACTTGATCAGTAGAATTCGATATGCACACTAAGAAGAATTTGACTACCCAGTGATCAATCAATCGCAAATACACCTCAGTCCCACAGGAGATCAGCCGCAGCCTAAATAGCGCAGTGGTAACGTCTTAGACTGTGAAGCTAGGTGACATGGTATCGAATCTGACAAAGAGTATCAGTTCCCTCAAGATTACAGGTACACCTTGCTGACGAGTAACAAATAGCACAAAACCTAGGTCCATGGTTTCTGGTCGACTACCTCCAACAACCACCTTACCTTGAATTCCACTTGTTTCAGTAAAGAAACGGTAAAATAATCATGATAATTAGATAACAACGTTCAATCATTATTTTAATGCAAATAAAGAAAGAAATAAGCGTACATCAAAGTTTCGGTAGCAAAATAAATAAATACAGTACTTACTGATTCCATGTTTAAACGATCATACATTGTTATTGTTTCTTGAATCAAATGTAACCAGCTGATAGATAGGAAAAAAACAGAAATGTTAAAAGAAATAATCGTGATCATCATCATCAAAAGATTATAAGTTTCTAGAGATTGCTCCAAATGAAGATTGTTTACATTACTAAATAATTGTATCTAAGAAAACAATCAAAATTGCAAATAGTCCTAGTTAATCAATTTGTCATAGCTTGGCGATGTGCTGGTCGCTGGCGATCCGACTCATAGTCATAGTTTGAGACATCTTTAAAATTACGTATCAACCACTAAATTGAAAGCGAAACAGTAAATCATTTATAACAACTATGGAACGAATACATATTAAACTATTTTACTTAAATACTGTATAGAAGTTTATTAATTACAAATTATCTACATAAAATGTCAACACATTTTAACGACACTATTTTGATCATTACTGTTCCATCCACTAACTGATTATAATTTCTACTAGGGAGTATTACACAGAATAGGTCACCTAGATGGACGTATAGATGTACCTAAGACTGCTGTACTTTAGACACCTAAGAAGTTTACTGTGATTATTTATTTATTTAAACACATAAATATTGGTACACGGGAGCACCAAAATATGAATGCGCCACGAAATAAAACTGAGATCTTGAAAAAATAAAGGAAGGTGACTATAGTAACAAAAAGAACAAAAGTGTACAGATACCAGTGAATGAGAGTTTAGAAAAATGATGGAAGAAGCAGCTAAATTAGGAAAAATACGACCAGAAAGAATTTTTCCAGTTAAAGAAGTTACTCTCAATTATATGAAGAAAGAAAAATAAAATTAATACACGATAGCCACTGGCTTATATTCTGAGTCATATCTGATAACGTCTCAAGCCACTGTGTTGCACCATCTCCAGGACCTCAACAAGAGAGTCATGAAAGTCCAAAACAGAAGTCAGTCCTATACAGCCTTCTTTCATACTACGACACCATGTCATACACTGGTTTCCTCTCCGCTTTTTCCAACCAGTCCTAGCGTCGGCAAATAATGCACTACGTGCTATTCTCTGAGACAGCATTCGTAGAACATGTCCAAGCCACCGAAATCGATGTTTCAAGATAGTGAAACTAACTGGATTATAGTCGCTCTGCCCAAACACACGATGCCGAACCTCCGCATTACTAACATGGTGTTGACACTGGATGTCAGCAATCGTTTGGAGACAACGATGGCCAAACACAGAGAGTCGCTTAACACATTCGACTCAGAGAGGCCCTGTTTCACAAGCATATAACAAAACTACTCTCATCTATGCGTTGTAGATCCGACCTTTTTCAGCCAGACTAAAATCGCGAAGGCGACAAAGATGGTCCAAATTGGCATGAGCCGCATAAGCCGGCTTTCACTAGACATAAATTGATCTCATCACTCACGCCACCACCAGCACTTACGCAACCACTCACTCAGATACACGAACTTCTCTTCTACTTCTACCTGCTCACTACCCAGGATGAGAGCAGGATCAGGGTCCAGTCAGTCTTGTACAAGTACTTTGAACTTAAAAGGTGCAGAGCATATACCATACCTACGGATACTAACTGCCAACTGATTAAGTGCGGATTGCATGGATTGGGTATCATCGCACAGTAAAACAATATCATCCACATACTCAAATTCGTGAAGTCTTTCTCCAGGTAACAGATCAACACCGCCATCGCCTACATCCATCAGAGCCGTTTCTAAAACATCATCGATGGCAAATTTGAATAGGAATTGTGAGATTAGGCAACCCCACCTAAACCCACTACTTGAATGAAACAATGGAGAGAGATGGTTGTATCACCCAACTCTTGTTTGTATATAAGGCCTTCAAGATGTTGATAAACTTTACAGGCATACTCTTCTCCGATAGAAAATGCCAGAGAAAAGTCATGTCCAACGAATTGAAGGCGGCCCTAATGTCAATAAGTACAACGATTGTTAGCGTGTAATAAGTATGGTGGTGTTCTAACACTTGTCGGAGGGTAAAGATACGATCAATACATAAAATATATTACCTATTATGAGCTAAATATAATACTCTGCACATAGTCATAGTATCTTTTATGCGTTAGGGACAGTTAGAAGCAAGGTTGATCCCCTCCCATTGTGTCCGAAACTCCCATCAGCACAATAAAAAGAATAAGCCAAAAGACAAATATCAATGAATAGTAAAAATAAACTACTCCACTGACCTTAGATGTTTCAGTGGAGATGGAAATTTAACCAATGGAATTTTTTGTGGTTCTGTTTCAGCATCTTTTTGTTTACGATATACTATTCGAATATTCTGTATCTCTTGATCAATCTAAACAAAAAAAATACAGTGTAATGTGTAGAACTATAAACTATGTATAAGGATGACATGAAGGACAGTATACAGTAACATACTAAATTTTCATTTTATCACCAACAGCCAGTCATAGTTAATCATAATCATTGACAAACCTGGCACATGCGTGCATCAGTTGAAGATGCTACACCATTTCAGCACAGAGGGACGAAACTATCAAAACCAATATCAAAGTGATAGTAGCAGTAGTATTGTAGTCAACACGAACACGAGTGGGGACAAACGAACGTATTTGAGCACAAACTTACAGAATATCTCACTAAAATATGAGAACCATATAGTAAATAGTTAATTTACAAATTATCAATCAATTGTCTCAATCTTGAACATTCCTTCTGCAAATATCCGTCTATAGTACCTGATTATTATTGTTCATGCATTTTCATACTAATTGCGTTTCGTTCCTGTTCTTTCGTTATCGATCTTCTAGTGAAATACATTCAATGCCCGACCATCGTTATATACTACTTATGTGGATATAAGTAACCCATACCACAGTTTCAGTAATAGCAAAAACGACTAGACACAAAGGCTATGACTCTAGAAATAAAAGTAAATTTACAATATAAAACTAATAAAATAATTTTGAAGTCCAGTATCTAAGAGAAGACAAAGAATAAGTGTATTTATGCCACTGTGATAGACTCTAAACCAATGTTACCCTAAAAATAAAACCACTCTTCATAATCACAAATAGTACCCTAATCAAGTAAGTAGTCTAGTTTATCGCCAGCATATAAAAGCTATTCAAAAATGATTCAGATACTCTTACAGGTAATTTCTTCATTAACTGCTATACAACAGTAAAGCAATTAAACTGTCAGTATATAAAAGACTTTACATATATTAGTAAACTACTGAAAAAGTAAAGCTTTATAACACATTTCACAATCTACTACAAACCATATTACTATCAAACAGAACACACTGAAGTAATCAGAACTATTGCCCACATGATTTCTGGTTATTGACTAGCACAGTTAATACAAATTTTCTCTCTAATCCGCTAACAAACGTAAGAATATGTGGAAATAACGAAATAAAGGATACTAATTCCGTCATATACTTTACTAAATGGTAACAGTAAAGATTCATAACCCCTCTTTAGGAAAGATTATAACGATCTAAGGGTCGAAATCAGGTAAATTGCAGTTTTTGAAGACCTACTGGTTGACGTCCACCATTATAAAAAAAAATCATTTCCAAACAAATCGATAAATTGTATAATTCGATCCAATGATGGCTATCAAAACAGTTAGAATTTTCATAGTTTAAATTATGAACTGATCATAGTTAAGTCACCACTGAAGACACAGAAGTACTAGACAGATATTTGTCCCAGTATGGAACTCGCCTATAGTACACATTCACGACCACGCACCCGGGAATCAACCCCAGGACTTTCAGGTATCACAGAGAGCGTTTAACCACCTCTAAACCACTGAGCCAGCATCAAACAGTATATATATCTAACTTCAATCAACTCACAATATTATGAAATCCTCATTCATTCCCTGAAATGGATAACTGTTTCACACCGGACATAGATTAAACTCCATTAGTCACGGTTTCTCACTAAAACATTAGGAGTTGTATCTTGAAGTTATTCACTAGCGAGCATATGATTATTAGTAGTAGTTTGAAGGGATTTATGGAGACTAAAATTCTTATAGTTTAAATAACAAGCTGATTTAAACTATGAAACTTTACAGGCTCTATAAATCCTCCTGTATTAATAATGATAATAATATTTATTTTCTTCTCATATATATAAGTTAAAATAGTGCATAGCATAAATTATTACTAAACGTTAAAGTTGAAATCCACTCAGTCATAAAAACCAAATAAAACTTGGCATAGATATGCTCTAATTCACGTTGCCACATATTACACCACTGTAGAGAGAGGAAACCAAGGTGAGCAACACATATGTAGCATTATTAACAGTACCAATGCAACAGTGATAAATCAACGGTCATAGAAATGTAACGAAATACACTAAATAATAACAATAATAAAACTTAAGGTTTAGGAGATCAAAACTGAATACTGTTTAGCTGTATGGCAATTGATTTTGAGCTATGTTGCTTAACCCTTTCAACAACAAATCCCAACTTTTACACGAAGTGAAACCAGTAAGTTTACACTTTGTACTACCTATAGTAAATTTGACAATGAATGAAACGCATATCCGTTTTTTTTAAAAAAAAGTCATTAACCGGACATTTAAAATATCAAATTTACCCGTTCAGCTTCATCACATGATGGCAGTTGATTCAAAATATCTGGCCTAAATATATTTATATACAGAATTAGAAAATAGTAATTACCTTTGCAGGAACAGATCATGAATCATTTCATGTAAACTTGGTTGAATTGTAAGAATTCGATTAATAAAATAAACTGCATATTCACTAAAAGGATCTATTTGTAACATACGAACTGATAATTCTAAGCAAACTAAACAAAAACATAAATAAAATATTGAAACAATAATCATTAGTATGCGGAGGAATAAATGAAAGCAAAATATTGACAATAAATTGCAATATCAGAAGGGGTTTAGTGGAGATTTTAGTAATTTTATAGAGTTGAGATCATGAGTCAATTGAAGCTAGACCACCATCGAAAACGTGGAAGCACTGAACGGCCGTTTCGTCCTGTTATGGGACTCAGCAGTGCGCATCCATGATCCCGCACTCGCGAGATTCGAACCAAGAACCTACCAGTTTCATGGATGCGCACTGCTGAGGAGTCCCATAACAGGACGAAACGGCCGTTCAGTGCTTCCACGTTTTCGATGGTGGTCTAGCTTCAATTGACTCATGATCTCAACTCTATAAAATTACAATAGTTTAAGCTTCTAGAATGTAAATGAATTTCGTAGTGTTGCTACTAAAATTCATTGAAAAAAAATACATGTTCATAGGTGTATTGTAGATCATGACATACACTCAGTTTACTTTACAAGTATTCAATTCATATGTATAGTTTTGTGTAATAATTCATTGAACTAACTCTCAATTTCCTGAACTTATACTTCAAAATTTACTCACTTTATGGTAGCAATAAAAGAAGCCATTTATGCAGAAGCAGAATACAACTTCTCTCTAGCGAGATTTCAAAGATTAAATCAGTCATAAGATGAAAAAGATTTTAAACATTGGATCCTGTCTAATGTAGATAATTTAAATAGGTACATTTACGGCAGATATATCATGGTGTATTAAGTAGTCAGAGGAATTTAACCTAAAGACAGGATGAAATATGAAAGTACTTTTCGTAAAAAGAATATTTCATGAGTTTTATACCCATGTAGTTTTATCAACAAAGGCACACGCAGCAATACAACAATGTTTTCGATTATTTCTTCCACACTGTACCTTGACAAGTGACACTGGTTGGAGTGAGAATAAGTTGGCAGAAAGTCAGTAGAGGGAAAATCCAGTCGGTTTATGAATCTATTGACACAGACTGAACTATGTTGTTATGTATAAACCATCGAGTTGGGATCTGCATGAAAATCTTGACCAAGTGTTGGAGACCTCATGTGATATGGCTCCAAATCATCCATGATAGCTCAGATGTATTCATTCTCTTAGATTCTGAATGTTAATTAAATACCATATTCCCTGATTTCAGTTTTCTTAATAAATTTCTTGACATGTGGTATTTTTTAATCATGACCTTTAACGCCAACTTCTTTGTCACTTATCTGCTTAATGTAATCTCACTATGCTCACTTGGAGTGCTAATTTGGCCCAGTGCATATTTGTGCTAGGTACTACATTAATTACAAATGAAATGAAATGAATCAATAAGATACTTATGTAGGTATCGGTATGCTTATGATGAATGAATGCCTCACACGGGAAAAAAAACTACTTAACACATCACAGTAAAAAGGATTCAAAGATTATGAATATATATATATATATATATATATATATATATATATAGCGTACTCTCTAGTTCAGAAACTGCAAAATACAGCGGCAGAGCTAATTGTAATGCAAGTGGATGAGATGGCCTTTTTGTTAATATATGATCTATTGAATTGACAGCGACTTCAAAGAAACCTGAACGAATAGCAGCACGAGCTAAACGTATCCAAAGACTTAAATCATTCGAGTCAACCTGTAAAGCCTAGAAAGAGAGAGAAAATAAATACAGGAAGATTAAAACGCTGGACAAAATCATTAAAATGAAATTAAGTGGTGTGTAGGAGGCAAGTGTTAGTATCACCAAAATAACGCACCTGCAGTTAATCAACGTCAGAAAACTGTTTTGGCTCCCCAGAATATATATGGCAATAAAATAAATAAATAATATCATTCAAATCACGAACCGATCTAAATTAGAACAACATTGGAAACCTGGAAGTACTGGACGGCCGTTTCGTCCTAGAATAGGACTCCTCAACTGTGCACATACACTAACCCACCACAGAGGATCGGACCTTGGACCTTTGGTCTCACGCGCGAATGCGTAACCTTTAGACCACTGATCCAGCATCCAACGGTGTTAATGTCCAACCTCAATCAACCCACGACATTCCGCTACCATAATTGGCTTAACATTAAGATTAAAACACGGAGTTCAGCGAAGGGATCTCTTTTCAACGAATTTATTATCAAGTTGTACAGTCGTACATATATGAAAATGTTTTATTAAAGTACTAATTCCGTGAACTCATATTCAAGTTGATAAACTTAACAAAAACAGACAAATACAAACAATCATCAGTTTGATATAATCCCAGAGATAAGAGTGTTCTAATCAAAAAGCGAACAATTAATTTATGATTAACCAACGAAATACAAGAAAGAAACTATAGGATTAGAAAAACTAGTTACTCATGAGTAATACAGTTATAATAAACAAATCTCACAGGTGAAGTCGACGAATCCAATGATAGTTTTTATTTTACACTGACATCAGCTGAATAACCATCAATACGATGATTAATATCTCCACACTGATTAGTAACTTACTTCCAGATGGATATTCTAATAAAAATCTGTAGCATGTAATAAATGATAACAACTAGTCAGAAAGTGAAAGTAGACAAACTGCAGAAAACTCAGAGACGAATATAGTGGTGTTCAAACTACAGAATAAAAACATTCCTAAAAGCAATTGAAATGCATTTTATTACACTGAGTAGTTACGCTTTGACATACTAAACCCGGTACATAACTATTAACCTTAACAGTACAGAAAGTATTAGTCTTTCATCTCCAAGATTTATATAATTAAATTAATTTTTCATTTGTACCAGGAAACAAACAACTGAATACTTGAAATATTTTACCCTGTAATTTGAAACAGTTAAAAAAACAAAATTTATAGTAATTCAATTATGTAGCTCAAATCAGAGCTAACAAAGTACTAACTGTTAGCGGGACATAGATTGGATTAAAGCATGTTTCATGCATGATGGTGTTGCTGAGCGCTGATTGGCTAACTCTAAACCAATCAGCCCTGGCAAATTATTGGAAAGAAATCTAGAAGCTTCTTATGTATATACTATAAATATATGAACGTTATTCAAACCAGTGATTGCTGCTCACCTACCATTGTTATTTTGAATACAATTTCGATTCCTGTTCAACGTGTTCTGATTTTGGGGTCTTGTTGAGTATCATCGTATAAGAATACTAAGCAATAGGAGTAGCTGGGTTGTTTATTAGCAAATACAATTAAAACACTAACTATACATTACAAATATTATCACCAACTGACACTGTCTCATCAGTCATCTAAAAATGTAAAACTTAATAGCTGTTTCGCAACAAATAAGGTTGTTCTAAGCTTTAAAAAAAATCACTTCTATGTTTGAAAATAGTGACCCTAATCATAATTTTAATTACATGCAATCATAAAAATTACCAATTAACATGAACAGTAAACATGTATAAGACAATCAGTCAGTTAGACACAACGTAGAACTTCGTACGTACGTACATCACTTCGAGTCGCCATACCACATCAGCACAGAGATGCAGCTGTAGATTCAAATCCCATAGTGGTAGAAGTAGTAAGAGTATAAGCATAAATGTGAAAGATTAGGGTTTGAAGATGTTATTGAAGGAGTATAATCCAGTGAGATAAATTTGGAAAGAAAAAAAAAGAAACGGACATGAAGAATTCAGATTAGAATTTGGGAGTATACAAAGAGTGGATGCACCTTCGCCATTGCAAACGATTTTGAGCCATGTCATTCAACGTCTCTAACCATCGATTTCTATCATCTCGTGAATCCCAACCAGGTAGTCTACACCTACCAACATGGTTCAGTCCACTTGTCAGCGACTTCATGGATTTATGCCACGTTTTGGTCTGGCCGCCCCTAGCTTTCTTCCAACCTACTCCTACACCATAAAACATTGCACGTCGGGGCAGTCGGTAATTGGGCATACGTAACACGTGTCCCAACCATCTCAGCTGATGAAGTTTCACTACTTCATCAATCGATTTGACACCCTTACCTAGTACCCGTTTAATAACAACTGTATTACTTACCCGGTGGTCCCCGGACAATAGCATGTGTATATAATATGTATAAATATTCAAAAGACTATTATTGTTATTACCTTACTAAGTAGATCAATACCTTCAGCATCTTTGTTCAACTTGAAGTAGATACCTCCAAGTAATTTACAACTAGCAAATTTTACTGATGCTAATTGTGGAGTTAATTTCTACAATATACAAAAGTTGAAATAAATTATTCATTAGACTCTTTGACTAAAAGCAAACACATTATCCATTACTAATTTGACATAAAAAGATAATATCCACTCAAAATTGAGGTCATTTAAATTTCAAATCACAAAAAAAAGTTGAAATACTATTCCATAATATTTATGACAGTTTCAGAATCAAGAGAAGATCATTACATCAAAGTAGATTATTTGCTTAATGAGACTTTTAACGTTATTTCCAAGAATAAAACCGATTACCCTAACTGAATAACAAAATCTACTTTATGAGATTTAAAAATCACACCATACAACTTAAATGAATGTTAAGTTCTCAGTTTAATAGCTAAGCGTGGTAAGATCCCCACTTCTGTGAAAAAGTGGAAAGATTTTCTGATGATACAGCATAATTACGACTAAGAAATCCAATTTTATGACTAAATATTAACTATTCATACGTCTCAATCGTCAGTTACGATAACTCTACTGACCAACCTTACAGAGTGTAATTGATCCGGTTTTACAATTTGTTGGAAACGTAAAAAAGGTATCAGTATTATCATTTTCGTTCACCAATCTGAGTGGTACGGATAAATTCTTCAAAATATTTGTACACTCTACTGATAAGTCCCAAGAAGTATGAAGTCTCAATTTATGCCTTTTGGGCATAGGTAAGTTATCACTATCAATATTATCACGTATATTTATACGTATAACAACTAGATAATAGTGACGTGTTACACTACTTACTATGTCATTAGTATATAATAAAGGCGTATCAATATTTTGACAAAACAATACTTTCCAACAAGCGGTATTAAGTTGAAATAATATCAGCAGGTATTAGAGATCAAATGATCTTGAATGACCGTTAGATTTCTATGATTAGATGAATTTTGTGTGCTATGTTTGGCTTTTCACAAACCCTAACGATAAAACCATATTTACAAGTACTTACAGAAAGAGATGAATTAACTAATGTTGATGCTTCTGTAAATATATATACATATATATCAAGGTAGTTGGTATATAAGTCATACATACAGAACTACTTGAGGTATTAATGTCCCCTCAAGAATATGAATACACCTCACTGATGAGTGACAAGTAACACGAAATCTAGATCAAGCAGGATTTCCTGTAGACTAATGTACACATATCTAGCAATTTAGAACACCGTTAATTATCTATAACTCATTCACCAGGTACAGATTTGTATACTCGGCTTCCAGATGCGCTGTGAGGGTCACTAATACTACCTTCTCACCCAAACTAAAGATCTAAACAGTTGAAAGCTGAGAGCTAATGACAAGTAAAACATAACATGGAAAACAGAAAAGTAAGACTAATCAAGATAGCTAATTGTTCGCATCTAATATTTTTTAATCGTAACTGATGTCATCATAATGAATAATCAAAAGTCTGTAAAAACCAGTCTTTGTGGGCAAACTCAATGGTTCGTATTTTGAGACTGGGAATTCAAAGTTTACTTAAGCACTGAAACTACAATATAAAAACTAACATACTCCAAGACTAAATCGCCTAAAATTATATGCATGTTTGTGTGGATGTTAAAAAACGTTAAGTATGAAAAATCACTCGAAACAAGATGACACGAGTTTTTGCGAAAACTAAAAAACTCACATTGCTTTCAATGACAAAGCTGTTTAGAATACTTTCCAGGACAGGTCTGGCCTTGGGTTCATCATCAGGACAATCAGATGAGCAAAGACGTAAAGCAATATGATACAGCTTGATTACTCTGACCTGGACAGTTAAAATGAAAATGCAAGGATAAAAACTGTTGTGAATACAAAACCTAAAGCATTATTACATTACAATCTAACCTAATGCATAGAAACTGGTTAAGATAAAACTCATAAGATTGTCCTCGAGTCCAACATATACTTAACTGAAATGTCTCCCTTAAATACACATCCCTGGATATGAAACAAGTTTTCAAACAGATGACTATTACTTCATAACCATAAAAAATGCTAGTCAATCTTAATTACCTCTTCTGATTCTCGTGCCTTGGTGGGTTTCAAAAGACTAATGACGTTCGGTGATATTTCCCCCAAGTCAGAAGATTTACAAACGCTTGGAATAATTGTAGTTTTAGGAGTTGCTGATTGGTAATCATTGGAAAGAATAGCGTGACCGACTCTTTCAGGTAAATGCGAATTCCCATGATCATTTGCACCAAAGTTAGAACTATTAGAGGAGTCTAAGTCACATGACGAATGCTTGTCCGAAAAATTTAGTGCTTTGAATGAGAACTGTAAAAAGATGAAACAAAAGCGGGTGTACATTTCTGAAGTGAGAAAACAAGCGCAAAAGCTAAGCCAAGGCCTCAATACAAACATTTTCGCCCAAATATCTTGTTACCGATAGTTTTGTAACAGGTTGAACATATTACAAGTACATTTACCCTGGAATATAATTCTCCCGACGTAATGTACGAGAATCATATTCAATCTAGGATTTTCGTATTCATGAAAAAATGATCCACACCAAAATATTATTTAGACCTAGTCGATATGGTACAGAAAATACGGGTTAGAAAATGACATATCAAACTTTAGTCTTCAGGTACTAAACAACTAGTATACAACGACAACGAACTTAAAGTAATTGAAAAGATATGAAATTATCTGTTTTACCCTATGATTTATTTGTTCGGTGGAAAACTCCATACCATTGCTTTCAGTAACCTTATCCGATATAAATAACTCTGAAATAAAAGCACTGACAGTTGAGATCTAGAGACTTCGGTAAGACCTTAAGACCAAGTTTGTGAGTCATATTCAAGACAACTGTTGACATGTGCCTCATATCAGCAGAACTATTACTGCAAATCTATTAATGCACAAATTAATGAGAATATTATCAGTAGGTATTCTCTCAATAATTTCAAACGTCAATATTTTGAATTACATCAAAAAATTATACATCATAAATCCGAAGGATAAGTGCCGTTGAATGAAGGGATAGCTTAGGCTTTTAACCCGTATCCAAGCACTGACAGATGACTGTCGACTAACGGCAGTACTATGATATAGGGACTGCCAAGAGATATGCACTAAAAGTATACTCCGGTGAAAGTAATTGACGTGAGATATCAGAAAGAATATAGATACTACCTAAACGGTTATAAAAGGACGAAAATCGAAAAGAGTGTATTGTGAATGTGAAATAGTGTTTAAAAGTAATTATTGGTACAACATATCATTTATAAATGTTATAAAATTGAGACCCCAGGATGAAACAATTGCGCAAGTGGTGAGACAATAACGCGTGGACGAACTTTGAGCGATGCTGAGGTAAACTTGAGATGACCCATCTACATACTGGTTTCAGAAGGGGTTTTTAAATTAGTATGAGGAGTAAGGACTAAGTTTAAAGTTAGGAGCTGAGGTTGGGAATTAGACTAAGGGTTTTCATCACGAACCGACACCTGCTGTTGGGCCTAAATTTTATTTAAACATGCAGATGAATGGACTATGAGGCAAAATCCTAGACTTGATGTATTAGATTCATTGGTTTGTCCATAAATAATATATTTACAGGGCCAACTGGTCACACAAATCATGATCTACAGGTTAAAAATTGTGAAAATCATTTCATTAGGGCAATCGTCGAAAAATCTTTCATATATTCTCCTTTCGGCAGAGAAGATAACGGCTCTAAGGCTGGAAAACAGCATGAGAAAATGTCGAGTCAAGGTCACGACTATAATAGACGGACAGCCTTGAAAGTGTCGAGATAATTAATTTTTTCGCGCCTTCGTACAAACTTTTTACTCCCGTTGTTGACAATAACATGGGGCCACATTTGTCGTGTAAATCTCATTGTTCAAACGCATGTGCTTTTTGCCATTGTCCACAAATATACATGCTACCAATCACACTGCGCTGTCCCTCCTATTGTATTGCATCGGTCTACATACTTATGTTTATGGTTGTCGCTTCGAGTACTTGTTTTCCTGTCACAATACTAATATATAAGTATAAAGTTTAAACAGCATATTTATCAAATATTAGATGGTTATTACCAAGTATCTGAAACTATACCAAAACAATAAGAAGCGGACGCCAAGAAATTCTGCTGATACGAGGTCGCTATAAAGATAATAGATCCTGAATTTTATCTTAGACCGAATCTGGCAATGAACAAATAGTTCAGTCAGTTAAGTATATGACTGTTCTCATTCATCTTATAATTTTCTGGTTGTTTTGTTCATGCTTACATTTTCTCAAGCATTTATTTGTATTTGTATCGCTTATTTTTCGTCCACCACAAGATGTTTACTGAACTTCTGCGGCCAAAGACAGAACGTGAGTTTAAACAAAACGTCATCAGAATCATAATCTAATAAAAGTGTGAATACGCTAGGGGCATTCGGAGTTTGACAATGCCTTTACACGCAACACCTCTATAACCGAAGTATACCAACCTAGTCAAATCAGAAGTCAGAAGTGAATGGGTTCGAAGATATAACTGGAAGACATTCGATGTATTAAGAAGCATTTGGCCTAAGCTGGTAAGCAGTTGCAAGAGATGCGTGGCACGATGTACCTACTCGTGTTCTGGTGTGAATGATTGACCATCCGCCTGCATCTAGGGCGAGTCCAGTAGAACAAATGGAGTCAGCACCAATGACAAAGACACATAGAGCCATTTATCCTGGGGATTTTTATGCCACTATAAGTTGTGTGATACAATGTGGCATCTTACGGACACCTATTTTCTTTCTCTATTAGTCACCAAGCATATTTAATTCATCAACACCTGATTCTGCAGATGTAATAGTCTGGAGAATAATACGTAGGGAGGCTAAACATAATAATGTCCTAGCCAAATTTGACGAATTCAATAAATTTCGCGCGCGCTTTACGAACGGGAAGTTTAGTACTAACATGATTTGTATTTCCCAAACTTTTGCTGTTTTCTTACGCAACAAAAGTAGCGTTTCTGATCTAAAAAATCTATTTTGAGCTATACGTTCAGTAGATTACGTTTTTGAGTTTCAACCGTTTTAATAGTTAACTGTGGTTTTGACTCAGTTTACTATTCCTTTTTTTTCAGCTTTTTACGTAAGGGCTGGTTTCAGCTTATCGTAACCCGTTTTTATCCATTTTTGCCCGTTTTAGCGTACTGTGTTTCTTTTAACAACCTTAGGATTTCTGCTTGTATTTATAAGACGGTCTACGTCAATATAGTCATGAAAAATTCATGCAAATAACCTGGATGCCATCTCGCTGTTACATCTGGTATGCAGTGCGACAACTGCAAAGGTTGGTCCCATAAAGCGTGCACAGATCTCACAGTAACTGCCGACAACAGACTAAACAAGTTGGATCTTAAATGGGTATGTGTTATGTGTAACACGGGTGCTGTAGATTTGCTGAGTAACATCATTGCCCTATTGACAGGTCTACGGAACAAGTTGTCCGGAAACTTAGTAAATGACAGTCATACAACGAGTAGACAAACAAGGACGCGCAGTGTGTAACAGAGGAGGGATATCGACAGGTCTACTATCGATGGAGCAGGTAATAGCACTGATGATAACGTGCCAAAACTCAGCACCATCATAAAGTCGACGGTAATAGACTCCCCCACCAAACTTGGGTCTCCCAGCACAGGGTCCTTGAATGCAACGGTGGTTCCCAAAAACTCTGTGGGTGGTTGGGCCCGTGTCAACAGAGTTTAAAAAGATCGGACGTCACCATCTAAGCTGAACATCCCAAGTTTTGCACGGAAATCAACTGGTGACTTGGCCGCACAGTCTACCTCCAAGAATGTCCGTCCGGCCATCAAAGAGCCCAGGAATAGGAAATGCCCTTTAACCTCCAAACAACGTGCTGAACCTGGACGCACTGGAAAACCTGGGTAATCAATAACGATTCGTGATTACTCTCCCATAATCATAAACGCAATAGAAAACCCTGACCTTCCCCTCAGTTTTCAAGACAAAAATGACAGGATGCTCTGGTGGGCATTAAACAAGGAGCTTGACCTTCTTAGAATAGAGTCTTTGACGGTCACACGGCTTACTCTGGGAAAGGACTGAAATCATCAAAATCACACGAGGCTACTTCGTGTAACACCCAGGAATGCTTCCGACGAAGAGGACGTCCTGCTAGTTAGTCACTTACTGAAGTCTCAAGGGAACGTAATAATACTACCTAGCATACCGTATTATGAGCGCAATCCCATCCGGAACATCCCTAAAGTATCTCGCGAGAAGTATTTCCGCGGAAGAAATATCATTGTGCAAGGTGTATTGAAAAATACAGACCCTGGTCAAGCAATCCCTGATATTTCGGAATGGAAACTCATCAAGCAATCCTTGAAGCTCAAAAACATACTGACTCAACATGTGATGAGACTATCCCAGAAGGGCGGAGATTCTAAATCCCGAAAAATGATGAATATGCCCATATTGGAGGTCAAAACTCGACTGGAGCTCGGTTCTTCAACCTCATTGAAGATCTGGGATTATTCGAAAATGTGAATTCAGCAGCTCCTTGGAAAAACAATCAGACGCCGTCGGGCTTAGACCGGGTATTTACAGATGAAGAATCCCTAGTCGACAACCTCTCAATTCTGACTCTCCTGAGGAAAAGCGATCACACCATTATACTTTTGAGTTTTTGAGCTAAGATATCACATCAACAACATGCTCTAGAATTTAAAACGATTGAATGTGTCAGCTTTACAGAACTATCTACAGCAGGTGGACTGGGATGTTCACCCTCAAGATGATGTGGATGCTCATTGGGATTTCTTACTGCACACGCTCTTATGTGCTACTAAGCAGTCAGTTCTTCAAATCGTCCCAAGAAATATACACTTCAAGGTCAGGGTTAACTTCACTTTCTCTCAGGCTATGGAATATCTTAGTGGGTTTCGGTACTAGAACCTCTTCTTTTCTTGATTTATATAAGCGATATTTCACAGCAGGTGTTGTCAGACTTAATACATTTTGCTGATGACGTGGAACTTTGAAAGGAGACAACCAACCAAGAGGATAAACTGACACTTCAAGAGGACCTGGCTCGACTTCAAAGTTGGGCAGATGGCAACAGACTTGCCTCCAACACTTCAAAATGTAAACTAGTCCATCTGCGACATGTTGCAGACTATAGGTACAACTTGGGAAACTCCTCTCTAGAATTGTCTCAAATCGAAGAAGATTCTGAGGTGCTGGTACCTTACGACTTGAAGTCTTACGTTAACTGTGACAAAAACGCCTTTCGAGAAAACCTTGCACTGGTAACATTGAGGAGCATTTTTGGCCAGTATGACCGAAGGAATTTCCACATAATCTTCAACAGTTTCATCCGTTCCCTTTTAGAGTACAGAAACATAATATTTCCTCCCCCCTTAAAAAAGATAAGGACACTCTGAAGTGTATCCAACGACGAGCTACGAAGTCAGTTCGGGGACTCAAATTCAAGTCTTATGAAGAGCGCCTCCAATCACTTAACATTTACCCGTTGGAGTACAGGCATCTTAGAGGTGACCTTCTTATGGCTTACGGTATCCTTAACACTTCTGGTCATACTCTTAAACATCTGCTTAAGCTTAGTCACAAAACTAACCTAAGGAGTAACACCCAGAAACTGGAGACCCAACATAGCAGAACAGACTGTAGACACAACTTCTACTCCTTGACAGTTGTCAAATGCTGGAATTCGCTGCCGACTGAGCTAGTCTAGGCGATTTCCCAAGAGTCCTTGAAGAGGAAACATGACTCATTCTTAAGGACTAAGAATAACATTTTATTATGATTTGCCAATTTCTTTTTTCCCCTGTTATCGTTAATATACCTAGGTTCCTGCCTGGAGGTATTGGTGATCCACTGCTACAAATAATAATAATGATATATTCTCAAGTAACAATTTGTTACACGAGGTGTGCCGGTTTACAGGCAAGATAAAATTGTTACAAAAGTTTTCACTGTAGAAAATTACTCAGCTGGGTTGATATTTTATAAGATATGAGTGTAAATGGATTTCGCAAGAAACATGTCAATATCACACTCGGCTCACTTTATGAAGGAAGCGTTGCAACATACAGCTGGCGCACAATATTCATGAAGTAATATTTAAGCTATAAACATTCAGTCTATTTGTTTATTACTGAAGTATTTATTAGGCAAGAGCATACTAACGTGTTAAAAAAATAATTTGAACAAGGTATGAGTGGGTAAGGAACTGTATAAATGAAGGTAGTTCAGAAAGAAGTATGGAATTATGTGCAATTATAAAATAAGTCCTGCAAACAGTATTCCGATGCAAATATCTGTCCCCCTTTTTTCGAAGCTATTTGAACCCTTTATTGTTTTTAGATTTTATAGGGTATGGAGTGGGCTTCGTTTTTAGCCAATTGTCTAGTTTGCTTGTAATAGGATTTCTCGGTGCGAAGTCGAACCAAGTCAGCGTTCTAAACACGATTTGAAGAGGTATTTTGCATAATTAAGTTCGCATCAATACCGTTGGCTCGTGACATCCCACTTGACATAAGGAGCCGTAATTTAACATGTTCTGCCCTACAGACAAGTGTGGTTTGGAGTTATCTCCCCACCGTCATGCTTGCTGGTCAGTAACGCCACCCTCCTTCCTTTTATGATGTGGGACTCTCTTACGTTTGTGGTCAGTATGAATATTGCTTTAGTCAAGGACCATAGTTGGAATGCACTGTCTCTAAAAGTTCCACGTTACAAGCAAATCAGATGGTAAAAGCATTTGTATTATGGGTTAGATATCCCTTTAATATATTGTACTGCTATGAAGATAACTAATGGTAAAAGTCGTAAGAGACATGTCAGATTGTATGTGGTTAAGAGATGGTAAGGACTAATAGCGAACCAGAGGATATGAAAAAGTAGACATAGAAGCCCGTTAAGCGAAAGCTTCTTCTATTCCGCCTACAAACATTTGAACCATTTGAATTTGGAGATCACAAATCAAATCCAGTAGGAGTGTTGCAATCCATGTCGGACTCGGTAGATGTCATAAGTTAACAATCAATGTAACACTAATTTCATGTGTACATCAACGAATCGACTTAAGTGTAATTTTGATTCACGATTTGAGATTAACTGTTCGTCACAATACAGCAGCTGCAAAGATTTTCGTGTGTCGCGACCACTTCGTAGGGCTTCCAACTACTTTGGCGAAGATTTACTCAAATTTCGTGCTACACGTCATTTAGAACATCACGCACAAGGAGTTTGCTTGTGTCCAATAGGGGATACTGACGCACTTCAGCATCCCTTTTTTAAGTTTTGATGAGTAATATATTATTTATGATAATGTATTTAGGAAATGGCGTATCAGAAATCAATAGGAATTCAACAGCATGGAGCCAAAACCAATTGTTCGCTTAGTCGAGTTTTTAGTGGTATTGGTTCCTAAGCACACTATCTTTGAAGCTGAGCGTATAATTACAGGGGGAGACAAGGTTAGCAAAGGGGAACGCAGTAACAAGGAAACGAAATAGCATGGCTCAGTCATTTTTAACTGTTGGTTTTTATATCAAATACATTACTCTCTTCTCAGCCCAAATGTGTTCTTCAGAAGCGCTAGACGTCGCACTGCTGATTGTCGTGATAGGACGATTCAGTGTAGACAGTGATGTAACTTCCACGTAAAATCTCACAAATGAGGTAGTCACATCATGACAAATCTACAATTTTGGTATGAGTTATTATAGTAATACTAATACCGAAATGAACCATAATTCCACAAGCTATCAGAAATTCATTAGCTGGATTTTTGGACCTTGTTAAAGTAAGCAGTATGTTGAGAGACATTAATGTAAGCTTTCTAGTTTCCCTAATTTATTTAGGAAAGCGTAATTCGTACCAGATAATCTAGGCTAGTAACAGTATGCTGCTTTATGAGTAGATCCACAGTTGTAGTAGTGACCTGATGTAAATGTAAAATTATTTCACATCGTTTTAGGACAAATACATGTCTTTAAAAAATCACTTCCTGTCATTATCTATGTTAATACAATATATATGCTATTGAGTAACGATATATATACGATTTCACCTAATTTTTTTGATGAGCTAGAGACGTATTCTGATAAATCTTACACGTTAACACATTATTTAGCATATAAAGTTTGTCACCAAACCTCATTTCTGATGGCAGACTATTTTGTATTTACTCATACTGTTGCGCCTAGGTTTTTGTTCTCTTCCGTTATTGATGCACAGTATGTTGATTACTTGTAACTTATGAACCCAAAATGACAGTAGAACCAAACTCCAATTCAGGCGCCAAAGTTTATTCCCAAATTACAAATAACCGACCCAAATATCGTTCCAATAATATTTATAGAAATTATGAAACAAATCTTCAGTTTTTAAGGTTCCCGGAGCAAACACTTCCGAATACCGAAATTTCCGAAGATAAAGACACAAACGAACAAGTTCAGAAGTTGAGTTGAACAAATATATTCAAAACACATTGAAATTAATAATAGTCAGTGTAAAGGTTTTTAATCAGTCAAATGTCTGCAGTTCTTCCGTAATATACACTTCATCAGGAAGCATTTCTGATTTTCAGTGACCCAATTTATTTGTCAACTGTGTGCATTTTATTCCACAAAGGGATGTTGTTATAATACGGAAGTGGTAGATTTATTTGTGAGTCAATTTAATTGTAAGAATTAGGTTTATCGCCATCGTGTTTACATAAGTGTTCAAATTCTAGGATATCACACCTAGATGTACAGTCAGTTCTAAGAATTCTTCCGAGAGGATACCGCCAAACTTCTTCGACCTTTAGCTTTCCGAATAACTGTAAGCCGGTAGGTATGAAAGACCGGAATTCAAAAATATATTCGTATTGCAGAAAGATTCCACACTTGCCTCAACAAACATGGAAGGGAGAAAGTTATTAAAATATATTGCTGCATGATAATTAAAGTGGTAAGCAGTCTTTTGTCAAATCTTTACTTTATTTCAAAATACAGTATGAAGACTGTTTTCGTGTGGTTATGAGTTTGAGTAACCTTGTTAAATAGTTCATCGTTGCCGAAATGTATGACCCAATTATTAAGAAGATACACTTAAAAGTGTTAATCAATTATGAGGTTTTCAGGTTGCTGATCTCTGGTCTTTTATTATTTTTCCGATAAGTCATTCGATATTTATTGTTCTATAATTCTGAATTTGGTTTCTAAGTCTTCATTTATATTAAGGGACTACAAACGTTATCGTCCACGCTTCCGACTGCGTTCCGGATTCTTTGTATAGGGCACAAATTTCGAAAAAAAATGTTAGTATATCCAACCGTATTATCCTCACCAGCACAACAATAATTTCATTGGTCTAGGATATACTGGACTGTTGAATAACCATTAACTTAATAGTTTGCAGATCGCACGTTGGCCATCATATTTGATTCCATCGTACAGTGCAGAAGCCACGTTGTAGTCTTCACTCATGTACACTCTCTCGGCGGACGACCAGAGTTTTGAGACTCAGATGGACCAGCGAGTGCTGCCTGTTCCTCAAATTATTTATGTTTTCCGGCTGACCTTTCACATGCTCAAGTAAATTGTGCATTTGGCGAGTAATAGATGCTGTGGAGGGAATCAAGTGCAACCAAACACTGAAAGTTATTGGCACTATGAATTTTAATAACATTATTGACAACCATTTTATTAATAACGTCAATAAACTTTTTATCCAAAGTTTTGAGTACTATGTCAATCCCACATTGGTTATTCTAGCCTTCAGACAGGCAAATTTACCCATCTTAGATGAGTTTACTAGTTACACATCTAATAATCAAGGAAGTTTCATTAACAGAAAACAAATTCGCGGTCACGACGCATATGAATTTTCTATAGCTAAAACTCTAATATTTCCATTCTTATCTATTGAATGTTCTAACCAAGAGACGACTAGTAGTTCTTAATCATCTTTCTGGTCTGGTGATCATTATTAAACTCCAGCATATTACGACAGCGTGCTTCACTTCAGGTGTTGACGTCTTCATGATCCAGTCGATCACCAGGAGAAAGGGTGGGAGTAAGCAACCTTGTCTAACACCGGTTTTTACATCGAATGAGTTGGTGAGTTGTCCCCCATGAACGATTTGGCAGTTTAATCCATCATGGGAATTCCGTATGAAATCAACCAGCTTCTCAGGCACGCCGTGGTGTCTAGGAAGCCTCCATAGTGTCCTCCTGTCCACACTATCAAATGTTTCTCGTAGTCAATGAAGTTGATGTAGAGTGATGAATTCCATTCAATTGATTGTTCCACAATGATCTGTATAGTTGCGATTTGGTCTGTACACGATCGATCCTTATGGTATCCAGCCAGTTTATCTCGAAGTTGGGCGTTTATGTAGTCTTTCATTCTGTTTAACAATACCCTGTTGAAGACTTTTCCTGGCACTGATAGAAGAGTGATGCCGCTGTAGTTATCACACTTGCTGAGATCGCCTTTTTCAGCATCTTGATCAGAAGTCCTTCTTTTCAGTCTGTTGGTACTTGTTCTTCATCCTAAATTTTACTGAGGAGAATGTGGAGTATCTTTGCAGTTGCTGCTACATCTGCTTTCACTGCCTCTCCCGGAATGTTGTCTGGTCCCGCTGCTTTGCCGCTCTTGATTTGTCTGATGACCATGCTATTCTCTTCAATTGCTGATGGGCCAACATCGATTGGGAGGTCTGTAGGTGCTACTTCGATGTTGGGTGGGTTCAGTGGAGCTGGTCGATTCAAGAGTTCTTTGAAGTGTTCTACCCACTTGTTTCGTTGTTCCTCAATTTTGGTGATTACTTTGCCATCCTTACTTTTCACTGGTCGTTCTGGTTTACGGTAATTTCCAGAAAGTTTCTTTGTTTTGTCATACAATTGTTTCTTTCACTTGCAGCCTTTTCCTCTGTCTTTGCTAGATCTTTCACATATTTACGTTTGTCGCCTCTGATGCTCCTCTTCAATTACTTGCTTACCTGTGTATATTCGGCTTGTGCCTTGGCTTTTTCTGCTCTTGTTCGGCTGGTATTGATTTCTTCCTTCTTGTTCCTCGTCTCTTCAATCTTAACCAGTGTACCAACAGTGATCCATTCCTTGTGATGGTGCTTCTTGTGGCCCAGAACCACCTGACATGTTGAAATGATTTCCTCTTCTATCCCATTTCAGCTGCTCTCTGTAGTAGTTCCCTCTTCATTGAGCAGCTTATGAAAAGCCGGAACTTATTGTTGAGGGCTACGTTGAATTTTTTGGGTTTGTCAGTATCCCGAAGAAAAGCCGCATTAAACTTTTGTTATGTTGTCCGCCCCGTTGTCCAGTGCTTCATAAGTTTTAGTTTCATCTTGGCGACCAGCAAGTGATGATATGATGCTATATCAGCTCCTCTGCTGGTTCTCACATCCTCCATCGTCCTCCCGAACGTTTTGTTGATGCAGATATGGTTGATTTGGTTCTGTGTAGTGTGGTCCGGTGAAGTCCATGTGATTTTATGAATGCGTTTGTGTAGGATACATGGACAGCTAGGATGCAGCTGGACGATTAAGACTTCTCAGATGATCTAGCTCTCCTATCACACACGCAACAACAAATGCAAGAGAAAACGACCAGTGCAGCAGCAGCAGCCTCAGCAGCAGTAAGTCTCAATATAAACAAAGGGAAAAGCAAGACTCTCCCGTACAACACAGCATGCAACAATCGAATCACACTTGACGGAGAAGCTTTGGAGGATGTGTAAACCTTTACATATCTGGGCAGCATCATCGATGAACACGGTAGATCGGATTCAGATGTGAAGGCACGGATTGGCAAGGCAAGAACAGCATATTTGCAAGTGAAAAACACCTGGAACTCAAAACAGTTGTCAAGATCAGAATTTTCAATACAAATGTCAAGACAGTTTTACTGTGTGGGGTGGAAACCCGTAAAACTACGAAAGCCACCATCCAGAAGATACATGTGTTTGTCAACAGTTGTCTACACAAAATACTTTGGATCCGTTGGCCAGACACTATCAGCAACGAGCTACTGTGGAATAGAAGAAACCATATTTCAGTAGAGGAAGAAATAAGGAAGGGGCGCTGGAAATGGATAGGGCAGACATTGAGGAAAGCACCCAACTGCGTCACAAGACAAGTCTTCACATGGAGTCCTAAACAACAAAGGAAAAGAGGAAGACCAAAGAAAATATTACGCCGATGAGTGGAGACAGACATTAGAAGAATAAACAAAAGTGGATAGAACTAGAAGGGAAGGCTCAGGACAGAGTGGGTTGGAGAATGCTGGTCGGCTGCCTATGCTCCATTGGGAGTAACAGGCATAAGTAAGTAAGTATATTACGACCGCGAAATCAGGAGTCTAAATAGCATGTGGGAAAGAACACTATATCTTAGACACTACTTTTACAGACCAGACTTGTGTATTTTACTGTGCTGGGTCAAGTGTCTTTGTGAAAGATCTCATAAGACATAGCTAGATGTCATGGCTACATCGATAAATCCAACCGCGAAGAGAAGGATAACCAAAACATATATATATCACTAGTATTCATGACTACATCAAAAAAATAAATTCCCATCGAAACGTTAGCGTTTATAGCTAAAAAGTACTAGATATGTACAGGTTGGGGACGCATAGGACGATCTATAATATAAAGCTGGTTAATCAGCAATGGTTATCATGATATCAAGGAGGCTCGTACACATGTTCGACATCCAATGATTTGCCATTCAGCATAGAAGCATTTCAACCTGATGGACGATTAAGCTATGCCTTTACAACATCCCACTAGTCCCATAAATATCGGTATCCTGAATTATTACAGTTCATAGACCAAATAAGGTACGACAGTTAAACAGACGAAAGAATAGTTACACTTACATGAAAACCTACACAAATAAAAATTCTTAAGTAATCATATGGATAAAAGCAGAATATTGTGTAAGAAAAAATTGAGTAGTCTTTCTCTCATTTTACCCGATGCCATTTCACATACATCTACCCTACAGTAAGCCCGCCAGGTAAACTGTTTATAGATATTTGATGTTCAGCTGATAACGGTCCATCGAATTTCGTTGTTTCTACTTTGAAGACTGTGAAAAAGATCTACAAACTTGATGTGGATATTCTGATGCATTTTTCCACTTCTCTATAATGAAGTTTATCACGAATAAAACGATGGAACGCTAACTTGGACACTATATTGTTGAGATTCGAACAGATTAACATCTTGAGTTGTCTCTTCGTTGCCCAGAGTATCGAAATTTAGTTCTAACGAAACTGAAACTAGTCCGCACCTGTTCAAACGAAAGCCACCACTTTTGTACTTCCAACGGAGATTGAAAATAATCTGCCAGAAAATTCCGTCTCGCCTTCCTCCACTATAAGCTTTCTTGACTTTTAAAAATCCTATAAATTGATTTCTCATTGCCAAATGAAAAGTAAAGTGTCGTTCATACAGAAGATTTCGACAGTACTTGGAAATCAATGATGTCTGTGCCAAGTATGATGATATGACTAACTATCGTTATTGTACAGCGATGAACCCAGGAAGATAACTAAGATCGTCTTCGGTCGCTGATTGAGAGTAGGTGAAGTTAACAAATGCCGCTTGTATTTGTATACTGAATTACAGTGACCCACTAGGAATTATGGGTAAGTATCCACTAAAATACGAATACAGAAACCCGCAATGGTATATGAAAAATAAAGACATGTTTAGTTAACGAGTGCCGTATCATAAAATCGAAATTCAGAGCACTCAAAATAACTGGTACCAGAATATTTCATACAATGTCTAATTAGCCTCAGTTGAGGCGGCAGAGGCATTTCAGTTTCAGTTTCAGTTTGGAAAGGACAGGAGGCTTGATGGCCTGTGTTAGTCCTGTCAATGATGGTCTCTCAGCTGATCCAACTTTCTTTTGAAGGAGTCGACGGATGGAGCCTCAACCACGTGCTGAGGTAATGAATTCCACTCGTTGATTATCCGATGGGAAAGTCGGTAGTCAGCTGACAAGTAATTCGTTCTGGGCTTGTGAACTTTTTTGGAGTGTCCTCGTAAATTTTATGTTTTGGAAGACAAGAAAAATGAGGGCATATCAGGTGCAAATTTGTCATTAAGCAATTTGAAAACTGTAATCAAGTCGCCTCTGATTCTTCTATATGACAGCGGGAATAGGTTTAGCTTGGTCAGTCTAGTGTCATACGGGAGCTTCGCTATTCCGGGAATCAGCCTAGTTGCTGTTCTCTGAACCCTTTCCAAGAGTTCACTGTCTTTTTAAGGCAGGGGCTAGCTGCTTGTATGCAGTACTCAAGTTTAGGGCGTACAAACACTGTATACAAAGTCAGAAACGTTTTAGCGTCAAGATGCCTAAAAGCCCTGCGTATGGACCGTAAAGTCCTAAAACCTTTGGCGGTTATTGCACGGCAGTGTGCAGTAGTCTTTCAGTCTTGACTAACGATGACGCCTAAGTCATTGTGTGTCTGGACAATAGGTAACTCAGTGTTATTCATCGTGTATGTATCTGTACCCTGGTGGCCAATATGCATCACAATACACTTGGAAGTGTTTTTCGGCAATTGCCAGGTTTGGGACCATTCAGATAATCTCTCCAGGTCATTTTGAAGTTCTAAGCTATCGCCCTTGCTTTGTATCGCTCTCCATATCTTGACATCATCAGCATAAAGTAAGACCGATGATGATAGTAGACGAGGGAGGTCATTTACGTACAGGAGGAATAACACTGGCCCCAAAACTGTACCCTGGGGGACTCCACTAAGCACAGTTTCCCAGCTAGACAACTTGGAGTTCACCCTTACTCTTTGTTGACGCCCAACTAGGAAGTCTTTTATCAACATCAATAGACTGCCTCCAATCCCGACATTCCTTAGCTTATATAACAGCCAGTTATGCGGAACTTTGTCGAAAGCTTTGCTGAAATCGATGTAAGCTACGTCTATAGGTAACTTTTGGTCCTTAAGAGCGCACCAGCTTTCACGAGCGACTAATAAGTTTGTGAGACAAGAGTAACCTGTTCTGAAACCATGCTGCTTTTTGGAGAGAATCCGGTTTTCATCGAGATGCTTAAACAGCTCCTTCCGAATAATCTTTTCTAAGATTTTAACAACCACACTAGTTAGGCTAATTGGTCGGTAATTCTCAGGCTTATGTTTTGTACCTGTTTTGAAGACTGGACTTACTATGGTGTTCTTCCAGTCTTTTGGTAGACGACCCTGGGTTACGGATAGATTAAAACATACACTTAAAGGGTTCGCAACAAAGTTAGCTAATTCCTTTAGTAACCTAGGATGCAGTTCATCGGGTCCAGTGGATTTACCTATGTCAAGCAGACCAAAGACATCGAGTTCTTTAATGGTCACGCTGTCCAGTGCTTGTGTGGGGGGATTTTCATGAACTGGTGAGAAGGGTGTTTTTATGGTGTATACATCGCTAAAGTATTTAGAGAATACTTGAGCTTTGCCAAAGTCGTCCTCCACTAGTGATGAGGCAGTACTGTCTCCCCATAGTGAAGGAACATTTCTTCTTCTTTTTGTCCTTTGGTTTATATACGAATACAAGCGTTTAGGGCATTCTATGGATTCCCTGACGATTTTCTCTTCGTACAGCTTTCTGGCCTTACGGAGGGTCGAGGCACAGGTATTTCGAGCCTTTTGATACTGAGATTTTGCCTCGTCAGTCCCCAGTAACCTAAATCTGTCCCACATTTTCCTTCTTTTACGGAGAAGGATGCGAACCTCCCTACTGAACCACGGTGGGGAGTTTCTCGGCCCTTTAGGTGTAGTCCAAGGGATGTGGGGGGCGGTAACTTTTAAGTATAAATTCCGGAATACGTCCCAAGCCGTTTCGATTGATGACTCTGAGTCTATTTTCCAATCTACTGATGATGCTGATTTCATGATGTCTGGTATGTTTGCTTTCCAGACGTTAGGTCTGGATTGAGCTGAGGCGTGCTCGTGATCGACAGTTAAATGGAAATCAAAGCTTAAAACTGCATGATCACTTTTGCCTAGGGGTGGCATGTAATCCAGGTTTGCAACGTCATCCTTATAATGAGTCAATATAAGATTTAGTAAGGATGATGCAGAACCCGGGTCGTACCTAGTTGCTTCCTTCACGTGTTGCACTAGGGCACATGTGATTACCGCATCAACTAGTTCCTGTTCGAAGGAATTTGCTGACGATTCAGTCCGCAGGTTTCCCCAGTCCACCATAGGTGCACTGAAGTCCCCTAGGATTAGACATCGATCACTTCGTGATAAAGTGTTGAGACTGCTTAGCAGGACCTCGTTTACCTCACAGCTTGGACTGCGATAGATCAAACTAAGCAGCAACTCTTGTCCCCTGCATTTCAGGCGGCAGCTAACTAATTCATATGTCCCACTCTCATGGGATACACTGTCGATGATGGTGGAAGGGATAGCATTCCTAATGAATAGAGCTACTCCCCCTCCTTTACGCGTTTGTATTCCATCGGCCCTAACTAAAGTAAAACCCTCGAAATCAAGTTCCCTACTATCTATGGACGGCGTCAGCCATGTTTCTGTGACTGCGATTATGTCTGGCCTAGTTGAGTCAATCTGTACACCTAGTTCCGGTAGCTTATTGAGTAAGCTCCGGGCATTAGTATAACAGATCCGAAGCCTATTTAGGTGGCCTCGTGCTTCACCCAGAGTGGCTTCGGCATCATCCTCTGTCGAAGCCTCACAACCCGAAAATTTACAATTTTCAGGTCTTTTTCGCCAGCGTCTAATCTGAGCTGTAGTTCTTTTCCGGCTTCCCGTCTTTCTACACGGTTCGCCAACGGTAAGTCCTTACGGAGAAAAACTCCTGAACCCTTTAACTTGTGTCCATTTTCTAAGATTAAGTCGCGTTCGTTTGGGGATTTGAAAACGACTTTGAGTAGTCTAGACTGATTTGGCTTCAGATGCGCTAGGTTTCCTAGTCTATACACCTTTAGCAAGGTGACTGCGGAGATGTTTTGGGGCATAACTTGGTTGAGTAGTTGTTTTATCAACACAATGTCATGCTCAAAACGAGCTTTTGGTTCCGAGATTTCACTCTCCTTGACTCTATGGAAAATGACTGATCTGTCGCTGTGATCAGACCTCGGTTTGTCGACCCTTTTGGTGGGGGTAGGATTCCCTTTTACGTCATTTTGCCGTTTTCTCCTTACGACCCGTACCCAATCGGCAACGTTCTTTGAAGTAGTAACCACAGTCGCGTCAGGCGTACTGTGGGATTCCGGAAGGTTCAGGACGACTTGGGAGGTTGGGTCATCTTTCGCGCTGGAAACCGATCGAGCCTTGCGATTTTGGGTTCCGGATGTTCCCTTCTGGGTACCATTTTTGATACGAGGGACAGAAGAGACTTTTTTGCGCGAGTTTCTGGTTGTGACAGACCTCTTTGGAGGATGTTCTTCCTCCTTTGGACAGTGTGCGTCAGCATTTTTAGGACTCATTTGGGCCTGCCTTATGTCAATCTGCGTGTCGACAGATTGAGTTCTGACTGATATGTCCCGACCGCGCTTGCCAAGACACTTTTTCGCGGCATTTACTATTGAGATGGCCTCGGTTAGCAGGCTATTTGCATCCAAACAGCACTGCTGACATAACCATATGCATCCATTTTTACTGAACCGCTTGAAAGCTGCAGGCGTTAGATTCGTGCAAACTTCGTGGTACCAACCTTTGCACTCATCGCACTGCATGCCGCTGTCAACGGGATATCGACGTCCTGGGCGGTGGCAAATGCTTTTGTTGCATCTTCCAGTCATTTTAGGATGAGAAAGTGAGTTTTGACTAAGAGTAGAAAAAACTATAAATAGTTAGGACCAAAGTACTAACAGATACAATAGAAAAACAAGGTACTCTGGAGTACCGACGATAAAACTATTTAGGATACCAAAAATGATACTCTAGTCGAATACTTTAACTGAAAGAAATTCAATCAAAGTATAAACAGTAGTCTTGATACGTTAATAACGATCAAAACAATAGAATTTACTCAACGAGGAAAAATACCACTGTCCTTTTTAAATAGCGCGACAAATATTTGCCGAGTAAACTTGCTAGCCATACAGTCAAACTTTGTACTGATTCTTTTTCAGTAAATAAGATCGAAGCATTAAGTTTTGTGATGTTTTCTTGGGGTTACTCGATGGTAAATAAAAATGTATACGTGCTGTACATTTATTTATCCTTCAAGTATGGCTTAAGCTCCTACATTAAGTCCCAGAGATAGGTCTGCGCAGATGCATGAAGAACATTTCAAAGCTACATTATCATAATCCTTACTCTTTGACATATAATGACTAAGGTTTATAAGTTTGTTTCAGTAAACCAAGATGCGGTACTCTTCCAGCTAGTAACACTTTTAAATGTGACTGTGTTTTCGCAATTATTTACGACAATGCTAGAGATCCTTTTATCCCCTGGCTCTCTTAGCTGGGGGAGAGGGCTTCTGTGTATTTTTTCGGCATTCGTTGTTGGACTTAGTGGCGTCGTTCCGCTTCTATTTCTCCCACTAGATAGCATTTGTTCTAAGAAAGGTAACTTTATTACCATCACTTCTTCCAAAACCAGATGTCATTTCTCTCAATAGGTGGCTTAGTTATGCTACTGGAAGTCTTCTTGGTGAAGTTTTTATCCATCTTCTGCCAGAATCCTGGATTAACAGTAAATGTGGCTAAATGTTAACGTCACAAACCAACAATATTGTTGGCTATTTACCATTCCTAGGTGACATCGACGCATTTCAGATCCCTGGACTTTGGATACTTGGGGGACTTTTGCTGTTTTTTATTATCGAAAAGTTATGTATCCATGATTCTGCTGAAAAAGAGGTACGTCTTTCACTACACATATAGTGAAGTACTTGAGCTTATCAGTGTAAACCTATTTGCTCCCTTGATCCAGCTTGTATTTTGCCGTAATTTTGTCTACTTATTAAAAATTGTGTTCTTATAGTACAGTTTCAGATGGTGTGTTTGATTTTTGTCTTAAGTGAAATCAAGACTGGTTTTCTTAAGACATAATATTCGTCCTGGGGTTAGTTTTGACATTGACCTCTTACTTGTAACGGCTTTCTATGTGATTTTAACCGGTCTATCATGAATTTTAAGGGATCTAATATTGGTACCAACTTCACTTCATTAGCATGTAGGTAGATGTTGGTGGAGGTCATAGTCTTAAAGCAAAGATCAGTACCGAAAATTGGACTTCGTTAAAAATTAAATAGACCCTTACATTTTGATCGAGACAATGTTTAGATGTATTTGTACCCAGTAAATTTTCCATGTGAACGTACATCCCTTTCAGTCATCACTTCAAAACCGACAGTATTTGAATACATAAACCGTATTCAAGTTTGCCCATCTCCTTGTCCATAGTTCTGAATTCGACTACCTTCCTCATCACACAGCTGTAAAAATAAATATAATATTTGAGGAAACTTAATGATCAAACCCTGTATTCGTTTCATGTCGTCTGTGGTTGTGAAAGTCTGATACAACCCCAGACGTTTGATTATGATATGTGATGACATAACACAATTATTTAACTTTTCTTACTTAGTATAAACTACTATCTCCCTATGAGTCAAACAATTTTACACATAAATTGTAATTGAACCTCAGTAAAGACGATCTACAAAACTGCTCGTACCATTAAGAAAACCAAGCTAACTGTTGGTCGTTATTAGTTGTTACTATCTAACACCAAATGTCACCAAGATATTCCACTGAACACCGTCAAAGACTATACTAAGAGCGGGTTTACGGATACACTATTCCCGTGTAAGCGAAATTATATCGAAAAAATACAAACCAGTGGTCAGCTCTCATTTCATACAAATAGAACAACGAATGATACTAAGTAGAACCAACCCGTCAAATGCGTTCTAACTGGTTACCGATTGGGCATAACAATGGCGTTCCAGAGGTTTCTGCTATACTAGTTGTCTTGACCTGCATTTGTTGGTATGTATGGCATAGAAGTGTTAGGTCATCTGCGAAATCCAAATCGTCTAGCTGCATGAAAGCTGTCCATTGTATTTCGTGCTTCCCCTCATGTGGTCTTTGTGATCCAGTACGTAGGTAAGTAGTTACGATTTTTAAACTCTTTAGGTTACTTCTTGACCTCGGTTATAAATTAGACAGAAGGAAACACATTCAGCATATAAATCTGTTTTCTCAAGCTTTTTGTTAATGGTGTTTGTTATCACTGGTTTCAGAATAATTAACGCGTTATAAAGCCTTAGTTAAATTAGTCGACTATCACACATGGAATATGTAGTAGATAATAATTTTCCAAATTTCTCTTGTTTATAACTCAGTAAACCATGGTTTTCCGTTCACAAAAAGTTTATTCTGATTAATTTTTTCAGAATATTTCTAAACAGGGTTTAACGACTGGTAATTTGAGCCACAGTAGCCACGGCTACATGTCATTAGTTTTCAGGTTTTTGGGTATTCTGATCCCTGCTTTGCGTTATAACTGATATGAATACCAATATCTTCTGGGTTTTGCCTATTTTTCTACTATTATCGAACCATGTTTGTGGTCTTTTACAGATAATGGCATGGCCTTTTATCTGAGATCTTGGTTGAAGTTATTTTTCGTGTTTGTCCTAGCTTCTCTGTCACCTGATTTCATGAGACTATTACCCCCAGTTCAACTGATTGATTCAAGATGACTAAATTTTGCATTATTACTTTTTTAGGTCGAAGGTTATCTCAATCTTGCTGCCAATGTAATTGATAATTTTACTCATGGTGTGGCTATTGCTGGAAGTTATCTTGTATCTCTTCGTGTAAGTTGACCTTTACAAATTTTCTAGCTCTCACCTGTGCGTAAAAGTGAGGATGAAAAAAAACTCTTGTTAATTTATGAACGTTTTTGGTACGTTTAAGCTCCGAACGTCTTTAACTTCTTGATCCAGCGTTAATGTATACCTTTAAATATTCCTTAAAAATAACTTTCCTTTCTGTCTTTTATTACGACCAAGGTAGGCCATGAAACGTATGTTTGCATTTAAATGATACAACGATTGTCTTTGTGTTTTTGATCTAGATAAGGGATAGTATGGCTTCAGAGTTCATCTTTACTAGTCTGCAATTTTTTTATAAATTGTGTTGTTGCTGGATCAATGAGTAATGAAATAATTGTTGCAAATGTGCAGTATATCATTTTAAACCCAGTTAATTACAATCAGTGGTAGGATTTTAATTTTTTGCTTACCTGTTATATGACAACACAGTATATGACAATGGCTACTCCTGGTTTCGTCTCTATTTCATCTTTCTAATATGAGTTATTCAAGTATTCCATCCATATTTATCCAATATGGGTATCACGATTGGGCATCAAAACTCTCACAGAAATATAAAAGCTTTTAATTAAACAGTTGTGATAACAAAAAGTTGGCCACAGGTAAATGTAGTATATTTAAAGCAGAGATGGATGATGTCTATCAGTTGAATCAAGATTATTTATTATTATTTATCTGAAAACAAACCTATTGGTACAGACGGGCATTAAATACATATGCGCCACACAATAACAATGAGAATGTGTAGATATAGAGAATGTAAAGTGCATATAAGAAAAAGGAGGGCAATAACGAACATAAATTAGTATATGGAAGTGAATTAATAATAATCGGAGAAGCAGTTCAGTTAGCGAAAGTACGACCGGAAAGAATTCTTCCAGTTAAAGAAGTTTCAATTGTATGAAGAAAGCAAAATAAAATTAATACACGATAGCCACTGGCTTATATTCTGAGTCATATCTGATAACGTCTCAAGCCACTGTGTTGCACCATCTCCAGGACCTCAACAAGAGAGTCATGAAAGTCCAAAACAGAAGTCAGTCCTATACAGCCTTCTTTCATACTACGACACCATGTCATACACTGGCTTCCTCTCCGCTTTTTCCAACCAGTCCTAGCGTCGGCAAATAATGCACTACGTGCTATTCTCTGAGACAGCATTCGTAGAACATGTCCAAGCCACCGAAATCGATGTTTCAAGATAGTGAAACTAACTGGATTATAGTCGCTCTGCCCAAACACACGATGCCGAACCTCCACATTACTAACATGGTGTTGACACTGGATGTCAGCAATCGTTTGGAGACAACGATGGTCAAACACAGAGAGTCGCTTAACACATTCAACTCGGAGAGGCCCTGTTTCACAAGCATATAACAAAACTACTCTCACCGAAGCGTTGTAGACCCGACCTTTTTCAGCCAGACTAAAATCGCGAAGGCGACAAAGATGGTCCAAATTGGCATGAGCCGCATAAGCCGGCTTTCACTAGACATGGATTGATCTCATCACTTATGCCGCCACCAGCACTTATGCAGCCACTCACTTAGATACACGAACTTCTCTTCTACTTCTACCTGCTCACTACCCAGGATGAGAGCAGGATCAGGGTCCAGTCAGTCTTGTACAAGTACTTTGAACTTGGAAGGTGCAAAGCACATACCATACCTATGGACACTAACCGCCAACTGATTAAGTGCGGATTGCATGGATTGGGTATCATCGCACAGTAAAACAATATCATCCACATACTCAAATTCGTGAAGTCTTTCTCCAGGTAACAGATCAACACTGCCATCGCCTACATCCATCAGAGCCGTTTCTAAAACATCATCGATGGCAAATTTGAATAGGAATTGTGAGATTAGGCAACCCCACCTAAACCCACTACTTGAATGAAACAATGGAGAGAGATGGTTGTATCACCCAACTCTTGTTTGTATATAAGGCCTTCAAGGTGTTAATAAACTTCTCAGGCATACTCTTCTCCGATAGAAAATGCCAGAGAAAAGTCATGTCCAACGAATTGAAGGCGGCCCTTATGTCAATAAGTACAACGATTGTTGGCGTGTAATAAGTATGGTGGTGTTCTAACACTTGTCGGAGGGTGAAGATATGATCAATACATCCTCGACCAGAACGGAAACCAGTCTGCTCTCTGTGAGTTAGTCTTTTTTGGGCTTTGAACTACCTGTGATGTATGGCGGAAGCTAACAGTTTGGACGTAATCGGAAGTAGACTTATTCCCCGATACTTATTACAGAAACGACGTGAAGCCTTTTAAAGATAGGGACGACTATCGACTTTTTCATCCCATGATGTTAGAACACTTTCTAATTGTTAGACCTTTGTAAACAACTCAGTCAGTTCCGTAACCCGAAAGTCACCACTATCTTTAAAGAGGGCCGGAGGTAATTCATCTAAGCCTTGTGATTCGTGACTCTTCAAGAGTTGGAGTTCATTGCGGACTTTCGCCTCGTTGGGTGAATCAGTCGCCACAGGCCATGGAGGGCAGGATAGTTTAATCGATGTTACCGGGGCAGCAGACCAGTTGAACTGCTCCTCGAAAAACTCTACTCATTGTCCAGGACGTCGATAGATGTTAGTGATTGGCATCCCGTCACCTTCACAGAATGTTTTGCTCACATCAAACTTCTTGCTGCCAGTGGTTCGGATGAGTTGAAAGAGCTCCCAGCAGTTACCAAATGCAGCTGCTGCCTCCAACTCATTGGCACACTCCGACCACCAGGCTTCTTGGTCCTTACGCAAGCTTTGCCCGATTTCATTACGTAACAGTCGTCGTTCGTAGTCAAACTCACGGTCATCTGAAGTAGACCCACCGGCTTCAATGAGTTATAAGGAGCCTGAAGAAATCCAGTGCTTATAAGCGGGATGTTTCATGAAGCCGCAAGTAACTTTACTCGCCATTTTTATGGCGTCATGCAACTGCAACCAATGTTCATCTATACTTTTCGATGGGATGGTAGCTAGCCTTGAACCTAGTTCGGTTTGATATTTAGTTGCAACAGAAGCTGTGACCAATTTACTGACATCGATCAGTTGAGGACGATGAATTTGTTGCCCACTGAAAAGTAAGGAAAGATTAGCGCAAACAAGGGATCAGTGTTCAGATAGGTACTCCAAAAGGAGCCTCAGCCTTGTATACAACCACACCAGTGGTAGCTGATCGCGTTTCTCACTGTGACGGAAATTTCTAATCTAACAACACATGACCATCTGTTAATTTGGGTCCGTTCGATCAGTGCTGTTTCACTCTAGCGCTTAGTGCAACACCAAAGCCAACAAAACCAGACGATGTCACAGGGTCCTCGGATAAACGCACGTAAAATGAGCCTTTCGAAGCGACAGATGAAGGGCGAATTTGTAATGCTTCACTAGAGTCTTGAATGCAGGTCTCGGATAGACAACAGACATCGATATTAAAACTTTCTAAATACATTACCAACCCTAGCTGATGTCCTATCTGCAATAAAGTGCGAACGTTGAAGGGAGCTGGTTTGAATGGTATACCTTGTTTCGGAAAGACTGTTTCAGTTTTCGTATTCGGTAGTGGGATTCAATTTTCGACCAGTCAGTGACTGGAGACCATTTAGATGGGACAGGGTTTCCACTAAAGGCGATCTGCTGTGTAAGTTGAAAAAATAAGAATACACAAAGTGCGAATCGAAGAGAGTACATGGGTGAGTTAGTATATTAAAAAAAATCAAAATGGATGTGAACTGTCCAAATTTTAATTGAAGCAAGAATATAATTTCCAGTAGTATTTGTCATTTGGTTTGTGTGTGGGCTGTGATACTTCTCGGTTGCCCAAACCGAAGCAGGTAGTTTTCTTGGAAGGCCTAGAGGTCTGGTCCACAAGGCAGTGGAAAATCGTTAGGAAACATAGTCCTATAGTAGCTGGTGACTAACAATTGGTTCATACGCCGTTTGTCTCTTCAGGATCCTGGAGCCCATGTGCACCGTTGGTTTGGGATCAGGGCTTTACAATAATCCTAGGCGGACCCTCCATTTTCACCAGCCCGGTTAAAGCACTGGACATTCTCTTTTCGTTCTCCCAATTTCGTAAACAACAGTAACACCGCGAACAGGCAGTGAGTAGGACTTCCCTGTCAGTGGCTGGATATGCGTGGCCATGTGAGAACATTTTGAGAGGGAAAGTGAACTCTCGCCACCCTTGACTGCACCAGGGCATTCGGGGCCAGAACGTACGTTTCATCTTATTTGTGACCCATCAACTGGATGCACAGTTGGATTCAAACAACCAATACAAAAATGAATTGAAGTATATTTAACTTACTATCATTTCAATTCACTTGGTATTGTTTGTTTGGATCTTCCCATCGATGTGTTTCGGACTGCAACTGGTCAGTCTCTAATTGGCATATGTGCATACTGTGCGTATTGCCTCGATATACCTTAATTCACAAGCATGGTAAGCAGAGATCATTTCACTTTTTTCCGTTTTAATGTATAAGAGTTTCTGAAATATTTCCAAATCATATGTGTATATATTTACTTAGTAAATTTCATCAGTTCAGATAAATGATAGTATTTTATTCTAACTGTCTCAGTTAGGGATTTTGACGACTACCTGCATATTAGTACATGAAGTTCCTCATGAAATGGCTGATTTTGTAATTTTACTCCGAAGTGGGTTCAGTCGGTGGGAAGCTGCCAAAGCTCAAGTAAGTCAAGATTTTCGACAACTTTTATGTGTCGTTCAAATACAAATTTCTTATGGTTTCTCATTCGAGTTAATTATCAGTTATTCCAACTGGCTTCTGTTTGTCACGTAATTCGTTGTTGACTAACGAATAGACTCTCACTCACTACAAGACAAAGGATTAGTTCTAGTTGTTTCGACTCTTCCTAACAGTGAAGTAAATAATATTGCTTACAAAAGAAAATGAATTATTAAAATGAAATGGGAACTTATTGGGCTCTTATAATAAAAGCGAAAGAGTAATTGACATACGTCATAAAAACTGAATGAGAACTTTAGGATTTCACAAAACTTTAATAACTGGTTATTTTATGTGAGCACTTCAAAGTTCCACTCTATTGATATTATATTCGAAATATCCTTACACTACGTAACCAACATCTTCACAGTTGTCCAATATCAGATCAAAATATTTAGGTAGAACTAACAGAATCACTATTCCAAAATTTTAATGTAATTGTAAAACCTTTCAAAATTGTTCTTTATAATATTAAATGAATACAATTTATTATTAACTCTTAAGATTATGATCATGTTTGTTTTCAATCAAACGATTCAGAGACTAGTTCAACCCTCGGTTACTTGTAAAGATTGTCCAATTCAGTTCTAGCTTACCTTTTGGAATGAATTCAAGATACTCACAATTTTAATCATTAACATTCAGAGGTGTTTAAGGACTTTATTGCAATCTTATTACTGCTGTGCTATACTCCAGGCTTCCTAAAAGGTAACTACAGTTAACTCAAAACAATTATGCGGATCATCTATTTTCAGTTACCTTACCCAAAACCGTTTTTCAACATAAGGAGTGAGTAAGAAAAACAAATAGTAATCAAGTAATAGGATGGCTAAAGAGAAAGCTAAATTTTTTCCATTCAAGTGACATCATCTGACCATTTATGACCTATTACATATGGTCACAGACACCATGCAACTAATTGCTTTAAAATATGTCCAGTTATGTTTCAAGTCAAGCTCAATCGGGATCTTGTTGCAGTTTTTTTTCTATACTGTTGAAACAATGAAGTGTATTTTTTAATATGATACTGGACAAATATTGTCTTAACCCACATATTGCCACCCGCAGTTAAACAAAATGTAAAACCATGAAGCATCTTCCTTTTTCGTTATATTTGAGTCCATGAAATTTATCCTGTTTTGAACTTCATGCCAGCGTGTGGATTTTAAATCTGGATGAACTAAACTGATGTACTCAATTAACTGACCAGCATGATCTCTGTTATTACACATGATGAAATCTTCATTATACATAGAGCTAAACTAAATTGACTGATACTATGAGTAAATTTGATCATTCAGATGTTTATGTCAGTTTATAAACACAGCATAGCACAGTGAGAAAAATGGTAGTTTAGTATACCCAAAATATTTGTATTACCTTATTCAAGTTATGTATTTTAACTCTCAGGTTCTCATAATCATTTCATGTACCACAGCCAGCGCCAACTCTAAATAGAAGTGGTCTTTTTAAAATTTTTCCTAAGATGCTAGATCAGTTACTTCTGATGCTCTAAATTGTGATACATGATTCGACTCAAAAATACAGGCCTACCTATATCCATGTTAATCTGAAGTAATCTTTGTGTTAATTGTAAGTTTTGAATTTAAGTGTTTATCGGTATTTTCAGGATTATGTATGTTAGATCAGTATAGCTAGTTGATTAACCGAATTAAACGTGAAGGGTTATTTTAATCCTTCAATAAATAATTCCTGTCATTATTTTCTTTCTTGACAAAAATGTATCTGTGGCTCATTGGCTTAAGGAGTTTACACAATTGTGTTACACATTTGAACTACGCTACACTTAGTTTATTATAGGTAGTCGTTAATTTCTCCAATCCCTCCACACAAAAAGTGTTTCAAGATTTGAGTACAAAAACATATGGGTCGCTATATAGTTTTAGTAGCTTATTCTTTAAAAAAAACTAACTTGCTAATAAATACTTTATAAACTAACGTTTTTTGTTTCAGTTAGCTACAGCATCTGGATCCACTTTGGGCGCCATCCTAACACTTTGTGCTAATGCTTCAGTAACCGGTAAGTAATAATGCAACCAGAAAAATTCACTAAATTGTAATTATTTTTTTTAACTTATCTTGACTCCCAGAGATAGTCTGGAAGTAATCTGTAATTCCTCTACACCATTTACAATTTATGATACTTTTATACTTCATTTATTCAATAACTGCTCCACGACGAAAATTCATCAAAATGATATAATCAACAGATTCTGACCCCCAACGTTTTTTATGACTCGTTTTCTGACATTCTGAATATTTTGTCTGTCAAGATTTCGTTGAGCTTACTTGTTTGTAATTTTGACTCACTGAGAAAATAAATGAATGATAACATAGGAAAGCGAATATAATTTTCTATTTTTAGTCTACTTAAAGAGTTATCATTTTGACTTTAACTATTGATGAAGAACTGTCTTCTCCAACTTTTCATATCTTTTAGTTGAGACTATTTACTAGTTTGATAATGACTAATTATTAATTCACTGCCAAATGTTTAGTAGTCTACTTGTAAATATTCAGTGAATATTTCACTTTTTAATACAATCACATTTTACGAATCATATAGTTTAGAATTCTAATTAAGGATACATTATTAATTATTAGTCTATATGTTTGAATTTTATCCATTAGATTACAACTTAGGCCTTTCTCATCTATTCCAGTCTGAAGAGCTGACAAATATCACTGGTGTTCACATTAATTGGTTTAACTCAGTATCTTGCGAACTACAAAACATCTAAACGAAATAGTCTATACAATTGAATATGTAACTAAATTATGATATTCACAGACAACATTGTAGTGAACAAGAACACGGGTGGGGGCAATCGAATGTATTTGAGCGCAAATTACAGACTATCTCACTAAATTCTGATGACTATACAGTAAATAGTTAATTTGTAAAACAACGATCAATTGTCTCAATCTCAACTGTTTCTTCTGCAAATATCAGTCCGTCTTCTCTGATTTTATTGTTCATGCATTTTCGTACCGATTGCGCTTCGTTCCCATTCTTTCCTTATCGATCTTCTGCCAAAATACATTCTATGTCTGACCATCACCATATGTTACTTGCCCCCAAATGCCCTGGTACGACCGAGAGTGGGGAGAGTCCGCTCTCCCTCTCGAAATGCTCTCACATGGCCACGCATATATAGCCTCTTCCAGGGAAGTCCTACTCACTGCCTTCTCGTGGTGTTACTGTTTACGAAATTCAGAGGACGAAAAGTGAATGTTCGGCGCTTTAACCGGGTTGTTGGACACGGAGGGTTCACCCAGGGGAGTTGGAAAACCCTGATTCCAAACCAATGGTGCACATGGGCTCCTGAATCCTGAGTGAACAAATGGCGTATGAACCAATCGTTGGTCACCGGCTACCATGGGACGGCATCTCCTTACGATGCTCCACTGCCTTGTGGACTAGACCTTCAGGTCAAAGGCTGCAGGTGTGGCCCCCTAAGAAAACCACGTGCTTCAGTCTGGGCACCTGGGCAGTATCACAGCCCTCACACAAATCAAATGAGATTTGTGAGGCGCATATGTATCTGGTGCTTCCTTGTACCAATATTTATGTGTTTAAATAAATAAATAATATACTACTTATGTAGATACAAGTAGACCACGCCACATCCGAATTCTAAAAATCAAGACATTTCAGTGTCATTACATTTACTGAGCTCGATAGTTCAATCGTAAAGTTTTCATTGTTTTATTAGAAAGTATCAACTTAAAAAGATATGTTTATGTTGATAACATTGTGAAGTGATGAAAACGAGAACTTCATGATTGCACTACTTTGCTCAAATATTAAAAATCACCAGAAACTTCGTACCAACTTTTTTTACCAACTAGAGATCAAATAGTGTAATACAACATAAATTAAATCAATTATTCCTAATAATTCCTCCCTTCTCTTAGTCTATTCTGGACAATGAGAAAAACTTTCTGTTATATCGAGTGCAGTGTGTGCGTGCCCTGTTTGATATATGAACGTGCTGATCCCCGCCAATCAGAGAGGAGCGAATTATCGATCAGAGCTATGATACACAAAAGCCGTACGAGCAGTCTTGAGTACTTATCAGTCCTGCTTTCTGCCTAGCCCAGCCAGTTTAGTCCAGAACCGACTCTGTGGTATGAATCATAATATTTCAACCATACTGGGTTTATATACCAAACAAACTGACCACATCGTACCAATAAAATAGAAAATAACATCTGTACAAGGTTTAGCCAAAAGTGGCTTTGAAGAGGGGGAACAGTAATTAATGAACTAGGGATAACTCAAGAACGGCAAATCGTATAATTATAATCTATAGGTCAAAATAAAGCTTATGATAAGAGGAACACGAATATGAATAGTTTAGTTACTTAGCAATTATATAATAGGAAATATACGTATCATATTGGTCCATAAATAGTCCTCAGAGTTAGCATTCATAAATCTCCCCACAAGATATAACACTTTCTGTTTAAATTGCATTTGAAGAAAGCTACCTTAAGATATGTAATATACATGTACAGTAAATTTGTTTGATAAATTTTTTATATAAATTGAATGAATTCAATGTAACGTTTTATTTGAAATTTCTCAATTCCAATCTATATTATATAAACAATATACATCTATTTATGATAAATGAATGAAATATCCAGTTTTTATGATTGTTATTGTTAATAATAGTAATGCTAGACTTGATTATTGTTACATATTACATACATAAATGAAATAATCTATAAAGTATATAAAGACCATATTCTATAGGTTATTAATATACGTACACGCATATATACCAGTTACAATAATAATAATAACAGCCAAAATTAAGTATCCTTTTTAGATCGTTGACTGTGATTAGCTTAATGATACTTGAGTATGCTAAATAAACTGTTGTTGTATTTAATGTTTATATTTATGTTGTGTATGATAGAAAAAATAATATTATTTTATAGTTTTTATGTAAATTTAACTATTTATTATAAGTACGGTTTCAAGCAAAGTTGGATGTTGACTAATAATGGTATCCAAAATGCATATTTCGTTTTATTATGGGTTCGTCAGCTAGAGGTACCTGTCACGTTCCAGTATTGATGTTCACACAGGGACTCGTACCCATTATCTTTCGCTTCCAACGAACAACGTCTTATGTACTTAGTTACCGAGTTTAGATAGTCACTAGCTTGTTCAACGAGTAATCATTTTAACTTAATTTGTATTGGTTGTTCGAATCTTCTCATAAATGTTATGGAGTGCAATTGATCAGTCTTGATCATACTTAATGACAATATCGTTGCAATCCGTAGAGGATGCACATATCCTAAACGAGACCGATCTATTACAATCCATAACATCAATGGGATTATTCAAATAACTGATATAAACAAATTGTGAATTCAATTATTTTTGAAAGTTGTATTTAAAATGATCTCAGCTATTGAAGTCGTAATAACTTCAACATATCGTCCAGCAAACTTGTCTGAACTTCTTCAGGGTAATAATCGAACTATTCGTTCAAAGTATGATGAATATTCGGACTTTATATATATATTAGTGTAACTGTATGGAACTTAAAAATATTGATATTGCATCACAGAAAATTGCAGTGAATTATCATTAATTCTGTATTTTTATCCTGAGAACTTAATAAAGTGACACGCAGACATATTAAAGAAGAACCTGGCACAAATAATGCCCATGTTCAAGATATAATAAATCTGAGGTACCTAAAACTCCCATACACAATTGAAGCAAATATCCTTGTGCAAAAAGTAACCACCAATTAAGATTATTTATATATATTATTACAGTTTAAATGAAAAAATAACTATGATTTATTTTAATTCATTTTCGTATTAGTTGTTTGAATCTTTCCATTGGTGTTTTGGATTGCCAAAGATACATTTTATTTATCGAAAGGTATATTTTATTGTTTAAGTAAACTAGGAAACAAAGATTCCACAGGTCCCTTATTGAGTTTGATTTCGAAACATAACTGGAGTCAACTCAAAGCAATTAGTAGCATGATCTCTTTGACCAAATATAATAGGTCATAATTGGTTAGATGATATCACTCTGATGGAAAAATCTAGCTTTCTCCTACGCCATCTCATTATTTGACTTCTCTTTGTCTTTTTCACTCACTCCGAGGTAATAAACAACAATGTCTGTAGTGATCATATAAATTCTGTACGTAAAATGTTCTCAAATCACCGAAACCAGTGTTTTGAAGTACTTTCACCGAATAAATATTGATTCCGATAAGCTGAAACACTTTTTGTTGTACCTTAGAACTATTTCCCCGATGTAGTGTCCAGATTAGGCGATCTCTTATGGGACAACTACATCTGAACATCTACAGTTTTGAAAGTATAGATTTCACATTCACTTGAAAGCACCTCCTGCACAACATTTTTGTAACCTAGCTAACATAGTGATAATACTACAGATTAACACAACTCTTTCAGATTTATAGTACAAAGAATTTTATTTCACTAGTCATACCATCACAATTACCTATTTTCAACGACTTCTTCAAAAATGCCCACAGGTTCCGAATACTATTAATCTTGTCGTAATTTGACCAACCAATTGTAGTACTGATATCAAGCAGAATAAGTGCTATTTAATTTGCTTATTTGTCATTTCATATTTTAATGAAGTTTTCCGGATACTTTAGGTTGAAAAGTCCCTTTCATTGTCACAGGTTTCAGATTTTTTTAGACAATTCAACTAACTAACGCGTCCTTATCCGATCTCTGCTTGTTCTTTATACATTTATATAAGCGTGATGTTGTTACTTTTGCTAACCAAATGAATTTCTCTCTAATATATATTCATGAAGCATCAGAAAATGCTTAGTTTATTAGCTTTTTACAATATTTCAACATTAATAATAAAATATAATAACTTTATTTGTGTTTAGCAACTAAATCATCCTAAATAGTACAGGTTTCCGTGTATAATTTTTAGAAGTGTCATAGCATCTAGGTTTCATTATTGTTGGTGATCATCATAAATACTTGTGTAGATTAGGTTTCTACCTGCACAGCGAAAACATAGCAGTATATTAATTGTTGAGCTACCTTTTATACTTCTGCCATTGTACTCAAATTTATTTTATATACATCAGTAAGCTTATTAAAAATACTAAAAACTATAAACATTATCTACATCTGATAACTGAGACAAATAATTCAAAAGTTGAAAAAAGGTTTCTTTATTTTCCCCTTATTTCTATCCTAATTTGTACTTTTCCGATATATTCCATATGTACTGTACGTTAGTGATACTGATGCGAAACGCTGAACCACGGTTGCTTAGTTCATGTCTATGATCCAACATACTGGCTATATAATATAAACCAACTGTTTATCTGCTTATACCTCAGTCTATTTATTTCTTTAAAATTTTACATAATGTGATTTTCTACAACCTTATAGGTTGTACAACGAAATGGATACTTCCTTTTACTGCCGGTGGTTTTCTATACATTGCATTGGTTTCTCTTCTACCTGATATTTTAAAAGAATTATCATTTAAGTAAGTTATAGAAACTTTATAATTTGTTATAAAATGTTAAATTTTGCATATTTTCAAATAATGTTTATATGCACCATTCTCTTTTTAATAAGATTGTTTCTAAGTTACACTTATGAAGACACATCATGCTGTACTAGTCGAAAATTATATTCTCATGATAATTCATTAGTTCTTGAGTTACACTGTAGATGCATCTAATGAAAAGTTGTTGCTAAACTTTTTTTTTCCTATGTTTAAACATTCCAGGTTTAATCTATAAATAAAACTTAAAGAATTTTAGCTTATAATTACAGGAATTTGAATAACGCAGCTATAATCAACTCTTCTTTAATTGCTATGTCAACCAATTTAAACACATATTCCTTTTTATAAACTTAACTAAGATAAAATATTTACTAAATAGTTTGATATTTCTTAATTCAATGGTTTATCTCACTAATACGTTTACAAACTTTGAATAGTTAAATTATTATTATCAAAAGGGGGTTTTGTGGAGATTTTAGTAATTTTATATAGTTGAGATCATGAGTCAATTGAAGCTAGACCACTATGGAAAAACCTGGAAGCACTGGACGGCCGTTTCGTCTTATTGTGGGACTCCTGAGCAGTGCACATCCACAATCTCGCCTCTGGGTTCGAATCTCGCAAGGCGGGATCGTGGATGCGCACTGCTCAGGAGTCCCACGATAAGACGAAACGGCCGTCCAGTGCTTCCAGGTTTTCCATAGTGGTCTAGCTTCAATCGAATCATGATCTTAACTATATAAAATCATTATATGAAGAACTTTTTAGTTATATATATATAATCCATTAATTATACCTTTTGTTATTTTTAGGGAATCAATTATTCATCTAAGTCTTATGTTTTTTGGTTTAACTTCAATGGCAGTTGTCTCATATGCAATGGATTGAATTGATAAATATTTGCGATAATAACCAAAATAACAACCATATTACATAATATGTAAAATTGTAAAGAAAAGACGCTCATCGATAGTTGAAAAAAAGAACACTCAAAAGATTATCGAATTTTTATATCCGGTTATTATATATCCCCTTTCTGATTTCCCACTTTATTTGCCTTCTCTTATTTATCCAACTAATATATATATGTGTAAACATAATATTTCTTATTATTATGATAAGGATGATGATGAGAAATCTAGAGAGGATCTCTATAAAACAAGTATTCACTATCATTTACCCTCTTTTTTCTTGGTTGTTTCACATTTTTTCTCTACTGAGAATTTCCTTCTTTCTTTTTCTATGTATGTAATGCAATCTATGGATTGTTTCATTCAATGATAATGATATACCGTAAATTACATCCATTACTGAATATTGTACAAGTTGTGTTGTATAGTGTAATAAGCTAAACTTGTGTTATTACTATTATTATTATTATTATTATTATTGCCATATGTTCTCTTAATTTCAACCAATACACAGTGAATATCTTTTATTCAATCTTAAATTGACAGTAACTATGTATCATTTAATTAATTATTTTAATAATATTAATTCATATAAAAGTGATTCTATTTTATTATTAATTTTACAAATGGTTGATTAGTAACTGGATGGAGAAATGATTGAGAACTGATTGAGAAAAACTTTTTTTTCTTTTTAGAAAAACAACCTCAGTACTTTTTTCCCAGTTACTCTAATGTTGTTATTATCAATTTATCAGTCTTTATAAAGTGTCAGTGCCTAAAAACTTACCATATTGTTGTTTTAAAATCCAAATATTGATGTTGTTCACTTAGAAATATGTGATTTCGTTATCTTCTTTTCTTGTTGTTGTGTTTGTTCAGACAAGATAAAATAAACACCGCAATCCTTAATGTGTTCAATATGAACATGTGATAAAAGAATTCCCCTTTACCCTTTGTGTAAACAATTTAACTAACTTATTACAGCATTCATATATTTTTGCCTGTTGATTAGCTGTAATTCAGAATTTTAAGAGAAATACTAAAATTTCACTCTTATTCTACGCTTTCTTTGCTTTCCATAAAGTATATCAATTTCTATTTAGTTTAGATTGATTTCTTTGATCCTAATACCTAGAAATATGCTTAAAAGATAAAAATTATATATATTTATATAGTAGTATCCTAATGAGTAGAAAATTGCATTGCTGACGTTTTGTAATTGAATGTAAATTACTTCTTCAAAAAATAAATTTTACTAATTTTCAATATGACGCATTTTTCAAGTACAGATTCAAATATACCTCAACGTGTTTGAAGTTTCATGTTATTATCCAACTGTCTAAACGAAATTAGATGAAACAGGGTTCGAGTCCGAAGAATTATGATTGAAAACTAAGTATGGATTTTTAAAAAATCGACCCAGTTTTATGGAGGGTTTATATTGTCAGAAAACTGACACTTCGTTATAAATAAGCTCATTTATTTTAGAATGAGATTTTAAAAGGATACACTAGATTTCATTAGCATTCTAATCTACTACAAATAACACCTCAGGGAAATATTGATCATCATTTTACACAATAGTAATTTCCGAAATATCAGTAAAATGAGTTTACTGCATAGCGAAGTAGATTAATAGACGGATAGTCAGCATACTTCTTTGATATTTATTATGCCTTTAGTAATATCAAACCAAAAAATCAATGAAATTCAAAGCCTTGAAAAGTTTCTTTTTTTTTTCAATCTTTCTATTAAGGACAAAAATATTGTCCAAAGGTCAACTGTGTTTTCACCTAATACTCTTACATGCATCTTGATATATATTATTACTATTATTGTTTGTATTCTTATTACATATCACCTTTGAACTTTCGAAAAAATAAACACATAGTACAAAGTCTAATCATTGATTTTATATTTGATTTCTCTTATAACCGGTAAGAAAACTAGTATTTCCCTCTATGCTAATATCACGTGTGGCAACTTGGGCCGATACATAATCATGTTGCATCCTAGATTCTCAATAACTAACTATCTAGTTTGTATTTGCAAACATTTTTAGGTTTTATTACTGATTATATCGTATAAACGACTTCCTAATAACTGATTCAGAAAATTTCCTGTTTACCTGTAACTATCTTTCTCACTAATCCCTGGACCTACGTTCACAACTAACTGACTGACTCTCCCAATGAGGATAACATCACTGGAATTCCCGTTTCATTATTTCGAGTGTTAAATAATAGATTTCTAGTATAATTTTGATCACGTAGTGATGTCAACTAGAGAATTGTTTCAAAACCAGGGATAACTTAGTAGATATTTCGCACTAATTTTACATCTCTTAAATGTGCACCATCATTATTCGATACAGAATCGAATGCGGAACTTTCGAGTCTCATAGTAAGCGTAATACTTTTAAATATATTACTGATTATCGTTCAGAATGATCGTACGTCTTTTCAATCGGATACAACCAAGAAAAATTTCTACCAAACAACATTATTTTTTTCAATTTGTTTGCTTTTGTTTTTCGTTCATCATCTTGGTAATTAATGTGATTATAAACACAACTGTATACTAAGGTAACTGTCTAAATCAGCATTTATTTCAATTGTTTATTGAAAGCGTGAGTCAATTGAAGCTAGACCACCAGGGAAAACCTGGAAGCACTGGATGGCCGTTTCGTCCTATTGTGGGAATCCTCAGCAGTGCTCATCCACGACCTTGCCTCGCGAGATTCAATTGTTAAGCCTGAAAATACCCAATATGCATGATATTTGTCCAATCTCTTTTTTGATTTCAATATTATTCTATTTTAAATGAATAATGTTTTCGTAACTTTTATTAGATTACATACAACTAATCGACATGGTATTGTCATCTTTGCCATTTAGTTTTATATACCGATTTTTTTATTGCTGGTTTATGACAACGGATTACTTTCTTAACCATTTTAACTGTATAAACTATGTCTATATGGTGGACTATTACTATACGATTTGCCGTTGTTGAGTTATCCTCAGTCTATTAATTACTGTTCTCCACATTCACAACCACATTTGGCCAAATCTTGTACAAATATTATTTTCTATATTATTGGTACGATGTGGTCTGTTTGTTTGGTATATAAACACAGTATGTTTGAAATAAATGATTCATATTGCTGAGGCTGTTATTGGTGTTCTGGACTTAACTGGCTGGGCTAGGCAGAAAGCAGGACCGAGTAGTGCTCAAGACTACTCATACGGCTTTTGTGTATCATTGCTCTGATCAATAATTCACTGCTCTCAAAGGCGTTTACAAGATAATAACAATTGCTTGGACAGGTTATAACAAATACTAATAAAATGATTTGTGGATGAGAATAAGAATAATTAATTGTCTGCTCAGTCAAATTTATTGCTAGTCTGACAGGCGTTAGGTGAGTTATATATTCTCCTGTCATTATTATTACTATTATTTTTATCAATAGTTGACTGTTATTGAATTGTGTCGGTTTTCGGCACGGAAATATATTTACGCTGTAGTCAGGTTAACCACGTGTTCTTGATCTGAATGGTGTTGAAGTCCGATAGAATATACACTGGGAGGGAATCTAGTGTAGATATTCGTATAAGGTAAATGAACATCCCATTCGTGTGGACGTGGAAAACTAAGCGTTATAACATAAACATATAATAAATAATCATTTCAAATAAATTAGTTGAACTTCATAATTTTCTTTACAAATATTAATAACAAATAAATAAGGTAAGTAGTATATTGCATAAGTTAAGAAAGTCTTATCGTATAATTAAAGATACTGTGGTGTGGGTTGCTGATGTCCACATAAGTAGTATCTAGTGATGGTTGGGCATTGAATGTATTTCAATAGAAGATCGATAAGGAGAGAACTGGAACGGCACGCAATTGGTACGAAATGCATGAACAATTATAATCGGAGACTATGGACGGATATTTGCAGATGAAGCAGTCAAACTAAGACAATTGATTGTTATTTTGCAAATTAACTGTTTACTATAAGGTTCTCATATTTTAATGAGATATTCTGTAATGTTGTGCTGAAGTACATTTGATTGTCCCCACTCGTGTACTTGTTCACTACAATACATATAAATGAATCTATACTTTTTGTTCCTTAGAACATTTTGTAGTAATTACTGAAGGTAGTTTAAATTTCAATCTTTATTAATGAGGAATGAAACAACAAAGAGAAATTGTGTTATTAAGTTTCATCATTGAAAATTATGAACGCATATTACTGTGAAAATAATCATCAATTTTTAAGATATTTATGCGAAATCAGTCAGTTAGAATCGAAATAGAATCTGAGATAAATGCACTATAGTTCAACTTGTCATATCACATCAACACCATGTAATGGAATTAAACAGGTGAATATCAAAGACGAAATAATTGTAGTAACAATAATAATGAGAAAGATTGAATGTTAAAAGTATGTTTTAAAATGGTATGTATGGAAAAATACTGCAGCTGATAATCTCAGTCAGCCATGAGCAACCATATATATGTATTGAGATGAGATGGTGCACGCGATATCCAGTCACCTAGACTAGTAGCCACATTACAACTTGATCGATAGAATTTGATCTGCACTAAGTAGGACCTGAAAAACTTGATATTGATCATTACCCAGTGATCAATCACTTGTAAAAACATATATGTATTGGCTCAAGTTGTCATGCCACATTATTAAAACGAGGTAAAATTATCAAGATGAATCCCAGAAAATAAGTGATAACATTATTTAAAACTAGATAAAAAAAATGAATGCATCTGATGCATTGTAACCGATCCCCAGGCATGTCGTCCAACGTCTTCAACTACTGATCACATGGGTAAAACCTTCAGTTTTTTAAAAATTCATTTGAGAATAAACGTTAGCATATTGAAGAAACAAGACTGTAGTTTGAAATATTCCGTATGTGTTGCTGAGAGTAAGTAACAAATCCTAAGGTCATTATTACTGAGAATAAAACAAAATATATTCAAAGCAAAGATGGATAGTGGCTAGCAGTGGAATCCAGGACGTGCGTTTCATCCTATTTGGGACTGGTCAGCTGGATGTACCTACATCTCAGAGTTAATGTTCACTCTGGGAATCGAACCCAGTACCTAAGTGGATAACCAAGTGAATTCAAAATGCATTCAAGTTATACATTTTTATTCTGTTTAACAAAAATCTCAATGATAAACTACCTAATATTACCATATATTTTATTTATTATTTCAATGGACATTGTATAATTAAAGAAAAGAATTCATCTACCTATATATGACTGGTTACTATATGGAATACATTTTTTCGGGGGGGGAGAGGGTACATATTCTGTCTATGTTTAAACACTATTAAAACAAAACAATTAACATTGATCATAAATGGTACCTTATAAGTTTAACTTTATTGAATCTGTTTTAATAATCTGTAAATTAGTTTTTCTAATGTAATTTCAGTCGAAAAGTTACTAAGGGAACATTATATAGCTTGGTTAGCAATATAATCTAAGTGTGTATTATTCCATTCGACAACTATCTTTATGTATATAGACATTATGAACCGGAAATCGAAATCTTTATTATTATTATTTTTTGTCTTCAGTAGCTTCATTACGTTAACTGATGGAAAAAAAACCCATCATAATTTATTCACTTATTTACATGATGACTTGACCTAAATAGTTTGTTCATTGAAATATTTATGTCTGTATGTGTGTGTGCACGACAACCAACGAATAGTATGATGTTTGAATAAATATTAATTCTGGTTGAAAGTTTGTTTGTTTTACCGTTAAATGAGGTCGGGTTTATTTTACTGGATCATGTGTTGAATATTTCTAAATGGATTGTTTGTTTTTTTGATAAACCAGTATAAATGGTAAATTATGTTGACAAATGAATATTATCAGAAGGGGTTATTTTATGGAGATTTTAGTAATTTTATATAGTTGAGATCATGAGTCAATTGAAGCTAGATCACCATGGTTCTATTGTGGGACTCCTGAGCAGTGCGCAACCACGATCCCCCCTCGCGAGATTCGAACTCTGGGTTTAAATTTCAACTATAAAATGAATATTAAAATGGTGGTTGGAGGTGGTCAACAGGAAACCCTGGACCCGGGTTTTGTGCTACTTGGTATTTGTCAGCAGGGTGTACCTATAATCTTGAGGGAACTGGTGCACGCAGTGTCGAGCCACCTAGACTAGTGGCCATATTGCAACTTGATCGATAGTATTCGATCAGCACTAAGAAGCACTTGACACGCATGACATTGATCACCACCCAGTGACCAATCAATTGTAATGAATATTATTATTATATACGTCTTGTCCAACATTCCGGTTAAATATCAATCAATCATAAAATAGAATTCTTTACTTTTCGTGAACTATGTAATCTGAGATTCTGTTGCTAATCCATCTGATAAATGCTTTTATTTATCATTCAAACATGGTAAAAAGAAAAAAAGTCACAAGTAATGCACAATGTACTGAAAACTTATCTCAATGAATACTTGAGTCATAACATTTCTACTTTCAGAGAGGGGTTTTGTGGATAATATAGTAATTTAATAGTTGAATTCATGAGTCAATTAAAGCTAGACCACCATGGAAGCCTGAAAGTACTTGACAACCGTTTCGTCTTATTAGGGACTCCTCAACAGTGCGTATCCAGGATCTCGCCTCGCGAAACTTGAACCCAGGACCTATCGTTCTGGCACGCGAACGCTTAACCTCTAGACCACTGGATTGTCAGGCATCCAACGGTGTTAACGTCTAACTTCAACAAATCCACGAAATCGCACACTGCTGAGCAGTCCCATACTAGGACGAAACGACTGTTCAGTACTTCCAGGTTTTCCATGGTGGTCTAGCTTTAATTGACTCATGAATTCAACTATTAAATTTCTACTTTCATTGAAATTTTATGATTAAAAACACCTTAAACTAATTTCCGAAGAAATACTGAAATGGTTTTCTGAATTATTAAATGTATTTCGAATTTGAATAAATGATCATAATTTCATTGACTATATAAAGATAATTAATTAACAGATTTAAATAGTGTTTAATGTAACATTAATGAATGTTGTTATGAACTGATGACATTCAGGCGTTTTCTCGGACTAGTTATTTTGTTACATTCGTAGAAAGAATTAACAGTAATGTACTACTGGTTACGATTTTTTCTGGTTAGCGTTTTATTAGCAAGTTTTTTTTACGGTAAATGGTTGCTAACACCTCACCTCACCCTTCTCCCTTACCCGACCTCGAAATCGACAGTAATCTTAGGAATACTTCAGGCAGAGCTACTTGTGTATTACCATATTGTATTATTATTTTTACATAAATTAGACAGTTTTGTTGGTTTCTTAATAGTAATTTTATGAAACTGGTTCTCTTTAGAAATCAAAACAAAACCAAAACTACAATGTTTGCAGAATATGATAAAGTCATTGTATTCCGTTGCCTTACTTTGAGATACATGACTTACTTTATACTAAGCCTTTTACCATCGAGAATCATGTCCCGCCAACCAGAAATTTCTTCCCGACTCGTGAGCTTTCCTTTCCGGTTATTGCCAAGTACTATTCATGGTCTTGATTTCGGTCTTAAAATCAAGGCGCTTTGTATTATCTAACCTTTTACTTTTCATTTGAACTTGATGACTCATAATTGAGGCTTGTCTTGTGATACCTTCCAATGGTTTTCATGAAATGTGAACTACCTACCTTCAGTATTATTTCCTAACTTCTCCCTCAATCGGCAGCTACATTGTTCTCTATCAGGGTACGTAATTTCCGAGGGCTTTTTCTCAACGGATATAGATTATCTTGCATAGTTAGCTGTTTAAAAATACTTGCACATCTTTGGCGATGGTTGTAGTAATTCTCCAAGACCCAGCTCCGTACAATAGAACTATCCTGACGTTTGTATTGAAAAATATGACTGATGTTGGCTGACAATTGTTTTGAGTACAAGATGTTCTTCAGTTATAAGAATGTTTCCCATGAATTCGCTCAGTTTGTGGACATCCCGAAGGGAGGCTTTTATTGATCTTTTGCATTGTTCTTAGTCTAAATGTCCAATTCTCTCCTACCTTGGCCACCACCACCTAGTGTTGTGAAGCTATGACAGCCCCTTTCTTTGTTTTTACATCTTCCATAGATCTTCTGAGCTTTTTGCTGATGCGGATGTGACAAATTTGGTTCTCAATAATATTGTCTTTGGAAGCCCATGTAGTTTTGTGTATGCGTTCGTAGAGGAATATGGTGTCACCTATAACCATTCTGTTGAAAGTATACAGATTTGCAAGTCTCTCATCATTTTTCTTTCTTTCTCCAAGTCTGTGTTGTCTTATGATATCTTTATTCCCGGTATCTTCCATATCGACATTGGTATTCATGCCCTCAATCGGGATTTTCAGGTCTTTTCGTGGGCAGTTATCTACAATGAACTCCAGACTTTCTTAATCCTGATTCTCATCATCTTCACTGCTATCATTAGCGGGTACGTAACACTAGATAACATTCATTATAATTCCTTCCTTCTGTGTTTTAAACGATACTTTGATTATCCGGCTTCCATGAGATTCCCATGCTATAGATGTTTTCCGTGTTTCTTTGAACAGCATCAGTGCAACTTCTTGTGTGTGTGAAGCATGTTTTTCATAACCAGAGTACAATAGCACCTCTCTTGATGCTAATTCTTTCTGTTCAGCATGCGTTCAATGTCTTCCACCTATGCCAAACACCACCGGGTTGTATTTCTTCACTTCCGTAACTATTTGACTGATCCCTCCAGTCTCACACATTATCCAGACATCCAATGTACCCATATTAACTGCCGCTCTCTCTCTCTGGCTGTCAGAAGGGGTATTTACCTCGTAATTTCTGAAGAACCTCGGCTTTTACCTTAAGACGCCCTAATTCTAATTAAATACCCTCCAACTCCCAGTACAGAGTTTAAACGGTATAAAGAATTTTTTATGATAACTTCTTTAGCAAGGTTCTGTTTTACAGGATGGGGGTTGCTAACCCTATACACAGCCCTGCTTATTTATCCAGGCTTAGGACTGGCAGTAAACCTGGAAGGATTCCAGGAGGAGTTACACCAAGCTACATACAAGCTAATAAATTAATTCGGTTTAGAATAATGACGTAACAGAAAACTTAGAAAGTGAATGTTAATTTTTTGTATTTAATTCAAAAAACATGAACTGAAAACAGGGGGAAACGATTTAAGTCCAAATATTGAAATATATTATAGAATGAAATCATTAATAGTTGATAATTACCTAAACTAATTAACAAAATACTAAAATCCCTTGATTCATGGTGATTAATCGGTGATTAGTAACCGATTTCATGTTTCTCTAATTCCTAGCACTGATCAAATTCTGCCGATCGATTACAATGGGGCCACCAGTTTCAGTTACTCAGCATTACGTACTCAACATTTTGATCTTAGGTAGTTGAAATAATTAGTAGAGAGTCGGAAGTCTATGTTTCATCGCTTGCCAGTAGAGTGTATCTCCATTCTTGTAGGAATCAAAGCTCTCTATGGGATTACAAATCGCATCAACAAGTGCGACAGTCAACTATGTTACAATTGAGTTTAAATGTTATCATCAGTTTTAATAATTTGGAAACTACGGTGTATCATACCATTGTTTGATATCATTAATGCGTTTAAAACAGTTTATAATACAGTGGTCTCGAGATATCCACATTATTATTCAGGTATGTATGCAAACATCACAGAGATTTGATAGGTGGATACAGTGTGACCATTAACAAAATAGACGAACTATTGATTAATTATATGTAAATAAAATAAATGTTTATAAATTCATCTAATACATTGAAAATATACTTCAAGTTAAGCGATAATTTTAACCTGCCTTTTGATTTACTTGATGTTGTTTCATTGTTATACTTGGAGTATTTATTACTGTTCAATGATATTGAAACTCAGGATCTCGAGGTGAATTAAAAATGAATGAATCCCCATAGCTACAAATGATTTTGCATCATGTCATACATTGTCAACAGTTGATCCTGGATACTAACCAGGTAATCTGCCTTTACCGACATAGGTCAGGTCAGTAATCACTGACTTCGTGGAATGATGCAACATCCTTAGTTTGCCCAGCTTATCTTTTGTCGTTTTCCTTCTGCTCCAGCCAAGATTGCATGTTGAGGTATGCGACAGATGAACATGTGTAAAACGTATCCCAGCCTCTCCGTTCAATGAGACTTTACAGTTCAATCTACCAATATTTCTAATACATTAATTTTAACCTCAGTATTGCTTCCAGGTCGATAAAACTACTACTAACTCAGATTCCCTTTCAAATCCCTTAAAAAGGAGTATACTTTTACAATATCGAAAGCTGCGAGAATCCCTTTAACAACACCTAGAGTTTTCAGTGTAGAGCATGAGCTTACTGATATGATGATGAATAAATCTATAAAACAATTAGATATAAGGGGGTCGTTTGTGGAGATTCTAAGTAATTTTTATATATAGTTAAAATCATGAGTCAATTGAAGCTAGACCATCATGGAGGAGTCCCACAATAGGACGAAACGGCCGTCCAGTGCTTCCAGGTTTTCCATGGTAGTTTAGCTTCAATTGACTCATCATTTCAACTATATATAAAAATTAGATATAACCTTGACCATTAGAAAACACAATAGTCAATACACACATAATGAGGTAACCTAACACCTTTGTTATCCAAACGAAACCTAAACGTAAACTAAGCTTACTGAAAAAAACAATTATAAGCTGTTTAAATTTCGAAACATAAGCTAAAAGAAAAAGTGAATCATCAGCTTGATACATTCACATCACATAAGAAAGATACATTAAGGGTCAATTTTAAAGATGACATCATTGAACTTTAATTCGCTAGGGAGAATGTCCTAGTAGATACAAAATAAATGTAATGAAAATCTACAAATGAAATTGAATTACAAAGTATGAAGGTAAACTTGTTCATCTACAAATAGAATATAAGTTCTTAATCTCACCTAATCCAATAATCTCTCTACACAAATACTAATCACATAATGATGTGACCTTTCCTTTGGTACATATATCTTCTCCTGATTGGTTAATTTTAACAGCACAATTTCAAGTAGTACACACTGACTATTTTTATTTTTCATACTGATATTATTAAGCTATTGATTTCACAACAATTTCAATGTCAGTGGGCCACTTTTTTTATTATACAGATGGATGGGATAAATCAAGCCAAATGCATAGTTTAAAATGAATTCAATTATAATTTTCACAAATAAAATAAAAATTAAATCCACTTGGTATGGTTGGGTTGAATCTCCCGATTGACTTTTAGGACGGCAATCGATTAGTCTCTTATTGGCCATATGTGCATACTGTGCCAATAAGAGATTGATCAATTGCAGTCCTAAACGTCAATGGGAAGATTCAAACAAACAATACAAAGCGAATCTAAACTTCACCTCATTTCAGAAGCAAGTGGCTATCAGGACTCAGTAGCTAAGTGGATAACGCGATGGCGTTTGAAGCGAAAGGTACTGGGTTCGAGTCCCAGAGTGAACATCAACTCTGAGATGCAGGTAGATCCTGCTGACGAGTCTCCAGTACAACGAAACGTGCATCCTGGATTCCACTGTTAGCCACTATCAATCTTTGCTTAAAATAAACATTTTTCGTATAATGATCATCAGCCAGTAGCGTAATCTGTGAATACAACGAAATAATAATACATTGTGAACATTCAATTATGAAATGACGCTACAGTTTACGGTGAAAGATCTATAACTTACTTCACAAACACAAGTAAGCTATAGATACTGTACATGGAGACAAAGAAAAATTTTGTTTGTCTACCATACTATGGATCTTCAGTTAATTGGTATTTTGTGGTCTCATGAAATTACATCACACTAGAATTATGATGTAGTTAAGAGTTACATGTGAGAAGCCCTCATCTAACGTTTTTTTTGCTTCATGGCACTTATTATTAAAGTGCATGTACCTGGAGCTTTCAGTGAAATTAGGCTTTATCAACAATATAAACCCACGTCACATTGCGTTGTCATCAAGCAACATGTAACCTTTACCGCTAGCTGAGCAGCTCGGTATTTTTTGGTCAAAAAGTACATTCAAAAGATGGATCACGGTTAGCAGTGGAATCCAGGACGCATGTTTCGTCCTACTTGTGAATCTTTGGCTGGGTGTACCAGTATCCTAGAGTTGATGTTTATTCCGGGACTCAATATCACCTCTGAGATGCAGGTATACCCTTCTGATGAGTCCCAAACAGGGCAAAACGCGGGCCCTGGATTCCACTGCTAGCCACCATCCATCTCTGATAATAAAGTTTGTGACTGTCAATATCAAGGCATCCCGCACAGGATCCCCATATACCAAAGAGATTGATCAATTACAGTCCTTAACATCAACGGGGAGTTCCAAACAATCAATACAAATGAAATAACATTGAAAACTTTGCATATATCTTAAAAACATACAACTAAATACTTACCAAATTATTTCCTTAAAACGGTTAGTCTGTTTATTTCAATGTGAAAAAATTATTCGATTGCTTCAGAATAAACAGGTCAGTATTACTATTAAAACGACATCTATCTATAGGTTTATATGCAAACAACAAATATATTTAAGAATTATTTATTTAGACCGATCAATACATTCGTTGAACTGGTTTCATAAACGTTTACGAATCGAGCGCGTGAAAGATATGCCATATCATGTTTAAATCATTAAAATAAATTCAGCTCAATAGCCAAGTAATTATACTCGTACAAGACTTTAATGTAACTCCACCTGAAGACCATCTGTATGTACCGACGGCCCCACCCTCTGAGCAAGGACGGTTGAATGTGAAGTTATCAACCTCGCATTGTAAAAAGAACCCAGCTATAAAATCGGCAACCAGAGAGACTTTGAAGTACAGTTATTGGGTGAGCGGTGAACTAACGAGCTTTAGGAACTCACCAGAGTGAGGCAAGCAGACATATAACTTGATTATCCAAGGTCATAATTGGACGATCGAGCCACAACGACATCATTAGATTACCACCACCACGTATGCCTCTTAGTTCATCTGCTCCTGAAGAGCCGAGTATATCAAATGTAGTTATAAGTCAATTTTTTCCTGTTCAATAGAACGTAATCCATTTTCACCGATCTGATGTATGAAATATCCAAACTCTCGTTAGTTTCGTCTAGACTGCCGTTAGGTTTTGGCTATAAATTTTCAGTAAACCACATATTCAGGAATGATCACCATTCATTTTATATCTAACGACAGTGTATATACATATATAGAAATTTAGATGCTTAGGCTATGTCACGATTTATTTTACTGGACTAAAAAAAACAATAAGTCATTTGTTTGAACTATTTCAGAGTACCTGAAGCTCCTTGAAGAATTGGAGGTTATTAGCTGCTCACTACTACCAAGAAGCCTATGTTACACATAGAACCTACAAATAACTATCTAGTGATAACGTTCAATACGCGTACTAAAATATTTTCCAGCAAATTCTATAACAATGACAAAAAAGCTGTAAAGTTTAGATTCACATATTGATTTGAATTTCTTGGTTGGAATCCAATTGACTGTCATTATCCATAGTTGTTGACAAATTCCTATGTATTTCCTTAAATATTGATAAGTGGTTGGGAGGAATTCGTAGATCTAGGTTTTGTGCTAATTAATACTCACTAGAAAGAAATATACGTAATCATGAGGGGACTGGTGCTGACCGACGAACTCGAACTCTGGGTATCGAGTTTTACTGTCTCATATGTTACCATTAACCATACTGTTGTGGTGTGGGTTACTTATATCCACATAAATAGTATGTAGCGGTAGTCGGGAATTGAATGTATTTCACTAGAAGACCGATAACGAAAGAACGGGAATGAAACGCAATCGGTATGAAAATGCATGAACAATAATAATCGGGGACGATAGACTGATATTTGCAGAAGGAATGTTCAAGATTGAGACGGTTGATTGATAGTTTGTAAATTAACTATTTACTATATCGTTCACATATTTTACTGAGATATTCTGTAAATCCCGTGCCAAATACATTCGATTGTCCCCGTTCGTGTTTTTGTTCACTACACGGTAACTTAAACGATAGAGTTCTGTAAGCTTTTAACGACCAGACAAACAGAACATTGACTTCTACTCAGTGATGATTAAGCGACAAAATTTGTAATATAGTACCTAATATGAACGATCGATTTAACAGTGCAGAAACGTCAACTTTATTTATTTATTTAAACACATAAATATTGGTAGAAAGAGGCACCAGATATATATGAGCTGCATAAATTTCATTTGTGTGAGGACTGTGATACTACCGGGGTGCCCAAACCGAAACAGGTGGTTTTCTTAAGGGGCCACACCCGGAGACCTTGACCTAAAGGTCTGATCCACAAGGCAGTGGAGCATCATGAGGAGATGCAGTACCATGGTAACCGGTGACCAACAAGAGGTTCATACGGCATTTGTTCCTTTGGTATACTAGAGCTCATATGCACCATTGGTTTGGAATGAGGGTTTTCCAACTCCCGTAGGTGGACCCTCCGTGTCCACCAACCCGGTTAAAGCGCCGGACATTCGCTTTTCGTCCTCTCAATTCCGTAAACAATAGTAATGTCACGAGAAGGTAGTGAGTAGGATTTCCCTGGCAGAGGTTATATACGCGTGGCCGTGTGAGATCATCTCAAGAGGGAGAGCGGACTCTTCTCACTCTCGGCTGTATCGGGGCATTTGGAGGTAGAAACGTCAACAAGTTATTTTAAGCAAATTTATTGATAATAAACTTTATCTTCAGGAAAACATTTATAAAAAATTAATCTAGTAAAGGTATTTCTTTCAACCATTTACGTTCAATTTGTTCACATTTCAATGAAGTATATAAAATAAAAGTTTGTAAACATTGCATTAATTGTTCATATTGTACAATATTTTGAGGATAAATTTGATTTTGTAAGTGATCAGCAAAATTATTAACTTCATCTGCTAATTGTTCAAATGAGTCAAGGTCATTTTCACTGATGTTAGAAAACTATAAAATGCAATAAATAAGAACAAATAAAAAAATACGTTTGAAAAAGAAAAAAAAAGGGTAAAAGTATAGTATAGAAACGAGCTTATCAGAAACCAGAATCCGACATTTTGTGCTTTTGTAGAAGATCCAAACATCACGTATAACGAGCAGTGAAAGTATGTCTGCATAATGTTCAGAACATTTAAAATTGACCACAAGAAACTATATTTTTGCTACCATAAGGTAGAAGTGATAGTCAGAAGGGGTTTTTTGTGGAGATCTAGTGCTTTCATAGTTGAAAGCGTGAGTCAATTGAAGCTAGACCACCAGGGAAAACCTGGAAACACTGGACGGCCGTTTCGTCCTATTGTGGGACTCCTGGGTTCGAATCTCGCGAGGCGAGGTCGTGGATGAGAAATAATAGTGTTAAACATAGAAAACGGCGAGACTATGATTTATGGACGAACCAATAAGATATAAGATAACAGGCCTTGGATTTTGGTGCGAAATTCATTCATCAGTTTGGCTAAATAGCGTTTTGGCAATTAGCTGATGTCAGTTTACGATGAAAACCCTAAATCTAATTCCTAACCATCAATTGTGAATCATAATTTTAATTCCTCACACTAGTTTATAACCCTTATTTAGTTCTAGTGAGTAGGTGGACACTCTCGAGATCACTTTGGCATCACTCAAAGGTCATCCATAAAGTATAGTTTGACCCATAACGTTAATCAAGAATAACGTAGACTTTATTTGGGTCCTTATAAGAGTTCGAAAAGGTGGATGATCTGTATTCATGTGAATAAATTTGTGAATGTTTCCTCAATTTTTAGGCAGAGCAAACTGTAGAAGACCTTCATAGATTCATTAACTATGTAAAATCTTTTTTTACAACTTGTGATATTAACGTTTTACTTCCCATAAACTACTGGTTTACGGAAGCTGTTTTGTGATTGGCCAAAAACTTGCTTCTTCAAGACCGCCCATGCATTAAATGGCAAAAACTTCCTCTATATTTATTTGATAGTTTTATTTCGTGTAGATAATGTCAGAAATAAAGAAATATGAAACTTGAACTGACTATCTTTCAGAATTGGTTGCCGGACAGTAATTATAAACAAGTCCCAATCATAAATTTACTTTCATCAACCGTCATATGTTATGGCCCTACATATTATATAGGTTTTGAATTAAAATCATGAAGGAACTTTTCAACATTTTGTGATCCCTCCTTTTCTAATTACAGAATGAGAGGATTTCGTAAAGTATCGAAAGCGTGAAACTACAGTAACGAAGACAACCATAAGAGATGACAGAGACGATTTTATTCAGAAAAACAAATATCCACTCCAATAATGTATGGTACTAATTCTTTTTGAAAATTTTGAACGAACACAGTTATTATTCACAAAACTGGGAAATATAGGTATGACTAGTAGTGAAACAGTATAATTTACTGTATAAAAAAGAGGCCAAGTATAATTAATTCACCAAACTCGTAGCAAGGTTTCATTTATGACATGAATGAGACATAATTTCTATGGATTTAATACTGTTTATCTATCGATTCTTTTAGTTAGCAGTAGGCTTTCTTATAAACTGAAAACAAAAGATACATCACTAGTACTACAAGAACTACACTCTGATCTTATATTGAATGCGCTCTACCATTTAGAATCATCCACCAAATCAAAAGCTAGTATTACTTACTTACGCCTATTACCCCTCGTCGAGGAGCATAGGCCGCTTACCAGCATTATCCATCCAACTCTGTCCTGAGACTTCCCTTCCAGTTCTTTCCAATTGCTATTCGTCCTTTTCATATCGGCTTCTATTTCCCGGCGTAATGTGTTCTTTGGCCTTCCTCTTTTCCGCTTCCCTTCCGGATTCCAAGTTAGGGATTGCCTTGTAATGCACATTGGTGATTTCCTTAATGTATGTCCGATCCACTTCCAACGTCTTTTCCTAATTTCCTCTTCAGCTGGAAGCTGGTTTGTCCTCTCCCATAAAACGCTGTTGCTGATAGTATCCGGCCGATGGATGTTGAGTATTTTGCGTAGACAACTGTTTATAAATACGTTTACCTTCCTGATGATGGTCGTAGTAGTTCTCCGCCTGTAGCTCTTCTAGAGTTACTGCCGGTCCCAAGCCCGGGTAAAGGAGGAGGGTTGGGCATGGGGTTAGCGACCCCATCCCGCAGAAAAGCTAACTCGCTAAAAAAATGCTAACCAAAAGCTAGCATACAATGTAGAAAATAATGGGAAAAATCGTACCATTTTAAGAATATTATGAATACTTACCAAAGATGCTATATCACTAAGTTGTTGTAAATCGTAAGAAACATTTTCAAATGTATCTAAGTTTATTCCATTCACAATTAGACGATTGAATACAGGTGAAAATTTTTGTAATATAGATTGTTCAAGTTGAGGTATTAATTCTGTTTGATTAAAATGTTGACTATCTAAAGAATTATCATTCTCTTTTGTATTGCATTCAGATATACCTAACATTTGGATTAAATCTGTAAGGATCTTGCGCTGAAGTAGAAAAATGATTGAAACAAAAAAATATAAAAACGATAATGTTTAACATACATGATGTTCCTTAAGAAGTCAAAATAAACAAGTTAATATTTTTCACTTACAAAAATATGGGATTATCAGGTGTGAGGATGGTCCACAGGTGAAGTTGAGGAAGCTCTAAGGAGCCCAGAAGGAGCCGGACATATCCCATCCAATCAGCTTTTGGAAGAATATTCTAGAATCACTACGTGTAGCTTCCTTATTGGACAATGCTGATAACTCCCTGTGTGCGGATTGGATAACTATAATGATGATTTCTACTAAAAACTATAAATACCTGACAGGTTTGTACCATAATCAACACTGTTTGGAATAACATTCCTCCTACTTGTCTTCTGATTTGTGACTTGGGAGAGTTCTAGCGTTCCAGTGCTCAAGTATTATGCGACAGACTAAGAATCTAAGTTCGAGATATAACATCAGGACTGTTGTGTTTTTGGAAAGGTGAAAATATATACTTATTAAGTCATAAAATAAATAGTATATTGTAAAAACTTTTTTTCAGTAAGTTAATTTCTCAAACATGTTCACTAACATTCAGTTGAAGTAACTACTTCTATGAATTCGGTGTTCATCTTGTTGCGTTAATGAAGTGTGGTAACTCGGACCGATGCATATATGTACCTGGTCCGACATTGTAGCTGACTGACAGACTGACTGAATTGAATTAAATATTTACACATTTTAACCGTTAAGTGAATATCTAATTAAACTGTTTTTTTTTAAAATTCTGTAGTTAAAAAAGGTTAAGTAGAAACAATCGTAGAGTTTATTTGGGATAGTTACAGCAAGTAGAGGCACCAAAAAGACTGAATCACAAAAATAAGATGATCACAGTGCTCAGAAATAAATAAAGGAACGACCATATAATCAACAAATAGATGAAAACAGTATTTAACAAGATATACAGTTTAGTTAAAAAATGTGATCTCATTCTTATGAAAAATGTAATAGAACATTACAGCAAGATCCCAACTGATAGATATTCTGGGTCATAATCTAATAGTATTTCAAGCTACTGAGTCGTTGTATTCCTAGGACCAAAACAACAGAGTTTTGAATTAATAACAGACCCCAGTTTCACACATCTAGTATTCAGATTACAGTACTATGCCATAAAATGACCACCTTCCCGCTTTTTCCATTTGGTCCCAAAGTTTGAAAGTGTAATGCTCGGATTGGGAACCTCTGGGATGATATCCAAAAAGCAGAAGCAGGGTACCGAAGCCGGTGTTTCAAAATAATGACACCAACTGAAGTATCGTCACTGTGCAAGGATACACAATCCCTAACATCATGATCACCAGTAAAATGGTGTTGCTATTTGATGTAAGCAACCCTTTGGATAAAAGGATTATTGAACACCAGCAGTTTCCGAAAATCCTTAGCTACAAGAGGCTAGGTTCCACAAGACTAAGCAAAAGAATTTCAAACACAGGCTCCTGCGATTTGTATAGTTTGTGTATGAACGACATCTGTATACTGAAAATCGACATATCTTTCTCCAACAAAAAAATCCACAGCTCAACCAGTTTATTCATTTATTTATTTGAACACATAAATTTTGTACAAAGGGGCACCGAATACATACACACAAGTCACTTGATTTGTGTGTGAGCTGTGATAATGCCCGGGTGTCTAGACCGGAGCAGGTGGTTTCCATAGGGAGTCACACCCAGAGCCTTCGACCTAAAGGTCTGATCCACAAGGCAGTGGAAAAACTTTAGGAGATGCAGTCCCATGGTAGCCAGTGACCAACGATTGATTCATACGCCATTTGTTCCTTCAGGATCCTGGAGCCCATGTGCACTATTGGTTTGAAATCAGGGTTTACCAATTCCCCTAGGCGGACCCTCCGTTTCCACCAACCCAGTTAAAGCGCCGAATATTCGCTTTTCGTCCTCTCAATTTCGTAAACAGCAGTAACGCCGCGAGAAGGCAGTGAATACGACTAGTAAGTTGATAATTATTGCATAAACTACGGAAGCACTTTTTACCAATAGAAACAACGATAGTATTATTATAAGATGATGAAATTTTTTTGTTCACAAGAAGTTTACTTAACTTGGTAAGCTCTCTGACTGGAAGTTCGACATCAAACTTGGAAAGAAGCGGGATAAGGTGCTCTAAGCGTGGTTGCCTGGAGCGCATGCGAATTTAAATCTCCCTGAAAGCCTCTACTTTGCTATGTGGGTCGATAGTCAATAATCAAGGAACATGTAACAGTCTGATCAAAATTCCTAGAGCAAAGGGCCTCTTAAACCTTACCTGTAATTGCTCTACCCGGAATTCTAGTCGAGTTTTAAGGTTACTTAATTGACGTACCATAGATTTCAGAGGCTGAGTTGTTGGCACCAGATAAAAGGCATAATTAAATTTCATTGAGTATGTGACCAAATACAACAAGCTGTAATGGGGATAAGTTGAAATTAGTATAATAAAATCATAGCCCCCAAAATGCCCTGGTACGGCCGAGAGTGGGGAGAGTCCGCTCTCCCTCTCCAAATGCTCTCACATGGCCACGCGTACATAGCCTCTTCCAGGGAAGTTCTACCCACTGCCTTCTCGTGGCATTACTGTTGTTTACGAAAGTGAGAGGATGAAAAGCGAATGTCCGGCGCATTAACCGGGTCGGTGGACATGGATAAGTCCACCTAAGGGAGTTAGAAAACCCTGATTCTAAACCAATGGTGCACATGGGCTCCAGGATCCGGAAGGAACAAATGGCGAATAAACCAATCGTTGGTCACCGGCTACCATGGGACTGCATCTCCTGACGTTGCTCCACTGCCTTGTGGATCAGACCTTTAGGTCAAAGGCTCCGGGTGTAGCCCCTTAAGAAAACCACCTGCTTCAGTTTGGGCACCCAGGCAGTATCACAGCCCTCACACAAATCGAATGAGATTTATGCGGCGCATATGTATCTGGTACCCCCTTGTACCAATATTTATGTGTATAAATAGATAAATAAAATAAAATCATATAATAAAATGTCTGAACAGCCACTATGGTTTAAGAGATCTTTATTATCTATATTAAAGGCTTCCATATGATAAATGCATACGTTTAAGATTCACCGGATGAAAGTGAACGTATTAAGTCGTGATGTGTCAGCAAACAAGAAGACAATAGAGATATTTTCTACTAACTTGTCTCCTCAACAAGTGAGCACGCGATGACTCGTAGCGGCAGTTCACATTATACGTACTTCTGGATCAATATAAAAACTACCAAACTGCAAAGCCCCGATCGGAGGAAAGAAACGCTATCAAAAATGGAATTTGAAAGCAAAACATCGAAGCAAGAATATGAACAGATGGAATCTGTACTTCATTCTAATAAGCAAATGCCGCCAGTCATGGTGTTTACGTGATGTAGCTAAAGTGACTCAAACTACTGACTACTAACAAGTAATATAGTAAGAGACAGAAAAATGAAATTATAGACTAAAATGTCTATTCAACAGATAATATATACATGAGTAATATTACCTCATTATGTAAATCTTTAACTGATTGAAACCAGTTTTCCCAGTCGTGTTTTGTTTTACGTAAGCGGATAATTTCTTCGCGTGTAGATTTTATGCGATTTAACAGATCAACTATTTTAACCTAAAATGAAAATACATAAACTACCGAATGATTTAATAATCGTCATAATAATAAGTTTCATATTTCATTCAACTTGAAGAATATTCAATCATGAAAGGTTCCATATTTTTGAATGAAGATGAAAAAACCATGTTTTACATAATCACCTAGTGATTCTAAACAGAATCAAACAAATCCAATGAATTATTATGTTATCCTTGATTGCTAATGCCGCTATTTTTCAATCAGAACATGCAAGATAGAAATGTGGTTTGGATGATGACCTGTAGATAGAAGTCCAAAAACGTTTCATCGAAATTTTCTTGCAAATGAGTTAATTTTGATATTTTTGTATAGCTCGAAGTTTACAGTTTTGGGTGTGCTAGTTGTTCACAATATCTAGGAAAGTGAAGTAATCAAACTGCATATGAAAATGAATTTCGAAATTGGTCAGTCTGGAATAAATTTTGTATCCCAGATTGATACTAGTGCTGATGGAAATGGATAATTGTCATGCGATATTATGTTAAACCTGAAGTTGGAAACATGGATTGTTACATTCCAAAGTAGTGGCCTCAAAGAGTCTTGGTTGCCGCAAAACCCGGAGGTTTTGGTTTCGTTATTACATAAAATCTTGAACATGTACTGTCGAGAAATACCAAGCTATGATGAAACAGCTATTCAGATCTTCCTAAGCCTAAATAACTCTCAGGCCGATGTCAGTCTGAAGTAAAACCAGATTTTAAAATATTGACGAATCAATTTCCCAAATGAGAATAAAAGACCAACGCAAAATCCTATAGACTTCATCAGTTGTAATACAAGTAAGACTTTGGTCTTTCATCAGGTCAGAGGACGTACCAGAATCATCCTCTCAGGTTTTCTCCCATTAGACCAGTGTATTACAGAAAACATCAATACTGAAGGTATGGTGATGTACCAGGTAAGATAAAACATGAAATAATGACTGTTTTAACAAATAACTTACAAATAAAATATGATCTAAATTAGACACTAATTCAACCACAGATATTGTCAAATATTCGAACGGAAACTCACATAATCACATTCTACTTTATTCACAATATAATGTGATGTATAACGTTGAAACAATGTCCAAACAGTATATGCAGCTAATGATATATCAGACAATGAATCAACATCTAATTCATTGAACTTTTTTACAGGATTATCCAAGGTTAGTGAACCAGAAGAATGTTCAATTACACTACCGTGTCCCATATTATCATGTGAGTGAATTGCAGAAGCAATTGAATCCTATTTATTATTAATTTTTAATAAACAATAATAAATAAATCGGTCCAATCTATCAATCAATTAGAAAAATCATAGACAAATATGGAACAAGGAATCAAATCAAAGGGAGATACATTCAAAATATAGAGGCAGACAATGACAAGTAAAAGGTCAACAATAACCAATCAAGATCGAGGTTCACAGAACAAGTTGTGAGTCATATGTGGAGCAGTCCGGACATTTCACTCCTGCCTGAAGTTTATGCTGATGATTTTGTTCAAAATAACAATGAAAGCTCCACGACCAAACCATACAGCTCAGAGAAAAAAAGTTCACCTAGAGCAACTGACTGCCTATTCTTATTTGTTATTTCTTCTTTATAAGTATTTGTCAGTTAGTTGAAAGCTGTAGTTTTAGTAAACCTCAACATCAAATTATAGACCACGGAAAAGATTTTACTCCGTGATCAATACTTAACCTTAATGTATCAGACAGTTTACGCACATAATGACTATAAAAATACTGCGGCAAAGCTATGTTGACCAGGACTGATTGACAACAGAAAATAACAAAGCATTGATACAATACCCAAGGGTTAAGCTTACCAATCTGGTCTTTATTTATCACCTATGATATTTTATCATGAGTAATATGTGTTAATACTTTGTACATGAGCATGTCGTTTAATTACATACAAAACGTGATCCCTGATCATCCGGGGCGTGAGTCAGTAAGTCTGGTCAATAGCCATTACTTTATTTATCGTTTACATTCGACTACTTGGTTTTAATAATCGAGAATCTACTCATCAAATTGTTAGAAACATTCTTCTGTTAAAGAGAGATACCTTATTGTGTAGCTTGTGTAGATTGGTCTGATATAATATGCCGTGGGCTTAGCTGAATGTCGTATAACCAGAATTGAAGGTTCTGAGCATGAAGTCGAAAATTTTCAGGAAGTTATGACTGCGGAAGTACGACTTCGAGACTCTCTATCAACTCTGTTCTAAATATCGAATGGTTCTGAGCGATGTTCAGATTATGATTGAGTTAGAAGCATTTTAATAGATTCCATCTACGGCTTCATTAACTGAATGCATAGTTGATATTTTGACAGCCAATCTTTATCCTGAAGTTAATATTATAAAGGAGGTTTCTGACAGTTTACATCTGGCCACTAATTTTCGTTTCGATCTCCAAATACATATGCAACCATTTCGAAAGCTTTACAACCCGTGTGAAAAATTGTGGTTGCAGTTTTTTATATTTATTTTCACTAGTATGTAAGTTCACAGGCCTATATTATATATTATGTAAGCACTAAATCCTAAATTCATTGATGTTGTATATCTTGATTGTATAGTTGTAGTAAACAGTGAATAAATAAGCGGTCGCTATTTGAATAAAATCAAGATGCAATATCATGTGACTTAAGGGAAGTTGAAAATTAGTTTGTTGGTGAAAAACGAAAGTGGTAATTCACGAGTTTTAAATCATAACAGCACCGTAACAGTAAACAATATAATAAAAGGAATTCAATACGCCTACTTACACGCAATACATGATAAGTGAATAATTACTAATTCTATCGGGCAACTTACATCAATTACTAGCCGAGCATTCGATACATTGACTCCGAATTTCGGAGACGATTGCCGCTTCACAATAGAACTGTTTTGTCGTTCATTGATCGGCTTTTCTCTTACAGACGAAGCCTAAGATGTTATAAAGCAAGTATAATCCAAACACTTCACCTACAGATCGATGGATAGTATTTGCTTTTTCCAAATAACGTGAAGCAACTAAAAGATAAAAAAAGAAGCAAACAATTGGGTAGCATGTGAAAAATCTATCGATTATTAATAACAATAACGCTAAATGATATCGTTGTAGGACAAATTAACATACATTAGGAAATGTGGATTATTTGATTATGAATCAATAGCTAAGTAGTAACATGGTTAGCATCATACACAAAAGTTTCACATTTGATTTTAAAACCGGTCAAATGAAATCAACTGAATTTAAGGATTTATGATGAAACATTTATTTACCGCTTCGAATGATTCATTTATAGGTAGCTTTTGACTGACTAACAATGGGACATATTGAACAAGTACGGATACAGTCAGTCATATTCTTTCTGATACACTGAGATAAGTCCTCGTATACAAAAGTCATGAAAAAATACATTTGATTTGAAGTAATACAACGTTTTATTGACTCGCTGGATAATTTTATACAAGAGATAAAAATTCGTATATCAGATTTTTGTACATTGAAAGGACTTTACCGAAACACCATGAATTGACAAAAACCTGAATTTCCACATAACATTAATGTACAATTAAATCAGATACGGTCCTGGTATGTTTGATAAGATTATAAGTCAATTCTCTGTAACATGAGTAAATAGGTAATTAGGATTGTGGTCTGTAGATTGAGATATTAGCTAAAGTCTAGGAGCGGACATCTGGTCAGTATGACTACGTCCGGGCCTAAAAGCAGACTGATTTTCTCGAGCTTCATATAAGCGTTGGACCATCGAAGCTAATTTTTAGACTCTGTATTAGCCAAACGGATTACTCTCTGGGTGTTTTGTTCTTTCTTACAGACTGGGACGATCAGAGGTTGAGACGGGACAACTCTGTTTCTAAAATCTAGCTAATATCTCACTCAACCTCACAGCTAAAAGTTTGACCATCTTCCTCGAAAATCTCTCAGATCAAGCCATTAGGGTTTGCTGCTATCCCTCGATTTAAGTGACCCAATGCCTTTTCAACAGTTGGAGGACTTGTGTCAATTTGCCATTCAGGTTGATTGGAGATAAACGATAACTGAAGGCTGGTTAGAGGTCAGTTGAACTGCCCCCTAAAGTCTTCTGCCAATGTCTTAACTCCTAGATCAAAAGTGGGTGACACTTCTGTTTTGTTTCGAAATAGTCTCAATGACATTTGCATCTTTAATAACTACTTCCTTTATCGGTCTGTTGAGTTATCTGATGCTACCTACTACTGCTACATTTCCATCTCTTTCATTTTCGTTCCCCGCCAATTCTCACGACCGTTACGTGAACTTATTGTCGGTTTATGTTTGAGTTGTTATCGAGCTTTATCACCATCCCAGCCTACAGGGATAAGTTTTTGAGAACCATAATTTTCAGCTTTGATTAGATGGTTTTTGAAATAAATTCCATGAATGAACCAGTAGAAAGATGAAAATGCAACGTCCGACCATTTCGTATATAAATTGAAAGCTAATAAACTGATTTTTTTTATTTTATTGAGCTTACCAATATGTAACTCAAGACTAGCTAAGTAGTAAATCATATTGTATTTGTTATTTTAAGAAACACAAAAGCTGAGTTAACGTACTGTAGGCTGTTTTTCTTCTCGGATGTTTAAAAAAGTTTTCCCTGTGGTCACTCATAGAATTGCATGGACAAATTATCTACGCGGACTCAAAAATGTGCTGAATCGCTTTTATGCCGAAGAAATTTTGTGAAAATAAACAACAAACGTTAAAAAAAATAGCATGTATATATGAACAAGTTTATAGAAATACCAAAAAGTTGGCACAAAATGTGCTGGAAGGTAAAATAGCATATTACCAGCCAAATTACGGAAAAGGAATAAATGCAAAAGTCACTTATTGGTATGGGGATTTAAAATAGAAGTATAAGAAGACACGTACTCTGGTGTACGTCATATTTTTGAATCACTGGAATATTTTATTTATATAAACACAAACATTGGTACAAGGAGTCACCAAATATATGCGTGTCACACCTCATTATTCGATTTGTGTAAGGGCTGGAATACTGCCCGGGTGCCCAAATCGAAAGAGGTGGTTTCCATGGGGGGGCACTCTCCGAGCTTTTGAACTAAAGGTCTAATCCACAAAGCAATGGAGCAATATTAGGAGATGCGGTTCCATGGTAGCCGGTGACCGACGATCGATTCGTACGCCACATGTTCCCTCAGGATCCTGGAGCCCACGTGCACCACTAGTTTAGAATCAGGGTATTCAACTACCTCAGGGGGATCCATCATATCCACCAACCCAGTTGAAGAGCTCGAAATCCTCTTTTTCTCTCTCAATTTCATAAACAACCCCTCCCACAGTGAAGCAATGAGAACTTCCATGGTAGTAGCTGTGTGGTCGCAATAGGAGTACTGTGGTGTGGGCTACTAATATCCACATAAGTAGTATATAACGACGGTCGGGCATTGAATGTATTTCACTAGAAGATCGATAACGAAAGAACGGGAATGAAACGCAATTGGTATGAAAATGCATGAACAATAATAATCAGAGACGATGGACTAATATTTTCGGAAGGAACGGTCAAAATTGAGACAACTGATTGATAGTTTGCAAAGGTTTACAATAACTCTACGCGAAATTACATTCACAACATAAACAATAATGTTAATAGAGGTTATTATAGATAAAGAAGCATTTTGTACTGTTAGCTTATACGTTCCATTCTCTACACGCAGGGACCAACTTTATTTGATATTAGATTAGGTCTTATTTATTTATTTAAACACATAAATATTGGTACAAGGAAGCACCAGATACATATGCGCCTCACAAATCTCATTTGATTTGTGTGAGGGCTGTGATACTGCCCAGGTGCCCAAACTGAAGCAGGTGGTTTTCTTAGGGGACCACAACCCGAGCCTTTGACCTGAAGGTCTAGTCCACAAGGCAGTGGAGCATCGTGAGGAGATGTAGTCCCATGGTAGCCGGTGACCAACAAGAGGTTCATTCGCCATTCGTTCCGTCAGGATTCTGGAGCCCATGTGCACCATTGGTTTAGAATCAGGGTTTTCCAACTCCCCCAGGTGAACTTCCCGTGTCCACCAACCCGGTTAAAGCTCCGGACATTCGCTTTTCGTCCTCTCACTTTCGTAAACAACAGTAGTGCCACGAGAAGGCAGTGAGTAGGACTTCCCTGGCAAAGGTTATATATTTGCGTGGCCATGTGAGAGCATTTCGAGAGGCAGAGCGGACTCTCCCCACTCTCGGCCGTACCGAGCCATTGGGGGCAGTTGGAGGCAGATTAGGTCTGGCCTTATGTCATATATTTATAATGAGTATTTTACAAAACTACAGCAACAGTCACCAAGTGTTGTGTTCAATTTTGAATTGCAATAACGAAAACAGTGATTCTTGCTGCGGGCCGAGGAGTGAATGGATTCAACGTTTATGTTGTCCCTGATCAATTTTTTTACTGTTTTTTGAACACATTCACATTCTCGATTGAATTTTATGCGTTCAAATAAATGAGACGTAGCGTATAAACGTTTGTATGAGTTAGTATTTCGTTATAATTACTGGGGAATTTCAATAACTATGTTTAACGTGCCTGGAAAAAAACCAACTTTTCAGATCTCGGTTGAGAATAATCATGTCCATCAGTTACAATTTTGGCATTTGACCGATAACGTACTGTTAATATTTTCGAAAAACTAATTGAAAACTTGGTAAGCGAAAGGCATTTGACACATGAATTACATTTCAAATCGTGTCGATATGATAGAAATTCGGTTTTCTTAGGAAGATAATGGTAAAAGTAGACTAGTATTCAGGCGAAAAAAATCTTAGAAAAAAACTAAACTGTATGGCGTGAATTCAGGTGAAGAAATATGCTATTTGTGAGACGTAGATGACTTGGTGTTAAATTAAGAGGAAGGAATACTATTTAGTGTAAATCTGTAGGAAAATCGGACTTGGTCAATTACAGTGAGAACTACATTTATCGCGAGACATGTTCCCCCCAGAAAATCAGCAAGGATATGATCTGCGGAAGAAGCAACGGAAGTAAAGATAGAAAATCTAGGATATTCGCACGAATTTCATTCATTTATATGGTTAGGTAGCATTTCGATACCCTAACTCTCATTCCTAACCCTTACTTAACTCTAAATACCAAAGCCAATTTATAACTCCCTTTAGACTCTAGTAATTATGTGAATATTCTACATGTCACACGAGTCACTCAAAATTCCCGACAAAATTATCGTTGACTGGACAATCTCGACACTTCTTTTTCGTGAGATAATGAGCACGAAGGAATTTAGGATTATTGAATGATTTTGTTTGACCGACGTTTGATAACCATTTTACATAAGTGAATATTCTGAACATAAAAATTGACATTGCTAAATAATATATGAATAAACCAACAATCAACTGAAAACACGTGAAAATAGACGATGCACCCGCCGGGTTCAGCCTTTAATAAGTCTGCGTTTAGCCTGAAGGTGCCTTGTGTGCATGGAAGTAGTATAGGGAATCGGATGGATAAAAGGACCAAAAAAACGTTCCCATTAAGCAGTGAGGATACAAAAAGCACTTATATTGGATGACGAAAGTGATAAAAAGCAATTAAAAATAACAGTCACAAGATTAAGGCAGTCTCATACTCAAAGCTACCAGTTGACAGCTTACTGTTTTGGACACATCACAGCCAACAACGTCAAGATAGCTAAATAGCGCAACAACACTGATAACGCGCCTATAGATTGATTTATGTTTTTTTGCCATAAACAAACACTTTATGAGAATTAATTAGCTATGTATCAAATAAACGATCATGATCAACTTTACTACACCATAAACTAGAACCGATCAGTTCATATTCTGTCAAAAAAACAAATATGCCATTATAACTGTAGCGGTTAATAAATCTACAAGATAAATAGTTTTCGAGTCTTCGACGTTGATGCAGACCTAGCTAGTTTTACTGGACAAATCTTATACAAGACTGTTTGTCACGAATTCCCATTGTGTACTCTACTGAGCACCACTCGCAACAACTGGATAGCTTAGATCACACATTTCTTGACATACCGATAATATTCTCAATACACCATCGCACTGCGTGTAGAGGTTACTGATCTGCGAACTTTCGACAAGGGCCTCTTTGGACAGTTCTTCTTACTAAGCATCCTCAAAAGGTGCAAATTAAATCCATGAACGAACTAGCAGCATCTACTGAATAGGTTCTGCAGATCACCGGAATCCACAGAACACACGTTAGTCTTGTCGAAGGAAATCCCGACACGATACAAAGAGAAAATACAGATCTCTTCTTGTAGACCTTAAATATATGGATATGGTATTCTAGTTTATAGTAATTGCAGGCATAATGACCTGATTAAAATTGAAGGTGTTCAAAGAAGGTTCACCAAAGCTGTTTTGGGGTATTCTGACAACAAAGACTATCACCAAAGATGTCAACAACTCAAACTAGAACCTCTCTGGATCAGGCGTATTAAATTAAACCTTATCTTTCTCTACCGGCTTCTTAACGGTATTTCTTACTCTTCGCTATCTACCCCTTCATACTCTATGATACCGTCCCACAATCTACGCATTAAGGAAAATATCCTAGTGATTCCAAAAACCCACACAAATTTACGCCAGAATTTTTTTGTTATTCGCTACTCAACCATGTGGAATAGACTGCCAACGAACCTCCGATGCAGTGAAACTATAATCCGGTTCCGAAGTCTTCTTGATGATTTTCTTTCCGAAAGTGGATTATGTCACCTACTGAATATCAACGTGCCTAACAATGATTTATACAAAAAAGGTCCGTTATCTATCTAACTGACTGAAAAGCAAAGTGAAACCCTTGAAACTTTTCATGCCTATTCTATTTCATTTTTATTCATCTTAGTATATGAAGTCTGCTTATGTTCGTATTTATAATTACTACCGTTATTAATACCGACACATGAGATATTCTTTTCATCTCTTCATGTCCTTTTAAACATACTCTATTCATAAACATCCAAAGTCTACAATTAAAAACAAAAAACCCTATGTTACACTCAAACAAATAAATTATCAGATTTTTTTTATAATCTCCACAACATATATATATAACATATAGAAATTTATATTTAAATTATCCTTTGCAATTAATTGTGACTATCATAGCACCATTCTAAATTAGTACTATTATTGCACTAATGTTTATACTAATACCCGGTTTCACTCTGTATACTGTTACATAAATCTACACGCATTTATCCGAGTTCAGTAAAGATTTATTATTATTGTTGCTATTGTTGTTGTTATTATTATTATTTTTTAAAGTTATTCGTTTATCTCAAAAGTCCATATCCATCATACTATTATGATCATGGTTGGAACCTTTCACTAAGTGCTCATTTCTTTTCTCTCTATTTTTTCCTTCTAAATAAATATTATTCTTAAGATTACGAAGCTTTCGATTAAGACAATAATTTGTGTTACGCTGAATTCAACTTATCAGACTCGTTTTATCTTCACTATGTATATATTTCGTGCCTTAAGGTAACCCTCGTGCTATTGATAGAAGAAACTAGAGAAGTAGTGAATAGGTCTTTATTTCGATCTTCGCGCAGTCATAGTGGAGCGTGGGATTATCTGTTCAGACAAACAAAGGCCCTCAACATTCAATATAAGATAATAGGGAATATAACGCTTACAAAAAGTAAGGAAGTGAATGAATACTTGAACAATACTGTTTTAGCATATGCTTGGTTGTTTGGGGTCAACTCTTAACCAACCAACCTGAGCTGTTACATTAGCTTCCCCTTAGAATCGACTTCCGTAGGAACGTCGGTTCGATTAACCTATCTATCGAAAACACCTTAGTTCTATTTCTCATCCCAAGGCGAAATTATCAACTCGCTCACTATTTGACTTACAATCAGTCACGACTAACGCTTTCAACGATAGTCCATGGATGTCTCTTCATTTACTAGCTTGTCATCTTATTTTGTAGCATGTGATCTTTTCTACAACTATCGCTGATGGTTTGCTGCGTGCTTTCAAGAGAAAGTGTGAGAATGTGGAATAGGAATATCTGAGGAAGTGCCGCGAGCGGGCTACCCAACACCATGTTGGTGAGGTACGATTTTTCCATGCTCAGACCGGCTATCAGGTGTTTACTCACCTGCCTCTTGAGTCGCCCTCAAGTGAAAAGTAAAGAAGAGTCTACTTCAAAGGTAATGGTGAAAATTAAGCAAACCTGAAGAACTGCTTCACTGCCTGCATAAAATAATAAGATACAAAATGGAAATACATAAATGCAATTGATAATTGCTCTGTTCATGTAAGTGCTTGGCCTCCAGAACGGATTGGTATTCTGGAAGGAAATAAACATAGTGTAGATATCTTGTGCACGAAGAACCATGAAAACAACAAAAAATACTCTTTTGTAATGCATATATGTAAAAGGGTGAACTTGCTAGAAGTTGGACTCTTTAACAAAATCGATCAAATGCATGACCTTGAGCCAGTGATGACCGCCTTTTACAACTAGGTGCGTAACCAAGGGTGCATCAGAGTAATCCACAAAACGGAAACGAATATACGGTTAAGAAGAAAAAAAAGTTGTGTGGAGTATGCGGATCAAGTACAGTTGTGTCAAATACCCTTTTCTGGTTTGATTTAGGTATGCATGATATATTGAAGCAATATTTCGTCAATTCATCCAAGTAACGAATTGGTTTGCACCTCAAAAGTGTGTAAGTCCTATTACTCATTAGTATTATGAATGATTAGTCGATAAAAGGAAAAATTACAGTCATTCCCTCGTGGTTTGATGTGGTCTAATGGCTAGGCACACGGTCCAGCATTCAGGAGGGCAGAGGTTCGAGTGCGTGGGGCCTGTGTTTTTGTTCACCAAAACCCCCTTCAATACGACGTTTGTTGGCCATAAGTTGCTCAGATATGAGAGAAAGATAACAAGAGGACGGATTGATATGTCAAAGTGCCATATTGGAACAGTACAAGTTCTTTGTTTGTATTAATAATAATACTTTAGAAAAATGTATACAGATATATAAGAAGTACAACCAACATAGTTAATTAACCAGAAAAAGAAATTATAAAACTCGCCTGGGTTGCTTTTTGAATTCGTTGTATTTGCCAGTGTTAGTTGTATGAGTTTGATTAAAATCATCAGCCATCGTTTCGGAATACCTAGCTTATGTGTCCAGTATTTAAAAAATATATTTAACATAACACTTATATATCAAAGGTAAAATGTCTGGGGAGTTGTGAGGCTGAATGAGGAAAAAAAATTATTTTTAAGTAGATGCAGGGTCTGATTAGCTACGTGGTTAGATTTATCCTGCAGCCGAAACTGTCAACATCCTTGACTGACTAATCGGATGTGCCCAGCGAACCGTTTTAGTCATTTGTAAAGATTTATCATCTTTACATTTCGATTCCGTAATGGGTTTGTCAGTTAAACGATCTAACAACACGTATGGTGGTTCATGATCTAGATAAGCCGGCTTTAGCCTATCAATACTTACTGTGTCGATGTTTCCATGTTTTTCTATCACGAAATATTTAGATTTTCTTGAGACGACTTTGAAAGGACCTTCAAATGGAGGACTGAGTGGTGCTTTTATTTTGTCACATCTTATCCAGACGTGCGTGCAATTGCTTAGGTCTTTAGGTATATATACGGCGCGCGATTGTTCACGAGTATTAATCGGCTTAAGTTTAGACATGTGGTCCCGTAGTTGATCTACATAATTTTCTAAATTAAGTTTTTGACTGTTAGTATTAGGGTTAATAAATTCACCTGGTAGTCTCAGAGTTGTTCCGAAAACCAGTTCCGCAGCTGAACACTGTGCGTCAGTTTTGACAGATGTTCGTATTCCCAACATAACTAACGGTAGGAATTCTGTCCACTGATTGGGGTTTGAGTGAGATATAAGGGCGGTTTTTAGCTGACGGTGAAAACGTTCTACCATTCCATTAGCCTGAGGATGATATGCAGTGCAGCGTATCCTATTGGAGCCTAGAAGTTTAGCCAAGTTATTAAATAACTCGGATTCGAATTGCGCTCCTCTATCCGTCGTTATTGTTATGGGTGTACCAAAAATGGTTACCCAGTTCTGCATGAAAACTTTGGCTACTGTTTCCGCTGTGATGTCCGTTATCGGGATGGCTATAGGGAATCTGGTAAATCGATCTATGCATGTAAAAAGATAATTAAAACCGTTTGAACGTGGTAAAGAACCTACCAAGTCGATATGCACATGGGCAAAACGTGCATCTGGTTGCGAGAAAACACCTATGGGTGAATTTGTGTGACGATTTATCTTTGATTGTTGACATGCTGAACACTCTCTAACCCATTTGTGTACATCCTTCTGTAAATTCGGCCATATATATCTGGCATTGATTAGTTTTGTTGAAGCTTTTGCGCCAGGATGAGACAAAGAATGAAAGTTATTATATATCAACTTTCGCATACTTTTGGGAACGAAAGGTCGCGGCATTGCCTTGGTCGTGTCACAGTAGATTAGAATACCATCGACAGGTGATGGGAACTGTTTTAAATTAAGACTTGAATTGTTTGTTTTAAGCAGGTTTTGCAATTCTAAATCCTGCTCCTGTTCGTTTCTCAACGTCTTGAAGTTTACTGTAGACTGCTGTAGCACGTTTATTTCTAGCCTAGATAAAGCATCTGCCGCCTGATTGTCCTGACCTTTGACATGTCGGATATCGCTTGTGAACTGTGATATATAGTCAAGGTGTCGGACTTCCCGAGGTGAGTATTTATCAGCTCTCGCTTTTAGTGCATTCGTTAGTGGTTTGTGATCCGTAAAGACTATAAATTCCCTGCCTTCTAACATGTGTCGGAAGTGTTTAATGGTTAGGTAGATTGCAAGAAGTTCTCGCCCGAAGGTAGAATACCTTGTCTCTGCTGGAGCGAGTCTTTTTGAGAAGAAAGCAATTGGGTTCCAGGCGTTTTTAACCAGTTGGTTAAGGGTAACGCCTACTGCTTTATCTGAAGCATCCACCATCAAAGCAAGTGGGGAAAGAGAATTCGGATACATCAACGTAGTTGCTTGAGCTAATTTATCTTTAAGCTGTTTAATAGCTTCGACAGCGTCAGAAGACAGTTTGAATTCTTTTGGTTTTCCTTTTAGTGAATCTGTCAAAGGTTGCATTAATTGTGCACAACCTGGTATGAATCTGCGATAAAAGTTAATTAGACCTAGAAAACTTCTCAGTTGTGTTAGAGAACTAGGTATGGGGTATTGTTTAATGGTGTCTACTTCTTTTTTGATCGGTTTAATCCCTTCTGGGCTTATTGTGTGACCGAGAAATTCTAAAGTTTGAACACCGAAAACACACTTACTTTGATGTATGTTTATTCCATGTTCATCCAGTCTTTTTAACACTGTTTTTACATGCTGTTTGTGTGATTGCAAATCGGGGCTGGCAATTAACAAGTCGTCTATATACCCCTGCGCAAATGGCATATCTCGAAGTAGATTGTCTATGAATCTTTGAAATGTCTGTGTCGCATTTCTCAGGCCGAATGGCATGCGTACAAACTCGAATAAGCCAAAGGGTGTTGTAATAGCTGTCTTGGGGATATCTTCATCCGCCACTGGGATATTGTGATATGCCCTGACTAAGTCAATTTTAGTGAATATGTTCATACCCTGTAAACCGTTTGTGAAATCTTGGATATGCGGTATTGGGTACCTATCTGGTACGGTTTGACGGTTGAGGGCTCTGTAATCCCCGCACGGTCGCCAGTCACCTTCATTCTTCTTTGGGACCATATGCAAAGGGGATGCCCATTGACTATCAGAGGGACGGATAATACCCAGTTGTAGCATATGATCAAACTCGGCCCTAGCGATTTTGAGCTTATCTGGTGCTAGTCTCCTGGGTTTTGCAAAAACCGGTGCACCTTCGGTTTTGATAGTGTGACTTACTTTTAGTTTGTCTTTAGAAGGCTGTGGGTTTGGTTTAGTTAAGTTTGGAAATTCTGCGAGTATATCTTGGAATTTCGCTGTTGTTACTGGAGGAGTTTGAATCAAGTTAAGAGAGCTGATGTGACTTTCTTTGCCTTTTGTGTAATACGAAGTTTCTTTTAGTGTTAATCGCCGTCTCTTGGTGTCAACTAGAAATTCGTATCTCTCTAGAAAGTCCATCCCCAGTATTGCCAGATCTAAGTCGGCTACCGTGAAAACCCAAGGGAATTGCCTCCTGAACCCCAAATCTAGGGTTAAGTTTTTCTGCCCAAATGTCGCAATTTTAGTTTTATTTGCAGCTTGAAGTGTAATTGATGATGTTTCTCGACTAATCTCAGTTTTATTTTGAGGGGTGATGCTAAGAGCAGCGCCAGTATCCACCAAGAAATTCAAGCCAGAGTTTCTGTCTCTAACATAAAACAAGCTACTGTTTAGGCGCCCCTCCTCAGTCGTCGCGACCTGGGGAGGGGTTACTCGTTTCCCGCTGTCTTAGAATTATGCTTAGGTCAGGCGCATGGTTGCATGCACTTGGTTGAGTTGACACCAAACTTCCAGTGGTACCAACAAAACTGCCCAGGTTGTCTGGACATTTGTGACCTGTTTTGTGACTTGGATCGTGGTCGTTGTAGTGACCTGCTCCTGTTTCTATGACCCATTTGCATTCTGGTGACAGCCTCAGTGAGACTCTTAACACTCGCAATGAGTCCTTCTATGACGGGGTCTTTTGCTGATTCTACTTTTTGTGTGTGATTTATTGTGCCTGGTCCAGTTGGAGGACCTCTCTCCATTATTCTATCGGCTATACGCGCTAAATGAGATAATGAGGTTTCAGGATCTTGTGCATCCAAACAGTGTTGGACGTAGCATGGGAGAGCTTGTATCCACCCTTGTTTTAGGACTCTTCACCCACTGTGTTATCACCCATTAACACTTGGAGGTGACGCAAAAACTGTGACGGCGACTGATCACCTAGTGTTTCACCTTGAAAAAGTCTTTGGATTCCTTGACTATCTGATAATGATAAACGGTTCATTATCTCTCGTCTTAAGATGGTGTATGGTTGTGGTGATGGTGGATCTAAAATCAAGTCACGGACTTCTTTGGCGACTGAAGGAGGAAGGATAGAACACAAGTCTCTATAGCGAATCCCTTCAGATTTGATATTGTGTCTCATGAAATAATGCTCTAGTTGAGCAAACCACAACTCAGGATCGCTACGATCAAATTCTGGAAGTCGGGATTTCGTAGTCATAACAGTGTCTATCTCCACTGGTGACAAATCCTCCAGATTATGGGTTTCTATTGAGTCTGACATGAGGTATGTGACAAATAGCAATGAAGTTAGCACGAAAAATGGTTACTATAACACGAATAACTTAAGATAATACGGAATAAACTAGTTATATACTCAACTTAGTTTACGGATAATCAGGTCTACTTTTACGATTAAGTAAAAAAAAATTAATAACAGAAATGAGGTTAAATTTGTGTTCAAAAAGGGCTCACCACTTTCGTGCCTTAAGGTAACCCTCGTACTATTGATAGAAGAAACTAGAGAAGTAGTGAATAGGTCTTTATTTCGATCTTCGCGCAGTCACAGTGGAGCGTGGGATTATCTGTTCAGACAAGCAAAGGCTCTCAACATTCAATATAAGATAATAGGGAATATAACGCTTACAAAAAGTAAGGAAGTGAATGAATACTTGAACAATACTGTTTTAGCATATGCTTGGTTGTTTGGGGTCAACTCTTAACCAACCAACCTGAGCTGTTACATATACACCTCATACATATTGATTATCTTTTGCACTTAATTGAGACCGCCATATCATCACCCAAAAGTATGACTGTACATGCGCAAACGCTTATTCTAAGGTCATATCTTACCGCAATAATAAGTTATTTACTTATTAATTTATTTTGTTTTATTTTGTTTTTAATACTCGTTTTTGCTATATATACATAGTTGTTTATTCTTGTTCTGCGTTAAGATATTTGCGTATTCCGCGACTCCTTTATTTCTATTTCCTCAGTTTCTTCCTTTACTCCTTCAAAATCAATTCAAAATTCTTGCCAATTACGCAGAACCTGATTTATTATTACTATAGTTATTACTATTATTACTATTCTATTATTAATATTTTATTTTTCCTTCCTTTCTCAAACATGGCAAATGTAATGCTAACATTATTGAAAATTGTGTATTTTTGCAATTTTGAAGAAACCCGAAATGGTTCCTTCACAGCACTTATGTACCCATAAGGTGTTTGTGAATAATAATAATAACTAGCAGCATCTACTGAATAGGTTCTGCAGATCACCGGAATCCACAGAACACACGTTAGTCTTGTCGAAGGAAATCCCGACACGATGCAAAGAGAAATTACAGATCTCTTCTTGTAGACCTTAATTCCCCAGAACTGTCTTGAAAAAGGTTCTAATTTTGTAATTCTATTTTGAAGTCTTGAATTTTGTGTTTTCGCGCCATAAAAAGTTTAGTTGACCTACAGCTTAAATTCCCCACTCAGAATTCCTCGACTGTCCTTGATTGGCACACTTTTTTAGATGCTATTTTGTGGTTCTGCCAAGGGCGTTTCTATCACTGTATAAATAAGCTTGATTTGCATGCTTAGTGACCTGGTATTTCCTGGGGTGCCTGAAAATTACGTTCTCTACGCCTCATTAAAACTTCTTGATCTACTTGGCGGTGCCAGGGACAACGGATTAGAATAGCCTATTGTGTCACTGTGTCTTTGATTTTGATCCCATTTACCAAGTAAGGTTAACTTGTAATAGCATCATGCATATCAGCTCTGTAACGCTTTCACTCGTCTTCTTAACATTCATTATAACAGCGAATAGTCCGAAACTCTTCACAGAAGCTTGTCACGAAAAAATTCTGTTCCATATCGTGAGAAAGAGATAACATAAATGACCTCTGGTACCTTAACACATATGACAAACCTTCTGGGAAGGATAGTAAAGCCCTTGAGTTTCCCCAATCTCACACTTGTCACGACAGAGATTTCGGAAAACTCCTGCAGAGACACGTGTTGACGGCGAGCAAAGCCTCTCTGTATAATCAACCGTTATGCATCAGTGGTGTGATGACAACGATCTGGCATCTTGCTGTCATTCGCAAAGAATTTGGCAATCAACCTGAGAAAACTAACGATCGTCTACAAGCTCGTTTTTCTAACTACCGGGCGGAAAACGAAAATCAGGTCCCTACGTACATCTTAAGATACGTCTATTGTAACGTATGTTTCGCTGACATGGGTTAAGACATGAGAGAGTGGGCACGTTCTCGTGTAATCTGATAGAATTATAAGATGAACAGACACAGTAAAACCTCGTCGTTCTATTACAACATGTGAGGCATGAAGCCGCTGCTGACACATATTTCTAACTCGTTGAGTTTGTTAGCATCTCAGAGGAAGGCTACATTATACTTTTGTAATGATGTTTCTCAAACTGTTCAGGTCTCCTTCAGCTTTATTTACATATTGGTAACCACCAGGTCGTAGCCTGAGGGTATATCAGCTCCTCCTCTGGTTCTGTTGTCTTCCACTGACCTTCTGAATTTTTTACTGATCGATCTGGTTCTATGTGGTATGATCAGTCGACATTCCCCCCAAAGCTACATGTATGTAGATTCGAGCTTCGTAGATGACCTAACCCTTCTGTGCTATACATAACAACAAATGCAGGTCAAGATAACCAGTGCGGCAGAAGCCTCTGTATAGGTAGGCCTTAACACACACAAGAGAACCAAGATTTTGAAATAAAACACGGAAAACACCAATCCAACCACACTTGACGGGGAAACGCTGAAAGAGTTAGAAACACTCATATATCTGTACAGCATCATCGATGAACACGAGGATCTGATGTAGATTTAAAGGCACGGATTGACAAAGCAATGTTGGGATTCCCACAGTTGAACAACATATGTAGCTCAAAACAAATGTCAGGTAACATCAGAGTCAAATTCTTCAAATATAAACATCAACACATATCTACGGTACAGTGTTGAGACATGGAGAACTGTTGTGATATTGGTACTAACGACATAATCCTCAAAACTGAATATGAGATAACCGGTAAATAGATATTCAGCATTTAACACAGAGAGAAGGCCAACGAGGGAGGGAATATTCAGTTCAAATAAATTCAATCAGATGGCATGGCTCAGCCATGAACATTCAGTCATTCTGTATAAATTGTCTTAACTCATATTATATATATTATCTATCTTTAGCCTAAATGTGTTATTTACAAACATCAAACGACATATCGCGGATTGTTACGATACGACAAATCAGAATAGACAATGATGTGACTCCCACGTAAGGTCTTATTGATCAAGTTTTCACATCATGACATCTATAATATTAGGACTAGGTCTATTATGATATTAGTACTAATGACGAAGTTAATCATAATTCTACAGAACCACCACAACCATCATCAACAAGTTATGGGCATTTATGGCCGATTGTCTACACAAGATACTCGATATCCATTAACCGGATGACAGCCTACTGTGGGAGAGAAGAAACCAACTTCCATCTGAAAAGAAAATTAGGAAAAGAAGATGGAAGTGGATAGAACATACAGTGGGGAAGTTATCTAGCCACATCACGAGGCGAGCTCTAACTTGGAATCTCGAAGGGAAATTTGGAAGAGGAAGGCCGAAGAACACGCTACGTAAGGAATTGGAAGCAGACATGAAGAGAATGATAAGCAACTGGAAGGATTGCTCAGGAGAGAGTCTGGTGGAGTGTGTTGGTGAGCGGCCCACACTCCTCCACGAGGAATAACAGACACATGCGATTGATTTAGTACTTTTAGAGGCATCTTTGGAATTGTACATCCGTGGTGATCGACAATATTCTGCTTCCCAGCTTCAGTTCCCAAACTATCGTGCCGCATATTTTAATCTTACTGTCTGTTGTGGATGTGAGATTTGAACCGCAATCGCCTCACTTGTTAGACTATCGTTATTGTCAATTCAGCGTTGATTGTTCTCTCTATTTGACTTAAGAATCAAGTGATTAATCCTGGGGTGAGTTATATTTTTTACAAATTATACACACACATAGGATTAGTGAGTAATCGCTAGCTCAAATCATCTAAATTTATTTTTTCACACAGAATTTAGTAAACGTGGGGCTTGGTAATATCTTGTATATCGCTCAATTAGTGGCTAGATGCAGTATCAATTTTCTTTAGCAGTCCCGTTTTTTAAACGTGTGTAGATGTAGTTGTTTCATCATGTTTCAGTAAGTGACAGTTAACAGTTAATCAAGCAATCGTGGAAATTGTCAAAATACGAAAATTGTTCACGTCACCGCACTAACAAATCGGTCTTGTTTCACGTCATTACAGTAATAATGACCGATGATCCAGAAACATACTTTCGCTTAACAGCAGCAAAGAACCAATCCCGTAACTTCTCAGTTATTCTGGAGTTACATTTGCCGCAGAAGAAGGTGACTCGTATTATCCTATGGGAAAAATAAAATGTGTCTGTCTCAGCTGTCACTTTTTATTCAATTTAATGTGTGCGCTCTTGAAGTATCGTTCTAGAATTTCAGGTTGATCAACCCTTGAACTGTGCAAAAAAGTTTTCAGTTGTTACCTAAACTGATATATGAAAAAGTACTACGTTACTATATATCCATCTATTTAAAAAAAGATATCGCTTTTCTGGTACGAAATCATGGTAAGGCGACTAAGATTACCCATGCTCTTAGTAAGAAGTCAACCTTATTAGGGAAATGGAATTGTGATCTCGACCTATACAGAACACCAGGATCACGAAGAATATGATGATAATATATCCCATCACTCACGATTCCCAACAATCCATTAGATTACCAACAACATTACTTACCAAACGGCATATAGAATAGTTTACATTTAGAAAAGAATATGTACAAGAACTCACATAGTTACGAAAATTTTGTTCGTTTTTATATGTGAACTTTGAATTTCTTGATTAAAGGTATTGGTATTGAAACTTGCTGAGTCTTACAAACAAATAACGCCGACTTTGGTTCCGAAAGTATTGAATGAGACTTTTGTAGTTGTTATCCGTCGATCTCTGTTTTTATAATCAATCAACATTTTTATCTCTGAGCATATGAGGAACTCAAAAAGGAATTACACCAAAATAGAACAGCAACACGTCAATGAATATCAAGATCTATACTCTTAAGAACAAACAGTTTATTAATTTTACTCAGAGGAGTTTGAGTGTTTGAGTGTATCACTATTCGGTCCAACAGAACGTTGTCCATAATTAAAATAGAAATTCTTTGGCGGGCTTCGGGGAATTAACGCCTTCGTGTTAGACAATACTCATTATTCAAACATTGTAAGAATAGTCATTAGCGATTAAATTTGATGCTCATACTATTTATATGGTTTTCTAGTGTGGCACAAATAACTTGTTTCATGAAACTTGTGTGAGGTCCAACTATTCTGCATGATATACTATATACTGTAGTTTTGTAATTCTGGAAAAAAACATTTTAGAGCCACATAAAGACAATCCTATTGCCTAAATGTATACGTCAAAGAATGCAAGTTATCTGCTTCAGTCGCTTTATAGTGGTAATTGAGTAGACTGTATAGAGCACGTGTGTCGACTAACGATGGAGAAAACGTATCGAGACAAATTGATGTAATCTAAGATAACGCCTCTCCGATTCTTTGCTTTGAATCGGTTCATCTGTATGACTACGGAACATTTTTACACCATAGATAACGTTGCAACATGGGTAATGTCTCACTATTTCTTCTCAGCAGGCGAAAAAGCAGACTGTCTCGTTTCCTCCTTATTTTCCTATAGAGTGTCTCCTTTATTTCCCATTTATAGTTTGCTTGTGTAGTTCTTAATAAAAACCCTGTCCATAACTTTCTACCATTTCCTCTAATCCTAACTCCCGATGTCAATACCTAACCCTATTTTAAATTGTTCCTATAACTTAATTCCACCCAGTCTATTTATTTTAGAATAAGCAATTGTTAGGATATGTCTTGTACATTTCTAAATTACTTCAGTAATGCAGTACATCGCACACAAACACGGATATTTGCTGTAATCCTACCTGTCATTTGTCGCTTAGTAACACCCTTCTTTAAACGTAACCATTCCTGACTCGGGTCAATAACCACCTGTTAATCTTACTAATATCTCTGATATCTTCACACTTCTTGGGTATTGACCTTGTGGAGAGTCCAATATATAGAATGTCACGACCTTTACAATTTTCAGTGATGAAATCTGTAGCTGTTAATAAACAGACGAACTAACGTTTTCAAACTCATCTAAATGCAGCCCCAGACCAAATCTATACATAAAACCTGACATCTTCCACTCTATCAGTGGTAGATTGGTAGGAAAACTTCATTTCCTGTTGTATCTCAACTAAACTGATACTAAAGTGAGATGTTTTAAGGACATTTACGTGATTATACCACAATTTTTTCTAAATTTCAGTCACATCTTGGGTGTTTTATTGCCAAATACATAAATTGGCGGATCTTCTGGGAACTGAAAAGTTGTTAGTTTGCCTCTATCTTTCAAAACTCTTTAGCGTCGTTATCTCTCCTGACTTTCGTGTCTTTTTATTAGTTTTCAGTTTTCAGCGCTGCCAAATTTTTAGAACTTTCTATAATACAGTATCCTACATTTCTGATTGCTAAGCTTGATACATTAGCAACTATCTATTTTTTAACGTATCTTTTGGTCTCCATCTTGTAATTTCTTGCATACTGTAAAACTATGGCAGGTAAACTCAACAGATGTAACTCGAGATACTGAAGTCTACTTCCCGACCGTTGCTGCTACCTTGACGTGGTGGTCGGGCTTGCCTATCGTGATGATCCAATCGAGCTATGCTGGCTGGAACAATCGTTCCTCAAGGTCCTACCATGCCAGACAGGTCGGTTGAAGAGCGGTGAGACTAAAAGCAGCAATCCCAAGGTCCGAAGGCGAAGTCGTACTGCTGACTGTACAGAGGTGTGAAAGCAGTAAGGTGTTTCCTTCAGACAACCAGCACGACAGCGATGCTGCCTTCCCACAAGGAGGGGTGGGGTTAGAAAAGGTCGACCCTAAAAATGCACACCTCGCCTTATCCCACGGATATCCGTCTCCGGCGGTAAGGACTTTTGAAGAACGGAGCTAACACTTCAAAAATCCCCCACAAAAAGGCCGTGCGTGACCGGCCTCAAGCAGATGTCCCTTGGGCACTGCGGTCACGCTCCCAGGTCGTTAAGACCAACACTAATCCAACTTCTTTTTCAGGTCCCTCAAGAAATACCCTTCCACGGTGTGGGCAGCCGGGAAGTGATACTAGCCCTCATACCCTTAACTGCACACAAGACCAAGTTGGTCGCTTTCAAATCCTTCCTACACCTAATAACTCTGACTGAAGTCTACTTACAAGTTACACTGTATGACACAGTGTTGATATATTCCCAATAAACATTCCCACATTATATTAAGGGAAGTCATTGCTTGAATACCGCTTCTGCTATTAGTTAACATGGTGATTCATGGGCACGTGTATTGGGCGACCATAGAACCTTTCTTTCAGCGACTACTCACAAGTTTAAATCCCGCCACACTTCTGACCAGGCACCCGTGTAGTATTACTAGCCCTCACCTAATATGCTTCTAAGCTAAATATATAATTCTTGGTACATTAAACTCATCATATCATTATCATTGTTCGCAATAAATAACTCACCTTTGATGGCCGTTTACTTAGCGAAACTCAGATGTCAAGGTACTGAGTTTCATCCTCACCTACTTTAGTTTAGGCAGACGGGTAGCATCAGTGGCCCTTACATAATAAAACCTTACCTCAAAGCTGTAAACATCAAGTTGTAATTGCTTGGTTAC